>NC_135908.1:19078274-19635940 GCF_964194155.1 Cetorhinus maximus
CAGGAGACCATAGATAGAAGCTGAGGGAAAGAGCAGACTCAAAAACGCAACAGGAGGTTAAAGCGATGGAGAGACAGAGACCTGTAGGGAACGCCAGAGAACGAGATCTGGGCAGCTAAGGGCTGAGTTGAATGAATGGAGTGGGAGGGAGAGGCACAAGAGACTGGAGTCAGAAACAGTTGAAGTTGTGGGGCTGGAGGAAGTTACAGATGTTGGGAGAGGCAAAGCCGGGGAGGGGTTGAAACGTGAAAGGGCAGAAAAGGGTGTCTGGAAAAGGAAGGAATGGGTTTGGATTTCCTCAGATCTTTGACCAAAGTTACAGCAGACACTCCCTGTGGAAATTTCTCCTCAGCGTTCCTGTCTCTCCGACGTACGGTAGCGCCAGACAATGGAGTGGCTCCACTAGCGGCTTTTAAAACCGCTCTTCAAAGGGAAGCCCTAAGTATAAAGCAAAGGGAGCTGAAGGAGAGAACATTAGACCCACGTTCGCAAAGAAATATCAAACGCCTCATTGGAGTGAACATCATAAAAGTGAAGCAGGATCCTGGTGAGATCAGGATGTTGTGATTTGAGTTTGTGGATTTGATTTATAGCTTCTGCCCTAGGATGTCAGTTTGGCATCTGAGCGCCAAGAATTGACTCGGCCAATCACAAGGTCAAAAGTCAAAGGTCATAAATCCTTCAGGGCAAGGCAGCCTCACTGGCAGTCACATCAAAGGTCACAATGGAATCCGGTGGGATCCAATCGGTAGGTGCTGCATTGCCCTGTCGCCCGGTCATGGGCTGTGTGATCTGGTGGTTATGGTGATGCCCTGGCGACACTGGGGGTCACGAACCCACCCTGGCAAGTTATAAAATGGGAGCCAGTAACTCGTGGCCCAGCGATGGCCGAATGAACCTGACTGGTCCTCAGTGAGGGAATCCGCCATCCCCACCCAGTCTGGCCTACACGTGACTCCAGTCCCATGGCTCTCCCAGAGTGAGCTCCAGGCTGGGACAGTCCATGTAAAGCCCATTTTAACCATCCCTGCAGCAAACCAGGGGAGCACAATGGGGTTTATTCGGCAGGAGGTTTATGAGTGAGGGCGGCAAGTTGATCACTGGCGAGAAAAGCAAAAGCCCAAAGGTACCACAACAACTTGCATTTACATAGCACCTTTAACAAAGTAAAACATCCCAAGGTATTTAACAGAAACATTGTCAAACAAAATTTGGCACTGAGACACATGAGGAGATAGAGGGACATGTCATCAAAAACCTGGTCAGAGAGATAGGTTATAAGGAGCAGCTTAAAGGAGGACCTAGAGAGGTAGAGAGCCAGAGAGGTGGAGACATTTAAGGAGGGAATCCCATACAAATTGGGAGCAGGAGTAGGCCATTCGGCCCCTCGAGCCCTCTCGGCCATTCAATATGATCGTGGCTGATCTGATTGTAACCTCCTGCCTACCCTCGATAATCTTTCACCCCCTTGTTAATCAAGAATCTACCTCCGCCTTAAAAATATTCAAAGACTCTGCTTCCACCGCCTTTTGAGGAAGAGAGTTCCAAAGACTCACCTCCCTCTGAGAGAAGAAATTTCACCTCATCTCTGTCTTAAATGGGCGACCCCTTATTTTTAAAGTGACCCCTAGATTCTCCCACAAGAGGAAACATTCTCTCCACATCCACCCTGTCAAGACCCCTCAGGACCTTAAAGGTTTCAATTCAGTCACCTCTTACTCTTCTAAACTCCAGCGGATACAAGCCTAACCTGTCCAGCCTTTCCTCACAAGACAACCCTCCCATTCCTGGTATTAGAGGGTGGTGAGTCTTTGGAACTCTCTTCCTCAAAAGGCGGTGGAAGCAGAGTCTTTGAATAGTTTTAAGGCAGAGCCAGATAGATTCTTGGTTAACAAAGGTTATCGGGGGTAGGCAGGAATGTGGGGCTGAGGTTACATTCAGATCAGCCATGATCTTATTGAATGGGGGAGCAGGCTTGAGGGGCCGAGTGGCCTCCTCCTGCTCCTAATTTGTACGTCTGTATTAGCCTAGTAAACCTTCTCTGAACTTCTTCTAACACATTTACATCTTTTCTTAAATAAGGAGATCAATATTATACACAATACTCCAGATGTGGTCTCACTAGTGCCCTGTATAACTGAAGCATAACTTCCCTACTCCTGTATTCAATTCCCCTCACAATAAATGATAACATTCTATTAGTTTTCCTGATTACTTGCTGTACCTGCATACTAACCTTTTGTGATTCATACACTAGGACACCCAGATCCCTCTGAATCTCAGAGCTCTGCAATCTCTCACCATTTAGATAATAAGCTTCTTTTTTATTCTTCCTGCCAAAATGGACAAGTTCACACTTTCCCATAATATACTCCATCTGTCAAATCTTTACCCACTCGCTTAACCTCTCTATGTCCCTTTGCAGCCTCCTTATGTCCTCTTCACAACTTACTCTCCTACCTACCCCAGTGCTTAGGGCCTCAGCTGCTGAGGGTAAAGCTACCAATGGCGGCACAGTTTAAATCAGGGACCAGAATCAGAGGAGCGCAGATATCTCGGAGGGTTGTGGAGCTGGAGGAGGTTACAGGGATAGGGAGGGGCGAGGCTACAGAGGGATTTGAAAACAAGGATCAGGGTTTTAAAATTGAGGCGTTGGCCTGGGAACCAATGTAGGTTGGCAGCACAGGGGTGGTGGGTGACAGAACTTGGTGGGAGTTAAGACACCAGGAGCAGAGTTTTGGATAAGACCCACCTTTGGGATCCAGCCATCCTGTGACAGGGTCTAGGTCCGGGCAGTGTGGGGTTTGGTGTAAATCAGCAGCAGAAGCAGTGACTGAATAGAGAGGAAATAAAGCGGGAAACCCCAGCATTGTGGGAAATGTTCAGCAGATTCCCCCGGAATTTCGAAACTGACCCATAGGAAAAGACCTCTCACTCCGCCTCCTAATCATAATGGAAGGACTGTCAGAACTAGACACTCCTTTCTGCAACACACCCTCCCCAACACCCACCCGTCCCCTCACAACACCCCCCCCAAAATACTCCCTTTCCCAACACCGCCCCATAATACCCCCCTCAACAACCCCTCCGCAACACTCCCCCAAGATACCCCCTTCCCAACACCTGCTCTCCATCACACCCCAAAACAACCCCCTCCCTAACATCCCTTTCCCAAACATTCCCTTCCCATCACACCCTCCCCAACACCCCCCACAGCACTCTCCCAAAACACCCCCCTCAACACCTCCTCCCCAACAACCCCTCTCCAACCCCCTTCCCAACAACCCCCTCCTCAACACCCCCAACAACAACCACCAAAACACCCCCCTCAACAACCCCTTCCCAACACTCCCTCCAAAATGACCCCCTCGCAAACAACCCCTTCCCAACACCTCCTCCTCAATGCACCCTCCCCAACACTCCCAACACCTTCCCAAAACAGCCCCTTACCCAACACTCTCCCAAAACACCCCCCTCAACACCTCCTCCCCATCAACCCCTCTCCAACCCCCTCCCCAACACCCCCAACAACAACCACCAAAGCACCCCCCTCCTCAACAACCCCTTCCCAACACTGACCCCAAAATGACCCCTTCCCAAACACCCCCTCCCCAACACCCCCCTCAAAACAACCCCCATTCCAACTCCCCCTCAGCCACCCCCAACAATGCCCCCTCACCAACAGCTCCCCCACAATACCCCCCTCAACAACCACTCTCCAACACTCTCTCCCAAAGTGACCCCCTCCCAAACATCCCCTCCCCAAGACCTCCTGCAAAACACCCCCTTCCCAATGACCCCCTCCCCCAACAACCTCACCCCAACAATCCCTCCCCAAGCACCCCACCACACACCCATAACACACCCCTCCCCAACCTCTGCCCCCTCCCTAGCCCTCCCACAATGCCCCCCTCTCCAACACCACCCTCAACACCCCCCACCCCCCCCACCTCCCCAACAACCTCACCCCAACACCCCGTCCCTGGTCTTATAATCTCAAAGTTAGTGAAAAGCCGACAAGGAAAAAAATGGCCTGGAAAATTCCTCTGTGTCGATGGGCTGAATGGCCTCCTGTGCTTTAACCAGTCTAAGACTCTAAAAGGGGAACATCAAGGGGCCATTTTCTTCCATGTTTAGTGAACATTAGTCCCACTGCCCTTCACAATCGTACACATTTAATGTTAGCAGTAACTCATCGCTGTTTCAGTTAGATAACACACACACATTGATTCACACAATGCTACAGCACAAAAGGAGGCCATTCAGCCCATCAGGCCTGTGCTGTAATTCTGAAAGAGCGATCCAATTAGTTGCATTCCTCTGCATTGCCCAGTAAACATTCCCTTTTCAAGTATTTACCCGACTCCTTTTCGCAAAGTTACTATTGAACCTGCTTCACCCACACTTTCAGGCAGCGAGTTCCAGATTATAACAATTCACAGTGTCAGGAGGTTCTCTCCCCTGCCCTCTGGCTCTTGCACCAATTAACGCCTGAGCTCGAATGATTCTGCGTGAAATCTGTGTCCTTCAGTCACGGTTTCAGTTGTCAGTGGATTTAGTTAATCCTTATTTACCCTATCAAAACCCCTCACAACCCTCAGTGCCAGTATTAATTCTCCCCTTGAACCTTCTCTGTTCTAAAGAGAATAATCTCAGCGTTGTCAGTCTCTCCACAGATTTACTACACGTTCATATTTTCCACTTGTCACCAGCAGTGATCCATGTCGCCGCTGTGGTTTCAAAAACCCCCTAAGAACCAAATGAATCACAGAGTTTTAACAGCACAGAAGGAGGCCATTCGGCCCATCGTGTCTGCACTGGCTCTCTGAATGAGCATTATGACCTAGTGCCATTGCCCTGCCTGTTCCCCGCACCCTTGCACGTTGTTTCTATTCAAATAACCATCTAGTGCCCTCTTGAATGCCTCGATTGAACCTGCCTCCACCACACTTCAGGATTTAACAGGGTTTTAACGGCACAGGAGGAGGAGGTGGTTTGTCAATCTTCTGGGCCACTTTCCCCTCGGTTCCAGCCTCTGACCACGAATCCTCCATAAATAGGACGGTGAGTGGGAGGTTGTTGAACATGTGGTGTGTTCCACAGGTGCAAGTGCATCGCCCAAGCACCACTCTCTCTCTCACAAAATGATGTGATCCATTTCCCCTTGTGGAATAAACATCTCATCCCCTAACGTCACTTTATGTAGCTCAGCTTCATGTTTACATATTTTCTTCACAGCCTCTTCCTGTACATCACCTGGGGATGTTTATTTTATCGATGCGCTATATAAATGTGCGTTGCTGTTTTCTTTCTCTATCCATCCTTCGGCACCGCACTGTAATAGCTCAGCGAGTGAATGTGCCTAAGACAGAACATTGAAGCACAGGAGGATCCCATTTTTGATTCCTGCTCAGCCCGGGCTGTGGTGCCTGTTGGTCCCTGGGTGGGGGAGGGGAACAATCAGCCAGAATCCCCACTCCTGACCAGCTGCCCCCTGCTGGGATGCCCCTGTCGTGGGACGCCCCCGATCTCAGATTGCTGCCCCCTCTCCCCATTCAGGGTGAATAGCCGACAGACTCTAATAGAGAGTGTCCGGGTAGGTGCAGGAACCTCCAGTTAGTTCCAGTGACACATGGGGGGACAGAGAGTGTTGTGCAGCATCAGTTCTGCACATTCAAAACCAGATCACATTAGCAAACTCCACCACACATTCACAAAATCATTCACACATTGATCAAGCAACTTTGACACAAGGTGACTCTAAGCTCAATACCTAACAGCTCGAAACAAAGAATAACAAGACTTCCACTTGACAACTGCCAGTGGGAGAGGTGATAGGAACAGCGACATATTTCCCAAGTCAGGATGGTGAGTGGCTTGGAGAGGAACTTCCAGGTGGTGATGTTCCCATGTGTCCACTGCCCTTGTCCTTCTAGGTGGTAGTGGTTGTGGGTTTGGAAGGTGCTGTCGAAGGAGCCTTGGTGAATTTCTGCAGTGCATCTTGTAGATGGTACACACTGCTGCTACTGTGTGTCGGTGGTGGAGGGATTGAATGTTTGTGGATGGGATGCCAATCAAACGGGCTGCTTTGTCCTGGACGGTGTCGAGCTTCTTGAGTGTTGTGGGAGCTGCACTCATCCAGGCAAGTGGGAAGTATCCCATCACATTCCTGACTTGTGCCTTGTAGATGGTGGACAGGCTTTGGAGAGTCAGGAGGTGAGTTATTCGTCGCACAATTCCTAGCGTCTGACCTGCTCTTGTAGCCACAGTATTTATATGGCTAGTCCAGTTCAGTTTCTGGTCAATGGTAACCCCCAGGATGTTGATAGTGGGAAATTCAGCGATGGTAATGCCATTGAACATCAAGGGGTAATGGTTAGATACACTCTTGTTGGAGATGGTCATTGCCTGGCACTTGTGTGGCACGAATGATATTTGCCACTTGTCAGCCCAAGCCTGGATATGGTCCAGGTCTTGCTGCATTTGGACATGGACTGCTTCAGTGTCTGAGGAGTCGCGAATGGTGCTGAACATTGTGCAATCATCAGCGAACATCCCCACTTCTGACCTTATGATGGAAGGAAGGTCATTGATGAAGCAGCTGAAGATGGTTGGGCCTAGGACACTACCCTGAGGAACTCCTGCAGTGATGTCCTGGAACCACATTGCCGGGTAGATGCCAGTGTTGTAGCTTTACTGGAACAGCTTGGCTAGGGGCACAGCAAGTTCTGGAGCACAAGTCTTTAGTACTATTGCCGGAATATTGTCAGGGTCCATAATCTTTGCAGTATCCAGTGCCTTCAGCCATTTCTTAATATCACGTGGGATGAATCGAATTGGTTGAAGACTAGCATCTGTGATGCTGGGGACCTCTACCGAGATGGATCATCCACTTGGCACTTCTGGCTGAAGATTGTTGCGAATGCTTCAGCCTTATCTTTTGCACTGATGTGCTGGGCTCCTCCATCATTGAGGATGGGGATATTTGTGTCTGGTGCTGCTCCTGGCATGCCCTCCTGCATTCTTCAATGAACCAGGGTTGATCCCCTAACTTGATGGTAATGGTAGAGTGGGGGATATGCTGGGCCATGAGATTACAGATAGTGTTCGAGTACAATTCTGCTGCTGCTGATGGCTCACAGCACCTCATGGTTACCCAATCTTGAGTTGCCAGATCTGTTCGAAATGTATCCCACTTAGATTGGGAATTTCCATTCAAAGGGGAAAATATGTATAAAGGAGAGAAGGCTGTGTGTAAAGGCAGGCATTTTTAGGTCTAACAAATTTGAACAGCCTTCAGTATCTATGCCTCAAGCTCCTGTCTACAAAGAACTGAAGTCAAGGAAACTCACTTTGAATTGGATTGTTCAGGGCACCGTGTTTCTTTACCTGGGTCTTTTAAAATCTATGTGTCTTACTGTTGCCTTAAAGGAAGTGTAACTGGGAGTCAGATTAATTAGGGGATTTAGAAGTTATTATGGTAGCAATTTGTGGACATATGTATGTGCTTAAAACCATTTCTCTTATTAATAAATGTTTAATCTAGTTTTGTAAAAAAACCCATAAGGCTCAGTGGTCTTATTACTCCTGAATTCAAAGCCCGCATTGCGAAATATACAAATTGAAAAATAGTTGTGACAGTTGTCTCAGGGTTCCCTCCTTTTGAACAACTCAGCATTTACCATCAGCTGTGCCATAACATTTGAATTAAAGGACAGGGGCCTCAAAGGTTATAATTTCTGGATTATTACCTAAACCAGGTACAAATGAACATAATGACAGACAAGATTAATGAGGTAAACATGTTTGAAAACTGAGCAGAGTGATATTGACAATGAAAATAAGGAAATGGTGGGTGTACTGAATGATTACTTGGTGTCAGCATTAATTGTAGAGGGAGGGGACAATATGCTGACACACCAAGGGAAACTAATACTGAATCAGGGACAGGGACTCAACAAAACTAACCAAAGTAAAATAAGCGGAATGAGGAATAGAACTAAATGGTGCCAAATCCCCAGGACCAGATGGTTCCATCCCAGGATTTTAAAGGAAGTCAGTGAAAACATTGCAGATGCCCAATCTGGAATCACCCCACGTTCTCAAGCATGTCACTTCATTATATAAAAACGGTGAGATAGGGAAAACCAGGGAATTAGAACCTAATACCTCTTGTTGGAAAATTACTGGAGTTCATTATTAAAGGTAGAGAAACTGAACACCTTGAAAAATATGAAGGTATTCAGAGAGAGTCAGCATAGACTTGTAAAGGGTGGTCACACCTAACAAACCTGATTGAATTCTTGAAAGAGGTGACAGGGGGAACATGTCTATGGATGTTATTTATATGAATTTCCAGAAGGCATTTGATAACGTCCCTCCCAGGAGACTATTAGCTTAAGCTAAACTCATGAAATTGAAGGCAAATTATTGAGCTGGTTAAGAATTGGCTGAGTGACAGTGAACAGAAAGCAGGGATATTGGTGCTGTAATGGGCAGGGTGTGACTAGTGATGTCTGACAAGGATCAGCGTTGGAGCCTCAACTCTTCATTGTGCTTATGAAGGGCTTGGATCATTGGATGGAAGCCACAAATCCAAATCTGCTGATGACACAAAGATAGGTAGCATGGTAAACTGGGAGAAAGTGAAACATTACAAAGAGATGTTAGTAGATTAAATTAATGGGAAAAACAAAGATCCAGAGATCCAAAGTGACAGAGGGAGAGGATGTTTCCCCTTCTGGGGGGAGACTAGAACTAGGGGACACAATTTAAAAATAAGGTGTCTCCAATTTAAGACGATGGTGAGGAGAGTTGTTTCTCCCAGGGGTCGTGAGCATTGAATTGAACAGTTTTAAGATGGAGGGAGATAGATTCTTCACTAAGGAGGGAATCAAAGGGTATTGGGGTTAGGCAGGAGAGTGCAGTTGAGGCCACAATCAGATCAGCCATAATCTTATTAAATGACAGAGCAGGCCCGAGGGGCCGAATGGCCTACTCCTGCTCCTAATGTGTACATTTGTATGCAACTGTGGCTTTTCCATATAAGTAAATATGAGGTCATCCAATTTAGACCTAAAAAGGATAGAACAGAAGACTTCTTAAATGATGAGAAACTAGAAAGAGTGGAAATCGAAAGAGACTTGGAGGGTCAGGTACACAGATCATTAAAATATCATGAAAAGGTACTGAGAGTAACCAGAGAGGTTAGTGAAATGCTGGCCTTTATATCTCAAGGACTAGAATACAGAAGAACAGAAATCATGCTTCAGCTATACAAAGCCCTTTTTACACCACACTTGGAGACACTGGGAGTGGTTCTGGGACCAACACACTGGGGAGGACATTCTGGCCCTTGGGGAGTGCAGGGGAGATTCACCAGGGTGATACTGGCATTCCAAGGGTTAAATCACCAGGAGAGATTACACAAACCAGGATTGTATTGCCTGGAAATTAGAAGGTTGAATGTTCCAAGATACTAAGGGGAACTGGTAGAGGAGAGAGGGAGAGAGAGAGAGAGAGAGAAACGAATTCAGCTGGTTAAGGTGTCCTGGACTTTGGGGCAGACACTAAAAATTAGAACCAGGCTTTTCAGAGTGAAATTCGAAAACATTTCTACACTCAAAGGGTTGGAGAAGTTTGGAACTCTCTTCCACAAATGGCAATTGATGCTCAATCAACGGTAAATTTTAAAACTGAGATGGATAGATTTTAGATAGTCAAAGGTATTGAAGGATATGGGCCTAAGGCAGGTAAATGGAGTTAGGTATATGGGCCTAAGGCAGGTATATGGAGTTAGGTATGTGGGCCTAAGGCAGGTATATGGAGTTAGGTATATGGAGTTAGGTATATGGGCCTAAGGCAGGTATATGGAGTTAGGTATATGGGCCTAAGGCAGGTATATGGAGTTAGGTATATGGGCCTAAGGAAGGTATATGGAGTTAGGTAAATGGAGTTAGGTATATGGGCCTAAGGCAGGTATATGGAGTTAGGTATATGGGCCTAAGGCAGGTATATGGAGTTAGGTACATGGGCCTAAGGCAGGTGTATGGAGTTAGGTATATGGAGTTAGGTATATGGAGTTAGGTACATGGGCCTAAGGCAGGTATATGGAGTTAGGTCACAGATCAGCCAATGTCTCAATGAATGGTCGAAAATAGTGGAGGGGCTGAATGGCCTCCTCCTGTTCATATGTAGCTACAGACTCTGGCCCTCTGAATGCCTGTGGTGTTTAGATTATCTCCATCTTTCTATCTGTCTTTCTATCTCACAATGTTATGGTTTAGTAAGGGAATGGGCCACCTGTTGTGGGACAGAACATTGAAGCACAGAAGGATCCCATCTTTGATTCCAGGTCAGTCCTGGCTGTGGTTCCTGTTGGTGCCTGTGTGGGGGAAGGGAACAATCAGCCAGTGTCCTGCCCAGAAGCTCCCTGCTGAATTCTCTTGGCTTGGGATGTCTGGTGACCTTTGCCCTCTTTGCTCATTCAGGATGAATAGCGAATAGGCTCCCGGTTGGCGAGTGGACGCTTGGCCAATTAGGGTCAGGGCAGGAAGAGGGAGAATACTCTCACAAGGGTAGAACTCTACTGCACAGACACTACACAGCCATTCAGCCCATCTCACCCATACTAGCTCTCTAAAAGGACTCTCCATTTGTCACATTGTCCAGACTCTTATAAACTTTCTTTTTTCAACAATTAACCACTTGGCTTTGAAAAACACTTGCAGATTATGGTTTCTGATTTGACATTTCCTCCCCCAACAACCCTCTGTGTAAAACAAACTCCCCCAACCTCTGGCCTTCAGCTTTTGCTGAATTTACAGAATTCAGGTATTGACTCATTCTCTAGTCGAATGTTCCTTCCCCCCCACCCCGGCCCCCGATTATCTTATTAAAACTCCTTGTAACTTTGAACATTTCTATCCGATCTCTTCCTGCCCGAATGGAAAAAGACCCCAGTTTCTCTCCTGGTCTCCCTGCATTAGGAATGAGGAACTTCGGTTAATGTGGAGAGACTGGAGGAGCTGGGATTGTTCTCCTTAGAACAGAGAAAGTCAGGGGGAGATTTAACAGTGGTGCTGTGGGGGAGTTTGACACACAGAGTAAGTAAAGAGAAACGGTTTCCAATGATTGAGGGTCAGTAACCGGGGAGGGGGGCACAGATTTCAGGAAATTGGTGACAAAATGGGAGAGAGAGAGAGAGAGATGAGGACATCGTTATGCAGCAGATCGTTACAACCTGCAATGTGCCGGCTGAAAAGGTGGTGGAAGCAGATTCAATATCAACCTCCAAAAGTGACTTGTGTAGATATTCGAAGGGGAAATTGGCAGGGCCATTGGGAAAGGGCGCGGTGAGGTGAAAGCTCCTACATAGACCTCACAGAGACACAATGTGTTGATCGAGCGCCTCCTGCAGCCCCCTACAATAACTAAAGCTGAATGAATCTCTTCTGCACCTTCTCCACAGCCTCGACTCCTCCCTAAATTAAGGCATTCAAAACCGGACCTAGTAAACTAACTGCACCCTAACCATTACTAACTATAGATTTAATAATACTGCCCCGGCTTCAGTTCTCTGATTGTAAAATCTTATATTCGGTATGTTTCCTTTTTTATATCAAAGCTCCAGAACCCTATCCTCTCATTTCTAAGGGAAATATTTAATCATTTCTGATTGACATGGTAACGCTACCCTTTCAGCTTAACATGGTTTCAGAACTGAAACCGCCTTAATCACCTACTCTAATAACTCCGTGTAAGGCCAGTTTGACAGCTGCATGTCCGTCTCAATAGACATGTCTGAAGGAGAGTCATATATGAGTCGAAATGTTAACTCTCGCCCCAGATTCTGCCAGACCTGCTGAGTATTTGCAGCACTTGCTATTTTCATTTCAATTGGTGTGTGTATTGTGCAGTATGCTCAGCGACCACTAGATGGTGGTCATGCACCACATATAGGTTCAGGTCTCATTCAGTGTAGCAGAGCTGCCCTGAGTTTTTGTTCTAGTTTCTACCTCTACAGATTGGAGTCACTGATTGTAATTCTGTTCTGTAATGCTCAGGAGCCTGTGCATATGATCTGATTACATGTTAGTATCACTGTTGTTTGAAGTGGAGTGAGTATTTAGACATACTTGATACTTACTGTGCCTTTTTCCAAGGTTCTGTAATTCTCCAATAAGCATTAACACATTCATCACTTTTTTTTATTCATTCACGGGATGTGGGGGTCGCTGGTTGGGCCAGCATTTATTGCCCATCCCTAATTGCCCTTGAGAAGGTGGTGGTGAGCTGCCTTCTTGAGCCGCTGCAGTCCATGTGGTGTAGGTACACCCACAGTGCTGTTAGGGAGGGAGTTCCAGGATTTTGACCCAGCGACAGTGAAGGAACGGCCGATATATTTCCAAGTCAGGATGGTGAGTGACTTGGAGGGGAACTTCCAGGTGGTGGTGTTCCCATCTCCTTGCTGCCCTTGTCCTTCTAGATGGTAGTGGTCGTGGGTTTGGAAGGTACTAAGGAGCCTTGGTGAGTTCCTGCATTGCATCTTGTGGATGGTACACACTGCGGCCACTATATGTTGGTGGTGGAGGGAGTGAATGTTTAGGGTAGTGGATGGGATGCCAATCAAGCGGGCTGCTTTGTCCTGAATGATGTCAAGCTTCTTGAGTGTTGTGGGAGCTGCATTCATCCAGGCAAGTGGGGAGTATTCCATCACACTCCTGACTTGTGCCTTGTCGATGGTGGACAGGCTTTGGGGAGTCAGATAGTGAGTTACTTGCCGCAGGATTCCCAGCCTCTGACCTGCTCTTGTAGCCACAGTATTTATATGGCTAGTTCAGTTCAGCTTCTGGTCAATGGTAACCCCCAGGATGTTGATATTGGGAGATTCAGTGATGGTAATACCATTAAACATCAAGGGGCAATGGTTGGATTCTCTCTTGTTGGAGATGGTCATTGCCTGACACTGTGTGGCACGAATGTTATATGACACTTGTCAGCCCAAGCCTGGATATTGTCCAGATCTTGCTGCGTTTGGACATGAACTGCTTCAGTATCTGAGGAGTCGCGAATGGTGCTGAACATTGTGCA
Organism: Cetorhinus maximus; assembly: GCF_964194155.1. Taxonomy (NCBI): domain Eukaryota; kingdom Metazoa; phylum Chordata; class Chondrichthyes; order Lamniformes; family Cetorhinidae; genus Cetorhinus; species Cetorhinus maximus. The sequence goes on from NC_135908.1 coordinate 19,091,367, forward strand.
ATCATCAGCGAACATCCCCACTTCTGACCTTATGATGGAAGGAAGGTCATTGATGAAGCAGCTGAAGATGGTTGGGCCGAGGACACTAACCTGAGGAACTCCTGCAGTGATGTCCTGGAACTGAGATGACTGACATCCAACAAACACAACCATCTTCCTTTGTGCTAGGTATGACTCCAACCTGTGGAGAGTTTTCCCCCTGATTCCCATTGACTCCAGTTTTGCTAGGGCTCCTTGATGCCACACTCGGTCAAATGCTGCCTTGATGTCAAGGGCAGTCACTCTCACCTCACCTCAGGAGTTCAGCCCTTTTGTCCATGTTTGAACCAAGGCTGTAATGAGGTCAGGAACCCAAACTGGGCATCAGTGAGCAGGTTATTGCTAAGTAAGTGCCACTTGATTGCATTGTTGATGACCCTTTTGATCATTTTACTGACGATGGAGAGTAGACTGATGTGACGGTAATTGGCCGGGTTGGATTTGTCCTGCTTTCTGTGTACAGGACATACCTGGGTAATTTTCCACATAGCCGGGTAGATGCCAGTGTTGTAGCTGTACTGGAACAGCTTGGCTAGGAGTGCAGCAAGTCCTGGAGCACAAGTCTTCAGTACTAGTACCGAAATATTATCCGGGCCCATAGCCTTTGCAGTATCCAGTGCCTTCAGCTGTTTCTTAATATCATGCGGGGCGAATTGAATTGGCTGAAGACTGGCATCTGTGACACTGGTGACCTCTGGAGGAGGCCGAGATGGATTGTCCAGTCGGCACTTCTAGCTGAAGATTGTTGCGAATGCTTCAGCCTTACCTTTTGCACTGATGTGCTGGGCTCCTCCATCATTGAGGATGGGGAGATTTGTGGAGCCTCCTCCTCCAGTGGCTCTGAACTGGCTGCACAGAGAACTGAATGGCCAGGTTAGATGTATAATCAGTAATGTACTGCCTGAAAGGGATGCAGATTCAACAGCAACTTTCCAAAGGAAATACGATATTTAAAAAAGGACATTTGCAGGGGGAGTGAACAGGACTAATTGGACAGCTCTATCATAGGACCAGCACAGGCACGATGGGCTGAATGGCGTCAAACTGTGCTGTAAGATTCTACACTTGCTGAAGTCAAACTAATGAGTCAAGCTCCCCAGTTCTGCCTCGACGCCATTTTAAATATCGGAGCAACATTGATATTCTTAAAATCCTTGGGAACTGTCCCTGAATCCTACAGCCGACTCCTGTGAACCCCTCATAACAAAGTCACATCCTTCTTCAGCAGTTAGATTTCTGCAAATATCAAGGCCGCTAGTTTTTTTTTTCATTATTTTATCCTTTCTCAATTGCTTTAAGTCAATTTCAAAGTTGTTGATCTCAGCTAAACCAGGGCGCATATAGACAAATTTTCCCAGTGAAGTTACTGCTGAAATACAGTAATTTCTATTCAATACTCCGAGCATTTTAAAGGTTTAATCCTTACTATATTTCAGGTCTTTATAATCCATCATTTGTCTGTTTGCTGTAGATACTGTAGATAACAAGGCCATGTTCTGGCTACCCAACCCAGGGAGAGTTAAACGCAATTGCATTTCTATAGCACCTTTCGCAAATTCGGAATGTCCCAAAGCGCTTTGCAGCCAATGAAGTTACCGCTGGATTTAACTTTGCTATCCCAATGCTGATAGGTTTTCAATAGGTGAGAGTAGTCAGGAATATAGAGCAAAGGTAGCAAAATGGAGTTGAGGGGCCTTCCCTATGATCTAAGCAAATGGTGCAGCAGGCTCAAGGGGCTGAATGGCTTCCTCCTGTTCCTAATATACCTGTCCCAGCCAGTTTCAACACTTCCCAAAAGCAGCCTCACAACGTTACCCGCCAATCCCCATGCATCCAGATAATTTAAATTAACCAGGAATTATCAAGATCTTGCAGATCTGTCAGTTCCGCTGTTTCTCTTGAGAGATCCGGTCACAAGCTGGTCACATGACTGAGTTGGCTACACCTTAGAGTGTCACTTATCCAGGTCTCCTGGAGAGAGTGGGCAAAATTGCTCTTCAAGCAATGAAAGGGATGAATAATGTAGAACACAGTGAGAGATTTCAATCAAGAGATATTAATAACCTATACAATAACTATAAACCTACCTCTTTGACCAAGCTTTTGATCATCTTCCCTTGGTATCTTATGTTGCTCAATGTCGAATGTTGCTTTATAAGCCTCAAGTGCATTGGAACTTCTATTCGTTGATGGGATGTGGGTGTTGCTGGCTGGGCCAGCATTTATTGCCCATCCCTAGTTGCCCTTGAGAAGGTGGTGGTGAGCTGCCTTCTTGAACCGCTGCAGTCCATGTGGTGTAGGTACACCCACAGTGCTGGTTAGGGAGGGAGTTCCAGGATTTTGACCCAGCGACGGTGAAGGAACGGTGATATATTTCCAAGTCAGCTGCTGGGTGCAGTGAGAGATTTGAATAACCAGGCGTAACAGGAGGTTAATCTGATGTAGCCACTTGACTCAATCCCTGCTTTATAACGCTTTCCTTGGGACTGTTAAATAAATTGGGTGCTGCATGGGAATAAATGATATTGGTTCTATTGGAAGGAGTGGATAAGTGAGCTATTCTCTTCACTTACGATGCTGAACTTACCCTTTTCTATATCGGTGTTTACCATGGAGTATGGAGGACAGATATCAAGTTTAAATTCCCTGTTACTGTCAACTCAAAGACTTCTTCAGTTGTTGATGTTTTAATGCAGGATTTCTCCATCCTCGAGACAACTGCATGAAAAACATGCCTTTCCAAAACTCCAAATCCCCCAAATTCAAGAGGATAAATGGGCAGGTTGATTAGAAACCTGTAAATCCTTCAACACACGATGAGGGCAGGCAGTAAGAGCAGAGAGTCTCTTGCTCAGCCATGTGTGATCTGCAGTCCCTCAAGCTCTGTCTTGTTTTTTGTTTCAATGATGCACACAGGCCGATGACATTGTAGCTGAGTTAACTTTATTGATAACACATTTTTATAACCTAAACACATCTACAGTAACCGAGTTCTATCAAGACAGGTTCCGACATGTGCTATCTGATCTTCAACCCCCAGGTCAGGCGACCCCCCTATCGAGTACAGAGTACCGTATAGTATCTAATACTGGGGTCCACTACCACAATCAGCTATTATCATGACATTTCTCTTTTTTTAAAAACAGACTTTTATACAACTCAAGTACACAAAGTCTCTTATCTATTCTTCCTGTTTCGATCAGTCTGTTTTGTCCTTTACTCATCTCTGTATCTCTGTGGTTATTTTCACAATTCTTCTACTGGATGTTCTGAATGGTGACAGAGGCGATTTTGAAGGACAAGGGGCTTTCTCCAGCTCTGTGTCACTCTCACCCCTTGGATAGCTTTCAGGGCTCCCAGGCTTTGTCTGGTTACCTGTTGCCTCACTGGTGCATTCTGCTTTTCGATTTTCAGCCACACTTTCTGGTTCAGAGCAGGGCTGCGTTTCATTTGTTTTCCGTAAGAATTTCCGGTTTCTCCTGTCCTGTTGTCCGTTTGGAGTCTGCACTATGTAAGACCTCGGTTCTCCTGCGATTCCCGTGACAACAGCAGGATTCCAGATCCCTTCATGCTGAATCCTTCACTGTCTCTCCCATGTTCAGGTCAGGCAGAGGTCAGAGTACTGTTTCTGCTTCTGCTGTCTCAGGTTGAGCAGGTCCTGTGCGCTGTAGCTCACTGGCTGTGGAAATAACAGTTGGGGTGCAGTTGGAAGCTGAGTTCTTAGTCTTCTCCCCATCAGGAGCTGTGCTGGAGATGATCCAATGCCCTCTAATGGAGTATTCCTGAAATCCAGCAGAGCCAGGTAGGGGTCTCTTCTGTCCGTCTTTACCTCCTTCAACAGGTGTTTTAAGGTCTGTACGGTACATTCCACCATTCTGTTGGATTGTGGATATTTTGGGACTGGATGTAGTTGGGCAAAACTCCCAGTCCTGTGCAAATTTGCAAAACTCAGTGCCTGAGAATTGTGGACCGCTATCTGAGATGAGCACTTCAGTTAGGCCATGGTGAGCAAACATTGATTTTAAATGATTTATTAGAGTGACGCTCTTACCATCATTTCTCGGCAGCAAAGACTCAAAAACCTGTGCGTAATAATCTGCTGCCAGTCGGTCGGTACTCACTGTTGTCAAATGTGAACAAGTTCACTCCAATTTTCTGCCAGGGCCTCTCTGGAACATTGTGTAGCTGCAGTGATTCTTATTGTTGTGATTTACTGTACTTTTGGCACCCTGCACACACATTCACCATCTCCCCAATTTGTGCTTCCATTCCAGGCCAATACATTGCACCTCGAGCTCTTCTCCTGCATGTTTCTGTGCCGAGGTGATTTTCATGTATATGCTGCAGCATTTCTTTCCTCAGTGTTGCAGGAACTGTGATCTTTTCTCCCTTGAAAAGTATTCCTTCTGCTCCATGACGCTCCTCACGAAGGTTCCAGTTCTCTTGTACAGCAGAAGGGGCTCCACTCCGATGTGTGGACCAGCAAGTTTGCACAATCTGCTGTAGCTTTCTCAAGGTGGTGTCGTTCTTGGTCACTTCCCTGATCTCATCCAGTCTGGTTACAGCCACAGGGAAGTTCTTTGTCAGCATGTGAACCTGTGCTTCTGTTTCTTTGTCCTGTTCCTCCCTGACAGGTAGGTATACACGTGACAGAGTGTCTGTGATGTACATTCCCTTGCCCAGTTTGTACTTAACTCTGACCTGGTACTTCTGCAGATGCGTTAGTAAATCTTTGGATTCTTGGTGATGCACAGTTCAGGGGCTTGTTAAGTATAACTTCCAAAGGCTTATGACCAGACTCCACCTCCATGTCTTTGCCATAGACAAACTGGTGGGAGCGTTCTAGGCCAAACACAATTGCTAGTGTTTCTTTCTCTTTTTGGGCACATTTCACTGCTGTGATTCAGTCACTGCCTTTGAAACATGTACCACTGGTGCCTCATTTTGCAAGGGGACAGCTCCCAGGCAGGTTTTTGAGATCTTGACTGGTTGACTGACACTGTAATACTTGAACACTGGTGCCTGGGTCAGTGTTCTCTTCAGACTGGTCAAAGCCTCCTGGTGACTTTGTTCCCAGTGCTATTCCACAGCATGTTGCAGAAGTTCTCTGAGAGGTGCTATCAGGTCTGACATGTTCAGAATGAATTTCCCAAGATAGGTCACTATTCCCAAAAACCTCTCCAAGTCCTTCCTACATCCTCGGCATGTTCATAACTGCTTTGATTTTACTCAGGTCCAGCTTCAGTCCCTCACTTGTTAGCACATGTCCCAAGTACTTGATTTCATGAAGACCCATTTTGCACTTTTCCTTCTTCAACTTGAGGTTCCTTTCTCTCGCTTTGGCCAGGACCTGCCTCAGTCTGTGGTCGTGTTCTTCTTGTGAGGCTCTCCAGACCAGCACATCATCGATATAGGTTGCCACGCTCTCTAACCCTTCAAACAGCTGCTTCACTGTTCTGTGGAACGCCTCCGTAGTTGAATTAATACCAAAATGTAAGCATAAAAACCTGTATTGCCCGTGTGGTGTGTTGAAAGTACAGAGATAGGAACTGCATTCATCCAGCTTGACCTGCCAGAAGCCTGAACTTGCATCGAAGACTGAATAGTATTTAGCATCAGCTAGTTTATATGTGATCTCTTCTACTGTGGGCAGCTGGTAATGCTCTCTTTCTACTGCCTGGTTGAGGTCTCTGGGATCCGGACAGACCCTCAGATTCCCATCTGATTTTTCTACAGTTACAATTGGATTAACCCAATTTGTCGGTTCTTCAATCTTCCTGATGATGTGAAGTTTCTCCATTCTGTCCAACTCTGCTTTCAGTCGCTCTCTCAGCATTACTGGTATTTTCCTGGGCGGGTGAATTGTGGGTGTCACAGTTTCGTCAATCTTGATGGTGTGTTCTCTTTTTAGGCAGCCAATCCCCTGGAACCCATCTTTATACTCGCTGAGGATGTCATCAGTGGTGACAGTCATTATTCTCTTGATTAGCTTCAGATTTCACAAGCTTTGATTCCAAGAATGGGTTTTGCTCAGTTTTCACTGTTAGGAATGAGAAGTGGAAACTGTTTTTTGTAGTTCACTAAGTGTGCACTTGCCTTCTACTGCAATTTTTTCACCTGTATAAGTAGACAGCTTCATTTTTGTTTTAGTTAGCGGCTTTTCTTTGCTTATCTAACGATACAGGAAATTACATTTGCTTGTGTGCCTGTGTCAGGCTTGAAATTCACCATCATGTTGCCAATTTTTAAATCAACCTTCCATTCATCTTCTTTGGAATTTGTGTTTACTGCACCAACGAAAGGTTCCATTTCAGTGTCTATTTCAATCCTGTGCACTTTCTTCGATTTACACATCTTAGTGAAGTGATTTACTTTATCACAGTTCTTACACTGCTTTCCCTAGGCTGGACAACTACATGGTAAATGTTCCGTTCTGCATCAGCTGCATTGAAATGTGTTAATAGCAGCTTTGTTCCTTTTACATTCAGGCCATCTATTTGTTCTTCCCCGGGGCTGTTTCTGTTTAACTGCATCTAACTGCTTGACCCATGTGCAGCTTATCATCTTCTGTCATCTTTAATCTGGCATTTCATTGTCTCTGCTGCTGTGCAGATATTTATTACTTTCTCCAGCATGAGATCAACTTCTCTCAGGAGCCGTTCTCTCAGAGAGTCATTTGCGATTCTGCAAATGATTCTATCTTGGATGAGTGATTCTTCAAGCTCTCCAAATTCACACAATTTAGCTTTTCTTCTCAGCTCAGTTACATACTGACTAATGTTGTCACTGCCTTGCGTACATGTAAAAAGTCAGTATCTTTCCATACGTGATGTTTTGCTTTGGGCTGCAGCAGGCTTTAAATTTTTCGATTATTTCCTTCAAGTCATTTCGTTCCTCATTACTTTCAAATGTGAGTGTGTTATAGACTTCTGGGACTGCTTCCCCTGCTACGTGAAGAAAGATGGAAGACTGTATCTGAGGTTCTTTTTTTATCACTGCCCGACACTGTGAGGTGCAGCTCGAATCGCTGCCGGAACCTTCTCCAGTTTTTGGTGAGATTTCCCTCCAAACTGAGCTCTTGTCGGTGGTTTCAGAACCTCCATTGCTGTGTTTAGTTTACTTCTGACACCACGTCTTGTTTTTCTGTTTCAATGATACACACAGCCTGTCGACATTGTAGCTGAGCTAATTTTACCGATGATGTGTTTCTAACATAAACACATATCTGCAGTAACTGAATTCTATCAAGACAGGTTCCGACATGTGCTGTCTGACCTTCAACCCCCAGGTCAGGTGACCCCTTACCTTGCAGAGTACCATATAGTATCTAATACCGGAGTCCACAACCACAATCAGCTATTATCATGACAAGCTCTAGCCTCTGGTGACAGACTAGCAACGTGTTCCAGGAAAAGCTAGCTACAGAAACAGACTTATGTGCTTAGTCTGCCTCATGCATCGCTAGGCATGGGAAAAGAATTAAGATAATCTACTCAACACAGTTCAATGCATTTCATGAGTTGTTAAGGTTTCTAAACAACCTGCCCGGCTGCATTATGAATGCATCTTCTGTGGCCATCGAGTCTGGGTCAGGGAGTTGAACCCAGAGCTTCTGTCTCAGAGATAGGGATGCTACCCACTGTCGAGGTGAGTGGTGTTCATATTGTGACCCCTGAACCCTGGAAATTCAGTCCCCAAAAGTGCAAGAGTATTTTCCCCTTTTAGTTATCTGCCAGTTTAATCTCTCGAATTCTCAATGCTCCATGGCAAACACCGATATAGCAAAGAGCAAGTTCAGCATCATAAGAGGAAAGCTCACTTATCCACTCCTTCCAATCGAATCGATATCATTTATTCCCATGCAGCACCCAATTTACATTGGCAATTTTTCAAATTTTACTCCATATTCCAAAATCCAAGTCATTTATATATATAGCAAAATAAAAACAACCCTAGAACTAGCTCTTGGGGAACAGCACTGTCTACCATCGTCCAGTCTGAAAAAACAACCATTTATCACAACTCTGTTTTTTGTCCATAAGCCATTTTGTTAAATCCAAGTTGACTCTGACCCACCTCTTCTTCCAGCCTCAAATTTGTTAACCAGCCTGTAGTTAGTTCTTCATTGAACACTAAAATCCATGTAGACAGCCTCCACCATATTCCCTTCAACCTTCTCTGTTACTTAACAAAATTCAATTGGATAAATCAAACCCAATTTGCCTTTTACAATTCTCCTTAATTAACTCAAAACTCTCTAAGTGCTTGTTGATTCTTTTTCCCCTCTGATTATTATTTCGAAAACCTTACCCAACACTGATGTTAAACTAACCGGCCTGTAGTTACTAGGACTGTCCTTGCACTCTTTCTTGAATAAGGATGTCACATTTGCCGCTCAAATCCTCTGGCACCTCCCCCCATATCTGGGGAAGGTTGGAAGATTATGACAAGCCCTTTCACTATCTCCACCCCTGCTTCCTTTCACCACCTGGGATGCAAGCCATCTGGACCAGGCTAGTTATAAACTCTGGTTCTCACTCGAAGGATTTACCTAACATGCATCATACCCCCTCTCTTTTTTTGTTTTATCTTATTCTCATGCATTTTGTTATAGGTGGTAAGATGGTCCATACATTTGAGAAATGTTGTGTTCCCCAAGGGTCAGTTTTAGGGTTGTTGTTTTTATTTTGCAATGTATAAATCACTTGGATTTTGGAAAATGGAGTAAAATTTCAAAATTTGCTGATAATACCAAACCTGGAGGAGTGAAGAACAGTGAGAATCGTGCCAATTGGCTGCAAGAGGGCTCAGGCTAGCAGAATGGGCAGACAAGTGGCAGATGGAATTTAATACAGAGAAATATGAGGTGATGCGTTTTGACAGAAGGGATAGGGAGAAGGTGAGATAGACTTAATGGCACAATTCTAAAGAGTGTGTAGGGACAGGGGGGCCCTGGGGGTTGTATGCGCATTGGCCTTTGAAGGTGGCAAGGCATATTGAGAGAGAGGTTAGCGAAGCATATGGGATCTTAGGCTTCATAAATAGAGGCATTGAGTACAAAAGCAGGGAGTTTTTGCTGAATCTTTATAAAGCTCTGGTTTCTCGGTATGGTTCTGGCTTCTAATGCAATGGGATTACGGTTATTTAAGTAGAACCAATGGAAATCAGGAACCAACACAGCTTTAGTCAGTGTCAGCACAGCAAGGTCCCTCAAACATCAATGAGATAAATGGCCAGATAATCGGTTCGTGGCTGTCCTTGGTGAGGGATAAACGGCAAAACTCCCCTGCTTCTGCTCCCCTGGAATCTTTTACTTAAGCAGGAGAACACAGGCAGGGCTTAGATTTATTTCTGACCCGGAAGACAGCACCACTGAAAGTGCAGAACTCCCTCAGCGCTGCACTGGAATGCCTCGAGTGAGACTTGAATCCACAAACAACTGACTCGGAGACAGGGGTCCTACCCTCTCATTGCTGACACAATGTAATAGAGGGATATTATCACCGTTTGTACATCAGCGCAGGCTAGTTGCTCTTCCAAAACCCCATCCAAATCGAGCCAGTGTTGCAACGAGACACTTACCGATTCTCAAGATAACTTGTCGGAAGGAAAGAGACGAAACCAGAGGGATTGTGATTGTCTCATAAAAAGATTTATTACTTTTTTTTTGCCTAAATGCACAAGGCAAGGTACAGTACTGTATAAAAAAGAACTCCTTAATATACACTTTACATGAGATACACCAGTAAGAGCTTTCATTGAACTCATCAGGAAACCAATCCAACACAGCAACAAAAATAATATGTTGTAAACGTCTACACTTCAAGTACCGGTGAGGCTCGGTCAGTCTGACGCACAGCTACATTCACAGGGGAGGGATTGGGGTCAGGAAACTATAGAACAGTACAGGACAAATGAAGTACAAGAACAGCCAGCTTCCCCCCGCTGTGGTGACTGGTGAAGACCAGGGGGAGCGGGTCAGTGTACCACAGCCATTCATGAAAGATGGGTTCAAATCTAAACCAGCGGTAGCCCCAGATAAACTGGGGCACATCCCTCTGCTAGGACACAAACACTTATCTATTCTGGCCCAAGCACTCACTCACCGCCACCCCAACCCGCCTCAGGGCAGTGAGCATCCTCCTGGTTCCTGCACATTGGACTGTGAGAGAGAATGTCTGGGTGAAATAACTCTCCCCCCTTTGGGTCTATTGTAACCTTAAAGTGGATGCGTTGGGAATCACTGAGTTATTAATGGAGCTTCCCCAGTGTGAGTAGTGTAAGTAATACCCAAAGTGACAACTCTGGCTATTGATGCTGACAGGCCACAGCTCCAGTCAGGAGCAGAAACACATCAGTTGCTGGTGCAATTGGAGCTGGAGGAGAGACCACCTGACACCAGACATCTGCCTGCACAGCACAACCCTACCGCCAGGTCAGTGAAGTCATTAGCCAACCTGACTGCGGGTCTGGTCTGGGTTGCATTAATAACAGCTCATGGCTACAGAATTCAAAGACAGGTTTTCAAATGATAAGCAGATCTTTCAGGGCATTGGGGTTGGGGTATCTGTCACTGTTCCCTTTCACACTGAAAAGCTTGAAATGCAATTTACAGGCACAGACCCAGAAATGGCTGGCCTGCTGTTTCTTGTGGTGCATCCACTGGACTCGCACCCAGGCCGACCCTCACTTGAATCCCTAAACACGAGTCACTGCCCAGTCAGGAGGAACTCAAGGAGCGTCTGATCCAGACCTGACTGGCCGGACAGTGCAAGGTAGCCCTGCTACCGTGGGTGGGAGATAATGGTCAGCTGGAATCCTCTCACCAGACAGACAGGAGCTGACGTTTATCTGTAGAGAACTGCGCTGTCTAATTCTCCCAACTGAGAGGATCAGCCAGGCAGCCAGTCAGGGCTCTGGAAGAGAAAGCAAATCTGGAAAGAGCAGTCTCAGTGGGTGTGAGCGTCTGAGTGGGCACATGTACGTGTCAGTGTGCGTGTGTGTGAGAAAGGGGGGTGAGAGTGTGTGTGTGTGTGTGTGTGTGTGTTCAGGTATTTGTAGAGGTGATGTGTCAGTGTTCAGGTGTTTGTGGAGATGTGCGTTTGTATGTATGTGCGGAGGTGGAGTGTGTGTGCGTGTATTTGCGGAGGTGGGGGGTGTGTGTACGCGCGCGTGTTTGTGTGTATGTGTAGGCACACATGTGTGTGCTAAGGTATTTGTGGAAGTGCCAGTGTGCCCTGTGTATTCCTCTTAATCCCATGTAATGCGAAACGCAAAGTTAGATTGGTCTCCACACCCCACCCCATGGTCATTCATCAACTGTAGCCTGTTCAAAGCTCCATCCCCTTTTCCCTGTCACTACCTGAGTGGATGATGAGTGAACACAAACAACTTGGCCATGAGGACAGCCACTCAGCCCTGACCCAGGGAAGCTTTTGTGCCATTTCCTCTGCAGGCAACAGCAGATTGTAGTTTGGGGGAAGAGGCCAGTGTGAATCTGTTCTTCGTTCTACAGCACCAGAGGGAGTTTATGTTTTTTGGTTTAAGCAGAATGCCAGCTTTAAGGCAGAGAATTCAATGAACCAGAAGCAGGACATTGTGTAAGTGGCAGTTCACATTTCCTCCACTGCACCCAATGTTTATCTGTAAACAGAAAATCACAAGAAGCAGTGCAGAGATTCAGCCACTCCCTTTTCATGATTGGATCTGCACATTTCAGTGGGTATCGCTGGCTGACATGATGGTCGCATCCACTGGCCTGTGGGGGAAGAGGGCTGCGGAGGTTCAGAAGGGGGGGTGGGAACTGAGACAATGTCTAGTTTGTGGAAACCTGGTTTTCAGAACCAGTACTTTATTTCTTGATAAAACAGGCTGCGAATTCTGTACAACGAGACACACTGGGTATTTTGCACAGCAGGAGTGACAAGGACACAGTGGACGTATTTGTAATGGGAAGCAACTAAGTTCCATCTCTGCATGAAAAAAAAATCCACATGGAAGGGGGGAAAGTTTTTGTGGGGCCCACCTAACAACATAGAATTCACCAGTACCTAACAGCAGGGTCCAAGAATGTGAAAGGTCACAATTAGGATTTTGCAAACAACTTCACCAACAAAAAAGAAAACCTCTGGAAATCAGAATCTAGAACTTATCTCTTCTTAAAAAAAACAAAACATTTTACAATAGTTTCTCTGTACAATATTTACAGCAAACAGCACCTGGCAGCAGTAATGAGGTTCTGCACACAATACACACTGCTGGAGACAGAAGGATGAAAAGCTATCTCTGGGAATAGAGGAGAGAGGGGGTGCCTCATAGGATCCTGAAACAAATGGGCTGTGAGAATGCATAAACCTGATGATACAAAAGACAGCAAAGTGAGGGGGAGAAACACCTAGAACCCATCCAATAACAGTAAAGACAAGTTGCTCTTTTTTTTGACAGTGTAACAGTAATTTTTAAAAAACTTTTATTGACCATTCTAACTCTCTATTACAAGATGATGAAGCAGAGTGGGTTGTGACGTCCTGTTATTTGCACTGTGGCACCCAGACAGGGTTGAGTATGCTCTGACTCATTTCCACAGCTGACCCTGAACCAAGCCAGTCCAGACTAAGTCCTGCATGGGCTAGCGTACACCTTGAAGCCAAACTCACTGCCCATGTTTTGTCAGCGGAATGAAAAACATAGGTTTAAGGTAAGAGGCAGGGGGTTTAGAGGGGGTATGAGGAAGAATTTTTTCACCCAGAGGGTGGTGGGAATCTGGAACTCACTGCCTGAAAGGGTGGTAGAGGCAGAAACCCTCGCAACGTTTAAGAAGTATTTGGATGTGCACTTGCGATGCCATGGCACACAAGGCTATGGGGCTAGTGCTGGCAAATGGGATTAGAATAGTTAGGTACTTGTTTGACTGGCACAGACTCAATGGGCCGAAGGGCCTTTTTCTGTGCTGTAGACCCCTATGACTCTAGTCAACTTGTAAACATTTGCCAGCATTTTAACGTCAAATCCAGCCTCCAAAACTTAACTCTATTGATTTGGAAACCACGATTAAAAGGTTATCCCCTCCCCGAATGATAGGAGCTGCCCAAGGGTGGCAGTGCCAGTTACAGTATGAGGTGTAGCGAAGGCAGGGTTTACAATGTCATGTAAAGGTAGCACTGATGGGAGGTCACTGCTTTCTCAGGCTTAGGGTCCAAACAACAGAACGTGGTCCACACTGATTAAAGATTCCCCAATCACACGTGGGTTAGACCCTGACCTCACCCCATCCCTGTGTTCACATAATATAGATCAGCGATAACTTATGCTAGTTATTTTGGTGAAAAGTACAATACTTCCGAAACATTATTCTGACCAAACTGTGACCTCAGGTTTGAAAATAGCTCACTGATGAGAATTCAGAAGTTAGTTCATTCAGGTACCCTTGCCCCATATTCTAATACCAGCTACAAGGTGTTAAAGTGGAGACTGTGTTGGTGCAATAATGATGTTCTGTCCTGGGTCTCGAGGCAGGAAAGGCGACACCTAGTGGCAGAACATTAGTATGATGCAATGACAGCTGATCCACTTTGGACAAGTTGTGTGATGGCTAAACCTGACCACTGGCATGGCTCATCCAACACTGTTCATGCTCCCATTAGTTTTAGAGGCGGTCTTACAAGACAACAACAGTCCAAATAGAACAAACATCTCACAGGTTTCAAAACCTTCAGGCATGGGGATTGAGTGGGAGTGAGAAACAGGCTGGAGTCTAATCAAGGAGTTTGCATGATTTATATACAGAATACCTGAAAACTGTCCTGGAAGGGAAAGTGAACTGATTTACATGCAATGTCTGAATCCTAAGTTGAGAGTAACAACCTTGACGTCATTCACAGGTACTGCTCCTGATTTATAAAAGATATTATTTACATTTCTCAAAGATTTATGGTGCTAATTCTTTCTCTTGTGCTGCAGTAAGCATGTCCTTGATACCTGAAGATATATATACACACACATACACAAGAGGGCCACTGGTTCCTGATGGCATCACTAGTAATTGAAAGCATTCTGATACACTAACACTCAATAAAAAATCTCCAAAAAAAACCACAAAGGGTTGAAACTGACAGAAACATCTTTTAAGTGCCTTCAGTTTAGACAAGACTGGTGATCAGAATCATCTCAATGCCGAGATCACCCAGACATGTTCTAGATTGTACTCCAATGTGCTTCGATTGTTTGAGACAGGAACTGATATGCACTCTACCCAGCCCTGGGTGCACAGGCATGTGAAAACCCTTATTTATACTACAGCTGCCAGCCTGTAACCTATCTAGCGGAATAAGCCCCATTTATACTGATTCTAGATTGATTCTAACTATTTGCCTGTCCCTATGGATACAGATTTCGCTGAGTTTGTATGTGGCAGATTAAGCACAGGCACATGGCTGCTCTCCTCATGCCCAATAAATGTTTAGAGAATGTGAAACTGTAGCGTCTAAATGTGTTTCACTGGCCTTTCAGCTCTGGCTCTTGGTTACAAATCCAGCTCTCATTCATGGCTGGAAGTCTCCTCTGTCTATGAGTAATGGGTTTAGTCAGTCTCAACCGAGTGTCTAGTAGGCAGAGCCCAGTAGCTCAAAACCAATCAGAATTCGGAATGAGCTGGCAATGATAAGAGGCCTCAGGAGGCTGATGTGGACAATGGGGAAAATGCCATTCTGGTGGAGAGGGGACTGCTCTTCCCTGAGGTTGGAGCAGAGTGGAGAAACTTTGCTGCTAGACTGGCTATGGTATAGCTGACAACACCGGATGCCTGAACTGGGATGATTTCCACTCCCCAGCATCAACACCTCTCACTTTGAGAAGCACAAGGGGAGGATTAAAAATTGATTGCCTTGGAGAGCTTGTGTTTGCACTACCTCAACATTTGAATCAACTCCGGGCAGATCTTAGAATTGCCCAGAAGGTCCAAGGGGCTCCTGAACACTCGTTAAACATAGCTGCTAACCCCGAGATGAGACTGTGCCCCCTTGGAGTGAAGCAGCAGCAATTCTCGGGTTGCAGAAGAAGCATTTCGACTTGCTTTGTGCTCTACGGGAGGAGGAGGGGGAGGGCGAGTTGGGGCATTGTTGTTCCTGCACTTCAACAGCCAACAGACACTGCCCCCTGCTGGGCTAGGCATTGGCCAGAAGTGGGAGGGCGAGGGTCACAGGGGTTAAGGCTCCCAGGCTGCCTCAGTTAAAAAGTGTACCTGTGGGGGGTGGGGAGCAAGAAGGCAGGTTAATAGCAACAATATTCCCAACTGTCAGTCTTTGTTCATTTAAAAACAATTTTCACCTTTAATTCAGGATGTCAGCAATGATTGAGTCATTTACAAATTAACCACTTTCAATCCAGGCCAGGTCATCAAGAGCCTGCAAGGGAACGAGTCAGAATTACCCTAGCATGGCCCAGCTTTACAGTACCCTTCAGCCCTCATAAAGCAGTGAACTCAACAACAGCATTGATATAGTCAATCTTAAAAACGTCTTTGCTTGATGGGGTGAGACAGATAAGGATGTATTCTACAATATATTTACACAGTGAGAAAGGCAGAATTGTCAACCTTCCTGCTCATAACCACCAGGACACACATACAATAGGTATCAGGTATCCATTACCAATGTCTAGAGTCCTACAGGAGAAACATTACAATAGTCTGCCTGACTTCATGGCAGTAATCAGAAACACCATTGAACTGATGTCTAAGAAAATGCAGAGCATCGTCACGTGATCCAGTCACATGATTTTGAATGAAGTGATTGCATCCTTTCACTCCCTGGAAGAGAAAATAAACAGGATGAGAAACAAGGGAGCCTCATCGAAATCGGAAAAGATGGTTCAATAGTAAATGGCTTTTTTAAAAAATTGTTCTCGAGTAGTAACCATCTTTATTGCCCATTGCTAGTTTCCACAGGAAGATGAAGAATCGGCCATATAGTGAGCTGATCTCTCAGATGGGCATATAAAAGATCCCAGGACATTATCTGAAGAAACTCACGGCATTCTTCTTGCAGTCTGAGCCAACATTTACCGCCCCCCACCACCCCTACTCCTGCCATCAAATTAGGAAAGAAAAATCAATTTAATTTAGAGGGATTTGAAGAATTACAATCATTATATCTTGTGCCAAGACATGGCAATGAATGGTACCTGAGTGTGGCTCAGTGGTAGCATTCTCACCTCTGTCTGGTGGTTGTGTGTGTTCCAAGTCCCACTCTAAAGACTTTAGCCCATAATTTAGGCTTACGTCCCATTGCAGTACCTAGGGAGTGCTGTCCTGTTGGGGTGCCGTTTTTCAGAATAGACATTAAACCAATGCTCTGCCTGCCCTCTCAGGTAGACGCCATGTTCATTCCTTTGAAGAAGAGTGCTTCTGGCCAATAGTTATCCTCAACCAACATCATTAAGCAAAATGATCTGGTCATTATCATGTTCCTGTATGTGGAAGCTTGCTGTGCACAATTTGCTGCCATCTTTTCTATGTTACAACAGTGACTATACTGCAACAGTACTTCACTGGGTGTAAATGGGGCATCCTGAAGTTGGGAAAGATGCTATAGAAAAGCAAGCTACATAAATGCAAGTCTGTTCTTTGTTTTTTTCAATGTAATGCTGCGTAAATGGTAGGTGTCGCTGTTCACCATCTACGACCAGAGCAAACACACAGCTTTCTCTCTTTCTCTCCCACTTCTTGTAAGCGACATGAAATGGCATCTCCTCTTGCCAGGAAGCTAAAGGTGAGACATCCATCCAAAGAAATTTAGGTTAGTTCCCATTTTCCCACTTTTTCTACCCACTGCCATGGTGATCAGGTAAATTCTAAAATTCTCCTTGGCAACAGATATCATAGCCTGAATAACACACTCCAAAAAAAGGGAGCAAAATGTGCACAGGTTAATGTATTATCGGGCAAAGATGTCATGTTGCGTTCCCAGCATCATCGCTCCAGTCTGGGATAATATATCTAGGGGATGGGCCTGGAAACCAGGAGCCCGCCCATGCGATGCAACTTAAAGGTAATAGGCTGGTGTGCTCATTATAAAGGCCCATTATAATATGTGCAGAATGGAATAAAACACTTTCAGAGTGGGGTTTATGCCAGGCATATTTCCCACTTTTTTCCGGTAATGGTGGGTTTGTCTGAGGGCAAAGTTAAATCTTGGCTGCTCAATGTTCTTTAGCTGCTGAATGTACTTTGTGGAAGAAGCAGATGTATACTGACTCAAATTTATGATTTAAGAACCTGAGACCTCATACAGAGAGGTCCATTTCTGCATTGCGCTGGTGGCCCTTTAAATTCTGGGCTGTGACCTCGCTCTGGGTCACAGCTGACAAGTTCCAACGCCGGATATCCCGCCCTCCTGCTCTGATTGGGCGGGATCCTCTCAGTCTGCAGCCCGGAACACGCTCAGTCCCTTAATTGGCCCAATTGAAGCTTTGTTCAGTGTCTTTTGGTAGCAGGCTCGGAAGTATGAATGTTTGCCGCTTGACTTGTACTTTTCAGTCCCACTCTTCACAAAGCTTCCCTGAATGTTGTTATTTTGTGATCAGAAAGGGCTTTTTGATGGGGCTAGGAAGACCATTTGTGTGCCCCACACCTCAAACCACTGATATCCTGTGGGGAGGCGAACATTAACAACTGCGCTGCAGCATGGCTAAACATGCAAAGGAGCGGACAAAGTATCAGAAATGATTTTCCTTACCATTTTCACCTTCTGGCTGGCGGGAACAAGGTGGACACGGAGGCCTGCGCTGCAGCCTGTTGGCTTGCAACTATGGCTGGGGAGGAGAGACCTGGCAAAGTGGAGAGAATCACTCGATTAAGAGACAGAGACGCAACAATGCAATCGAATCAAAACTGAGGGGCAGGAGACAACCAGCTGGTCCATCGAGCCAGCCCCACATCATGATGGAGCACCATGACTAAACATCCTTCCCCACCCCCCTATATATTGGCAAGAGAGAGAAAAAAATACCCCGAGTTTGAGAAATTCCTCTTTGACCCCTCATCAGTTTATCAAAACTAGACCAGGAGGTCACATAGACAAAGTGCAATGAAGGATCTGAGGAAAATATGTTCAATGCTGTAATCTCTCTGGTCTGGAAATCTATTGTTTGGAAACATCTTGTCCAGAAATTTTTTGTAAGCAGTTCCAAGCAGCGCCCTCAACTTCATCAGCATCATTTTATATTTTACTTTGGGAGCAGAAACATGCAAGATACAGTATTTGGATAAGTAAAACAATTTTTATTGCTGCTTTAAAATGCTTTATCACTGTTTTATGTAAGCGTTTCAGGTTAGCATTTAAAGCTGTAGTGTTTTCCAGTTCACACACTTGTGTTTAGGCATTCTAACATCATCCTATAATCTAGAATATCCAGATATGACTTGCTCCCAAGCAGTCTGTACTGGAGAGGTTACAGTGCATATTTTACACCGCTCTCCCAATTAAATGGTGTCTCAATATATAGTCTAAATATACTAGACATGGAGCTTAACATTTGTCATGTTCTGTACCTTGCTTCTATCCTGATATACACATCACCTGAGCCACACATTTGAAATGCGACTTCGGAATGGGCAGCAGCCAAGCTGAACAGAGAACTGAGGGAGGCAGGAAGATGTCGGGGTAGCTGAAGATTAGCAGGTGCGTGCAACAAAGAAGCGAGCCGGCAAGGAAACAGTTCTGCTGGGTCAACACTACCGTTCAGGGCAATAGCATCAGCTAATGATTGGAGCAACGATTCACAAAGACCATAAGCCATCCCATGCGTGTTATGAATTTCATTAAACAGAGGTCTGATGCTGTTGATGTTAGGTTGAGTGTTTATTTTAAATCTGTGATTGAAAGATTTCTGTTAACCAAAGGTATTGAGGAGTATGGAGCTAGGTCACAGGTCAACAATGGTCTCATTGAATGGCTGGACAATCTTCGATGGGCCAAATGTTCCTGTTCCTATGACAATTTAAGGCTGTCAGTTAGCTATGTAAGAATGACTGGGATCATAAGCTACTATAAGAGTGGAACTAATGACGGTTTCTTTAATAGAATTCCAAATCATTATGAATTATATAAAATCCCCGAGAGCCAAATCATTCTGTAAGCACCCACTCTAGTACAATTTGATACCCAGTACTTTCATATAGTAATATGATGAGATTATACCATTCTTAGCTCAGGAATTTCACCTCTTGGATATGCTGACTGGTAATATGTAATACAAACCCAACATTGGGACTGAATACTTGTTTGGAGTTTGGTTGGAGTGAAGGGGAGGTGGAGCAGATATAGCCATTCACTCTTACTTTCAGCTCTGGGTATAACATTTCATGCACTGATGTCTCTGAATTACTGAATTCCATTTACTAATTTTAAATATAACAATTTTGCATTAATCGCTACTGTTTCTCCTCATTAGTCCTACCTGTTGCATATGGGAGGTCGTACTGCCCTGGGAGCAATGGGTACCCCATCCCAAGGTGATGATGTGAAGTGATCTGTCGTTGGGATGGTGAAGAACGGGGTCGCTCTTTATCGATCTCTCGCTCTCCTCGTTCTCGTTCATGAGAAGGTTTCTCACTTGTCTACATTTAAAGAGGAAGGATACATATTAATATCATGATAGACACATCATGGTCAGTTTGCCTCAGTTGGGAACACTCTTGTTTAAGAGGAGGTTTCAGATTTAACCCCCACTCTAAGATTCAAACAAATTACCTAGGCTGCCAGTGCAGTACTGAAGGAGTGCTGCACAGTCATCTTCTGAATGAGGTGTTAAACTGAGCTCCTGCCTGCCTGTCGATGTGGGCATAAAATATCATATGGCACTATTTGAAGTTGAGCAGGGAGTTTGCTTGGTGTTCTGGCTACCTAGTCATTCATCTTGGTTGCTGGTTGTGGAATCTTACTATGTGCAAAATGCCTACTGCACCTGCCAAGATCAAAAAGCAAGCACTCATGAAGTAATCAATCATTTGCGAAGGGCATTTGGCTGTGCCAAAGACATGGTAGGACACTAAATAAAGTAAAATTATTTCTTGGTCTCTGGAGGGTACTGTGTGCCCCTTATCACTCACCTACAAACAATGCACGTCAGGTGAGAGTTGGCAGCAGCAATAATCACCCAGGGATGGAACAGGAGATTATAAAGTGTACAATGTTTCATACACTTATACAGTACCAAATCACTCTATCAATATATATTTAAAGGTGTATTATGCAGACAATTTTCATCAAAGTGAGGGATGCCAGTGCCAGAGGTTAGAACCCTCCAAGTCCAGGTATAGCACGGCCAAGTGTAGCTCACCAGCTATCTCAATTATACGCCCTAACCCCAGCCTCATAACAGCAATCAATATGTCGCTTCCAATCCCCGGGCCAATTGAGTGAGCCAGTTTAATGGAGTTGAGACCACAACCAGATCAGCCATGATCTTATTGATGGCGGAGCAAGCTCAAAGGGCCAAATGGCGCACTGCTGCTCCCAAGTCCCATGTTTCTTAATACCTAAACTGCAGAGATTTTTAATATTGTGGATCTATGGAACAGGTTAACCTTTCATTGTGAATCATTATAGCTGACAGATTGGAGATTTCCCCATCAGTCTGTGCTAATGGGATTCTCATCCATCTCTCAACTGGAGAGCAGTCTTTATTTTGAAGGTGGCAGCTTAAAAGATTTTGAGAATCGAAAATTTCACAATTCCATTCCATCATCGCTACCTTGCGGTCAGTTTTCACACACAAAAGATAAACAGGATTTTTTAAATGATTGCTTTCTGTCCTGTTCGGAGCTAAGTGACAGATGGCCAGCCTGAGTTGGATTCAAACCTCTGGTTCCAGGGATGTGCAAGTCCCTCTCAAGTATAATGCGGAATAAAATTTTCAAGCATGAGTTCATGTTGCTCTAATTTATGATTTACCAGAGCTACAACGGTGCTGGCCATAAAGGGGTTAAACATATGCAATAGTTCAAGGCAGTTTTGGATATTAGTGGGGTTCTGGCCTGATTTCTGCCTGGTTTTTGTACTTTCCATGTTTCAGCATGTACTAACACATCAGTATCTCGCTGAGTGGCATGACTGTGGCCAAGTAATGTGCCTTTCTCAGACCTAGTGTAACGTATACATTCATGTTAGTGTTGTACTCTCATAGTACGAGGGTTAAATTAATTACAATTTGAGAATGGAGGTAAGGCTGAGACTTTGGCAGCTTCACCAATTGCATGCAAAATAAAAGGCAACAACTCTGACCAACAATAACTCTGCCAAAATAAAGCTGTGTTTGTTTTATAATCAGCAGATTACCCATCCTATTCCTTCCATCGGTGCTAACATTTTGGAGGTCGATGAAATGAGCAGTGCATGACTGCTCTTCACCCCTTTACCAGACAGTCTGGTGCTACAGAGACAGGAATGGCAGGTTTACTATCATGACCTAGATGCGATCAGTCAGGTTAAGAAACTGGTTGAATATGAAAATGAAGGGAAAAATCATTACTTAATTTACATTTATAGATTATGATGCCCTTCCCCACCCCACCCTCCCATAGCAGTGAACAGACTCCGGTGAAGCATCCAGGATTTACTTTTTAATTGAGAACCCTACGTGAAGAATCAAAGTGCAGGATACCGAGTATGGAGAGAAGACTAGGAAAATCAGGTAATAATTACTAGATGGCACTTTGGTTTCCAAAGCATGCGGATTGCGGGAAGACTGAAAGGAGGGAGCTTGGAGTCCCATAGGTGCCCCAAAGAATGACCTCAGAGCTGAAGGCCATGTAAGGAGCCTAAATTTCAACACCATGATTATGTGCGGTGAAGGAAGAATGTTTATGGCAGCCTATTTGGAGCTTATAAAGAACGATGGGTAAAATCCGATCAATGTAGTAACAGTGAGGGGGTTGTGAGAAAGGCAGGGTTTGTGGGCTAGAGGTGAGAGAAGGGTCACCTGTCAGATGACAGGCTTTCTTGTAACTTGTCCAGCAGCACAATAGAGGTGTAAAAATATTCTTGGAAGTAGTATCAGAAAGAGTTGCGTTTATGGAGAATGAAGAGTTGCTGAGAGGGATGCTGATGTATTTTTTAGAAATGTAAGAGCGGTGGGAGTAGTGAGAATGTTCACTGGTAAAGAAGGGCTTACAGTGGAGTCATCAAGGGCAAGCGGCAGCAGCTATTGGCTGCACTCTGAATAAACAAGCTCTGAAGATTTGAAAGGGATCCAGGTTTTTATTGCCCTTTAAGACTAGGGAGGATGAGATATTGAGATTCAAACACTGCATCACAAAAGGAATGAAGACAGTATGCGCTGAGACTGAAGAAATCTGATGAATGTAGAGTGGATTCAACAGGGTGGTCAAATTGGTTGAGTGAAGATCATTGATTATAGGCAAGGGCCACAATAGGAAAGAGAGGGGAGCCTAGAGTTGGTGGAAAAGGAGCCATCAGTTCTGGCACAAATTAAACATCAAAATTAAATAGTTATAAACAAACCTGTTCACACTAATTTGTATATAAGTGCACTGTGCATCATAGGCTTGGGAGAATGATATGGGTTCATACTGAAGCAGGGTGCAAGCATCTCATCCAGTTTATAAAGTGGACCTGAATGAGGGGCTAATTTGGTTGAGCTGCACTTACTGGTATTACATGGGTTGCTGTATTCTCCGCAGACAGAGGAGAACTTTGTTCTGGTGTCAACCTTGCTTACTTACTGTTGGTGACCTGCTCTTGTACTGACTGGCATGCTGCTGCAGGATATCGAGGGCCATGGATTCGGAGCTCGATTTGCTGCCTACACCAGGGCTCCCACGGGCTCGATCGCTGTCTTCATGCCCTGGAACCTTATTCGCGTAAGGCGAGAAAGAGAATCCCGAGGACAGGTATGACCCTGAAAAGCAGATGATCTAGATCAATCAAAAAAAAGGCACTAACCATATAGGTACTTTAACCACATCTGAAGTGAGACAGGCATAACTACAGTCTATACCTCAGAACCTTTCAAGAGTGAAATTAGGAAATACTTTTACACCCAAAGGGCAGTAGGAATTTGGAACTCTCTTCCACAAACGACAATTGATGCTAGATCAATTATTAGGCAAAGTCAATTAGGGAAACAAGGCAAAGGTGGTTATATAGTTTTTCTTTTTATTTGTTCTTGGGATGTAAACATTGCTGGCAAGGCCAGCATTTATGACCCTTCAGAAGGTGGTGGTGATACACACAAACATACGAATTGGGAGGAGTAAGCCATTCAGCCCCTCGAGTCTGCTCTGTCATTCAATAAGATCATGGCTGATCTGCTTGTGGCTTCAATGCCACTTTCCTGCCTATCCCCTTTGATTCCCTTAGAACCACAGAAAGGTTATGGTGCAGAAAGAGGCCATTCTGCCCATCGCATCTGTGCCGGCCAAAAAGAGAAAAAAGAAACTAGCCTCTCATTTTAATCCCACTTTCCAGCACCTGGTCTGTAGCCTTGCAGGTTACAGCACTTCAGGGACAGATCCAGGTACCTTTTAAATGAGTTGAGCATTTCAGCCTCAACCACCAACTTAGGCAGTGAATTCCAGGTGCCCACTACCCTCTGGGTGAAAAGGTTTTTCCTCATGTCCCCTCTAATCCTTCTAACAATCACCTTAAACCTATGGTCCCTGGTAATTGACCCCTCGGCTAAGGGAAACAAGTCTTTCCTGTCTACTCTATCTAGGCCCCTCCACTCTTTCTAAGGAAAACAACCCTAGACTATCCAATCTCTCCTCATAGCTACAATTTTCAAGCCCTGGCAACATTCTTATAAATCTCCTTGCTAGTCAAGAATTTATCTACCTCTGCCTTAAAAATATTCACTGACCCTGTCTCCACCACTTTCTGGGGAAGAGTGTTCCACAGACTCACAACCCTCTGAAAGAAAACAATTCTCATCTTCATCTCAAATGGGAGACACCTTATTTTAAATTGTGTCCCTAGTTCTAGTCTCTCTCACAGGGGGAAACATTCTCTCAGCAACCACCCCGCCAAGTACCCATGGGATCTTATGTTTCAATAAGATCACCTCTCATTCTTCTGAACTCCAATGGATACAGGCTCAACATGTGCAACTTTTCCTCATGAGATAACCCCCTCATCTCAGGAATCAGTCAAGTGAACCATCTCTGAACTGCTTCTAATGCAACTGTGCCCTTTCTTAAATGAGGAGACCAAAACTGTAAGACAGTACTCTAGGTGTGGTCTCACCAACGTCCTGTACAAACAACTGTAGCAAAACATTCCTACTTTTATATTCCATTCCCCCTGCAATAAACTTCAACATTCCACTTGCCTTCCTAATCACTTGCTGTACCTGCATACGGATTCACGTACCAGGGCACTCTCATCCCTCTGTAACTCAAGAGTTCCACAATCTCTCTCCATTTATATAATAATGCCACTTTTCTATTTTCCTGACAAAGTGGCCTAGTTCACATTTACTCACATTATACTCCATTCACCAAATTTCTGCCCGATCACTTAACCTATCTAGATTCCTTTGCAGCCTCCTTATGTCCTCTTCACAAGTTACTTTTCTACCTATCTTTGTATCATCAGCAAATTTAGCAGCTTCATCCAAATCATAAATAAAGATTGTAAATAGCTGAGTCTTAGCACTGATCTCTGTGGCACTCCCACTCGTTACATTCTTTCAACCGGAAAATGATCCATTTATGTTTACTCTACTTCTTACTTCCTGTTAGCTAATATGTTACCTACTACACCACGACTTCTTATTTTGTGTAGTAGTCTTTGATGTGGCACCTTGTCAAATACCCTCTGGAAATCTAAGTACAGCACATCCACAGGCTCCCCTTTATCCAGATTGCCTTTTGCTTCCTCAAATTAGTAAAACATGACTTCCCTTTCACAAAACCATGTTGACTCTGCCTGATTGCACTGAGATTTTCTAAGTGCCCTGCTATAACCTCCTTAAAAATAGATTCTAACATTTTCTCTATGACAGATGTTAAGCTAGCTGGCCTGCAGTTTTCTGCTTTCTGTCTCCCTTCCTCCTAACTCTGCATCATCTGCAAACTTGTACATACCACTCTCTATTCCATTCCTTCATCTAAGTGAGTTAATAATTAATTAATAGGGTGAAAAGTTGAGACATCCCACAGTGCACTTTTTCTTACCCCCCCAACCCCTAGCTACAGAAGACACAGGTCTATCTCATCTTAGCTGCAAAGGTGATGAGCCACTAAATCTGAGTCTCTTTATTACATTCTCTTCTCTGTAAGGCCCTCCGATATCCTCCTGTGTTTGGAAGCCCAATACAATGATGGCTCTCCTGGAACTAATTGGTTTCTGCTCTGCAACTCCTAACAGTGATGCAGCTGAGGTTAGGGACTAAGCAATGTGAGATTGTAATTGTGCACTGTGCTGTGCTGCATCATGTCGACCGTCTACTTAAAATAAAGTGACACAACGTATTGAAATGCCATCTACAAAGTTTGCTAAAAACATTCAGTTGAAGTATGTCAGTTCTGCATCAACCTTTCTTGAATCAAACATTGGATTTCTAAGAATGGAACAAGTGGTGTACTGATTATATTAATGGTTTAGTAATCCAAAAATATGAACCAATAATCCAGAAAACAATAAAAAATTTCAGGAAATAGAAAGCATGGGCATCTGTAGAAGTGACCACAAAACCTTTGCACTGTCATTAAACCATAGTGGTTCAAGAAGGCACCCCACCATCACCTTCTCAGAGCATCTAGGGACAGTCAGTCAATAGCAGCCTTGCCACTAACACCCACATTCCGAGAATGAAGAAAAAAAGTGTCTCAATAGATGCTTAACTTCAGAATCTAAGATCGACCAATGGCTCTCAATCAACTTTTATCAACCTTTAAGGCACACAAAAGAAACTCTCATTGTTCACAGTCCACCATTCATTTAGGCATTATTAAGAATCAATTGCTAGCTATACTACTGGTTTGCTATTGTTTAGCAAAGTAGTGATGTTAGGGTCAGTTATTGGCTGGATTTTAATAATCTGCTGTTGACTTGGTGACTCAACCAGATACTAGACAGCGACAAATGAACCCATGCCTTTACCTGGATAATTCTGCATCATCATTGGCGTCACCCCTCGAAATCCCGGGTGGGGAGTTTCATAAGGCTTTCCGTAAGGGTAGCCATGGACATATGGCATGTAAGACGGGTGCTGAACCATCGAGGAGGACACAGGAATGTGAAGTCCTGATCTGGAATCTTTCCCAACAGATCGGCACTCTTCCAGAGAGGTTGAGCGAGACTCCAAGCACATGTTGTCTTTGCTTTCCTCTTTAACTGCCACCTCTTTGTTTCTCAGTCGCGATGAGCTTTCTTCTTTGAACTTACGGTCTCGCTCTGCTTCTTTCCACCTTTCCTCTTCTGCTTTTTGCTGCTCCGAGTACTTATTTGGATAGACATAAGACCACAGCCTGCTTTCGGGTTCCTGAAAAATACAATCCTGAGTGATTCAATTCTGCCCAACCGACACTTAAAATCGCAATCATGTGCAAATGCCAAAGCTCCACTGGGTGCTGTCCAGGACCGTGTGAAGCAAACAGGTATGGAGTGTCAGGGCCTTAAGATATCACGGCATCCATAACGAGCACTGCAGAGATGAGAATTTGTTCAGCTTCCCCTTAAAGTTGAAGTGCAAATTCACAAAATCCCAGACTATAACAGGGCTTTGGTATCAGTACATGAAGGTGCTTAATAGGTTAATACAAGTACGTAGCTAAGCACCAACTGTTTTCAACTGGTGAGCTGGGTGACAGCTGAGTGAGGCAGTTTGGTTTTTTTTTCAACCTGCCCGGACGTAGGCCTCCAAATTAAGAAAAGTCTGGCTGTCTGAGTAAAGTGGGCAATTTGTTGGTATTGACCACATTGATATAACTACAAGTTCATTCCCATTATCCTCCACAAAGTGAGTTCCCTATCTCAGTCATGTCATACAGCAAGATACCGATCACCTTGGCCTCAGCTGTCAAATAATGGCAGGGCGTGGGAGGCAGGGAGCAATTCCTTTGGCCATTTTGCCAGACGCCTTCCATAACTCAGACGGTAGTCTAAACAATGGGACAGTGCACATGTTCATTTTGAAAGCAGCACTTTGGGGAAAGAATGAAACCATCTTGCTCATTGGGATACCCGCTTCACAAGGCAGTCTAATAACATCAGAGATCACTATGATGGGGAATGGCTGTCCTCATTTGTTCCTGTGTTTCGTCCACAGCTGAAAGGGGCTTAAATATGGAAGCATTGCAACATGCTGTCAAATAATAAATATAATCTCTTTCATATCTGTAACCTATTCAGTGAATATATAGTCAGTTGGAAAAAGACACAGTGCCCTTCCAGACAGCACACAGTCCAGAGATGTGTTTTGAGCAGACCTACTTAAGAGGCAGTTAAAAGTGTCCCTGAGCAGAGGAAGTTTTCTGTGCATACAGGAATTATTGGGGTATCTCCAAGACCATGGGTGCCGAAAGGCAGTTTCATGGGTTGTTCCAGGTTATCTAAATGCTGGGCACAGCTCGACTGTTACTTCTACTCCCAGGGTCTGTGAAGCTTTGCAATGTTTTTGACGTCAGACATTATGGTGTCTTGTGAAAGCCGATCCTTACAGCTCTCTGCCAGAAGCTGCCTGTTGGCACAAAACTTAAGAAGTGTTTATTTCCAAACAGGCTTTCTGGTTTACGGGGAATGACTGCTTTCCTCGCTACATGTCTCTCCTAATCTTTAACACAGCACTTTATAATTTAATGAGTACCTCTACAAACTGGCAGTCAAAGCCCCACCTTGTGGTACTGCTACAGTTTCTTTCCTCTGTCTCACCAGTTTTCTAATCCCCCGGCTCCTGAAGGGGTTAACTGCTGGCTGGAACAAGACCCCTAACTACGATCTATTGAACTGTGGGGCTAAACCACAGCCAGGCCTGAAATGCACACCATAGGATGCTTGCATGTTATGATCAGGAGCTGAGGCTTCAGCTGCCTTCCTTGACTTGACTTAGGAATGCTAAGCCTAACTGCACTCTCTACCCACTGCCCCAGCTGAAATCAGCACTGGCTAGAGGATCAAAACAGTGGTCGACTTGGTCTGGCTCAATCTTTGAGGGAGTGCTCACTAACATTTAAGGAAGAACTCAACTTTGTCAAACAGAGAAGATGAAAAACATTCAAATGACAATTTTATTACCTAAATCGCCATATGCATCAGTCTTTTTTATTAACTAATCCATACATTTAAAAGCACGATTTTCAATAATAAGCATCAAGTCTAACATCACTACCATCTGGTGCCTCATGACACTTACCAGAAAGACACTCCATTCAGTTTATGTGTAGTGATTGTTTTGACAAATTAGCAGCATGGTTATTGGAATTAAGCATTATTAAATATAACACTGCTTTATTTCTTTAGTTGAGTTGCACCTTAACTCAGGTGAAACACAATAGATTTTTGGGAATAACATTGATCTATTTATTACATTGATCACCACTATCCCAAGTGTTAAATCCCAACCACTGCTGCAGAACAGGGCAGGAAGATGTAGGAGAGGATTATTTGTGGCTGATCTACTGAAATGCATGGTGGCGCAATCAAGTCAAATTTGCGGCTTAAGCTATCATAACCGCCTGAAATCCTAGTGGAGGCAGATTCATTCCAGACCTTCAAATAAGAATTGGATCATTATCTGAAGGGAAACAATTTGCAGGGCTACAGGGAAAAAAACAGGACTCTGGGACTAGGTAAGCTGTGCTAGTAGCCGGCATGGACACAATGGGCCAAATGGCCTCCACCTGTGCTGTAACCATTCTATGATTCTAACCTGAACTTCCTGGACTGATGCAGAGAGTCACGAACTCTACACTCTCTTTAAAAGGGACTTCTCAATCTGGCTTCAGTTGAGGTAAGGACACTCAATAGGGTATCAGAAAATGCATAGCTAATTTATCAAGTTCCTCCTAATGGAATAAAATGCATCTGCCACTGCTCTCTAGTTAGTACAGTATATGCCACATATTTAGATAAACACGTGTGAAGTATTTCTGGCCCTGCCTCGAGTGCTTTCAGGTGTCCAGTTTTCAGGTGTCCAGTGAGTTCCTATCGTACTGCTGTATTCAAGTTACTGCTCACCAACGGTGCAATTTTAGATGCACACAATGCTAAAATCTAATTTAACTCTAGGCAGGTTGTCAGTTGCTGGCCTAAATGCAGCATTGACGCTTTTGTCCAAACACTTCTACACCACAGTGAAGACATGAATGAAGTGAAAATTCATCATGTAGAATCCCCCAGAAACCAAATGCTGAGACACACACAGCTTTAAGTGCGTGCTGACAAGAGTGCTTCTCACCACACACACACACACTAACGAATACAGAATATGTTTTAGGATTTCCCGAATGGGCTACTGGGAGCGGCCTCTCACCTCTCTCCAGGAATGAATAAGCTGGCATCTCGAAAATCCCTTTAGTGATGAAGAATTAAAGTCACTGCCGTGTCTCGGCACAAGATGTAATGAACTGCAGTACTGAGTAAATGAGCTAGGATCAGGTTCTATCTCTGTAATCTGCTATAAATACAAAAACAGATAGATTACACACCACAGGTGTAGCAGCCAGGAGTCTGCAAACCAAGATCTTCTCTATACAGTATGAGTATTCCCTAGTCTTCAATAATGATTATATTAAGGGCTTTTCCCTTTAAAGCCACACTAATATCACATTCACCATCTGTGCTTTATACAAGGCTTCCTATATAGTGAGCCTCAATTTACTTTTCACAAACCTGCTCAAAGGGTGGGGAAGGGGAGGTTGAAACACAAACTCACTAAAACATGGGCACGCATTTAGTAAATCAAGAGGGATTTAGGCACTGCATCTGCTTATAGTGAGCAAGCCTGAGGGCCAGCCAAGTCAGGAAAAGGCACAGCATTCCCCACACGACAAACATGTGGGGAGAATGCAGCTGTGAGCACAGTAAACAGGTCCGTTGGGAAGAGGGTGTACTTCCACCGGGCGTCTGAAATCTGATTTCTGCTTTTTTCCCCCTACTCCCAACTCCTGTCATCAAAATAGGAAAAATTGTCAATCTGATTTAGAGGAATTTGAAGAATACAGTCATTGCCATGTCTTGGCACAAGGTGTAATGAACTGTTATCTGATTGTGGCTCAGTGGTAGCACCTTCACTTCTATCAGGAGGTTGTAGGTTCAAGTTCAACAACAGAGACTTGAGCCCATACTTTAGGTCAGCACTCTAGTGCAGTGCTGAGGGAGTGCTGCCCCGTTGGGAGTGTTGTCTTTTGGAAGAAACGTGAAAACAAGGCCCTGCCTGCCCTCTCAAGTAGACGTAAAAGATCCACTGTTTCCAAGAAGGCCATGGTGTCCTCCTGGCCAATATTTAATTCTCAACAAGCATCACTGAAACAGATTATCTGGTTGTCATCACATGGCTGTTTGTGAGACCTTGCTGCTGCCTCATATTTCCTATGTTACAACAGTGTCAGTGACTACACTTCACAAGTATTTCACTGGCTGTAAAGCACTTTGGGACTATTGTTCTAGATCAGGCAGCAAAGGGCAATGTGGGCTTGCTAAACACTAGATCTGCATTGAAGACCAAATCCAAGCAACAGTGCCCAATAAATGCTCAAGTTTACTCCACACTCTTAGAGAATCAATAATATTGCACCATAAAAGAGGATTTTCAAGCCTATTGTGCATGTGCTGTCAACTCTAATCCCATTTCCAAATACTTAACCAGTTCCATTTAAATGTTATAGTCTAATTTTCAACCATCATTTGTGGTAAAGCATTCCACCACATACAGAGCACTTAATGTGAAAATATGCTTTAGATATTCGATTTGGAGATTGGTTTAAACTGTAGTGGCTATTCACTTAGAGCAATGATTCAATACTTTTCTTAGCAGATTACACTCTGTGGACCTGGAGTAACTTTGGAACATCCCACCAGCTATTTCACTATGCTCAACACGCAATGGCTTTGGGGGTCTTACATAGGAATCCACTGTACTTCCATGGTGCATCTAAGAGCAATGTGCCTTCCTTATGTCCACTCATTGTGCTCTGCATACTTTCCAGAATGCAGGACAATGAGAAAGGAATCACAATGTGCGTCAAGAGGGAATTCCAATTCTATTTGTGGAAGGAACTCTGAGCAAGGTCTCGAGTCCAGTCCATTGTGGACACGATGAAGAAAGACCATCCTAGAGGGCAGTGATCCAGGGCGGAGTCTTTGGTTGACAGGAAAGCAGTAAATTAAATTAAAAGTTAAATGACTGCATGGATGTCAAATTTCAGACCTCATGGAGAAGGGTTTACTTCTGTGACTTAGTTGTAAGACAGAAATATCCATCCTGATACCAACGGGTTTCAGCCAATTTTCCCAAGGGTATTGGAAGTTCCGGGATAAATGGCAATGGATGGTGTCCTCCCTTGTAAATGAGGACATAGTTTTCTCTTCAACCCCACCCCTCCCAAAAAAAAATTCATGTTGAGGTACAGGTGTCCGTCACTTTAGCAGGGACATCTTCGGACTGTCTATTTGTGGGGATTTCTCAGCTGAGTTGATACCATAGATACCTCCAAACTGGAATTAAGGATAGTAATCTGGAGTAGGAAACTTCCTCTCCTCTAGCGCAGGAACACTGGGACCAATTACAGTGTCTCCACTGCCACCTAATTGACATCAGGTAAATCCCCACAGACATCTTCCTATCGTTAACTCTATTTTACACCAGCAGTGGATTTAAAAATGAGACAAAGGGAGGGTCCAAGGTTCTCCTCTCTGTTAATAGAGCCAGAGGGTGAATTTATTCCATTTTGTGTTATACGGAAACTAATGGTGAGACACCATTGGCGCCTGACCTACAGCATCTGGCGGGCTCTCTCCTGCTCAACAATAGAGCCATCACTGCAGAGAGAGAAAGCTCCTCATTTTGGACAAACAGCTTTTTTGCGATATATACTTTGTCTCAATCCAGGCTTGAGGCCACCTGTGAACTAGCAGATATATCCCTGCAAACTATTCTGCTCCTCTGAAGAAGCAGGGGGTTTGAGGAAAGGGCAAAAAACACACAGCCACCCCTCTAGGAAATGGCAAAACCCATTCAGAGATCTGGCTCTGTTCCTGCTTCACAGGGACAAAGCTTCAGGTCTTGTCTACAAAGGAAACAAGCACTCACTGCAAACAGACCTTCCCCTAGGGGTTTTACCAACAATCCTGAATACATCAGCCAAAATATTCCCCTTTCATCTAGATGCTTCAAGAGCAACTCCTGGGACTTGCATCAATGCCAGAGCTGCTACTGTTCAGGAAAGGTGATCTAACCTCAACTGTATTTCCCAATTAACTTGACAACCATTAAAGTACTTATGTAGAAAAAGTCAGCTTCCCTGTCACAGTAGATTAACATTCTTGCCAGATCTCTCAGGCGCAGCCTGTTGTATATGGCAGTTTGTCCCTTTGATTCTAAACAAACATTTCAGCCAATCAGCAACCCTTATTATTGAGAGCAGGAAGCCGCGTTATAATCCAACACCATGTGCTTCCTCTCCCCAAGCTTGGCAGACAAAAACAGATGGTCCTTGGTTTCACTAAAGCATAAGCAACACTTTGCCAATGCAAATTGAAACGGGCATGGTTGCAAATGGCACAGCTCACTATAAAATGCAGACAAAGCACCCGTGTGTCTCATTTGATTGGCTGTGACTGGGGGTCTTGCAGCTTTAGTCTAACCGAAAACTGGGACTTGACACAGCAACTGTCTGAAAAGCCATGAATTCCAAAGTCACTTAAAGATGATATCGTTTTTGAGTTTTTCTCCCCCACAAAATAGGAGGGTGATAAACTCAGAGCTGTTCCATATTGCAGACAAAACAGACTAGGATAGGGCAATATATAAGTTACTTGTGGAATGACAATACTCTTAGCAGCTCACATTAAAAACATCGGATGAAAACCTCCCTTTGCACTCCAAAGAGCAAATATTCCCAACCTGTTGTCCCAATTTTCTGCCTCTCTCTCTCCTGTACATAACTCAACAATGCCAGTTGTTCTTTGACTATGACTATCTCGCCTCAGCAGGTGATTTTCATGCATTAGCCTGGACCATGAACATCAGCAAGTGATCCAGAGAAGCATCACAGCATTGCTCAATCCAGTCCTCAATGGTCTAGGCCTCCATACAACTCACCACATTAGTCTGAAGTCACTGGCATCAAGAAGGGGAGGGCTGGCTGGTTTCTGTCCTTGTCCTATTTACTCCCCCACTGCTATCACATCTGAGTTAATTAAGCAATTAGCAGTGACAATAGGTTTGAATTCCAAAAAGGCTCAACTCAAGATTAAAAAATAGCTACATTTAGAAACCACTGTGCAAGTGTGCACATCTCGATATGATTTTTGGCCACATTTACCACTAAAAATCAGTTATATAACATGAACTCCCCATGTAAACTGATCCTGCTGCTGCTTTAGTTGCAGAATGGGATCCATCAGGGGAATTGTAGCGCATGGCAGGCTATGAGAGCAATGCCAGTAGAGAAATCCTCTTCGCACTAATTCACATTTAAATCTCATACAAGCTCTTTAACCCACGTGCTAACGTGGATGACCATATGAGCGTGCCCCTTGATATTGCAACCCTGATTCCTAATGGAGGGATATCAAGACGCTAGCTAAAGTAATAGTATAACGGCACCATCATTAATATGGGAAGAGAGAGATCACTTGGCACTTACCAGTCTGTGGCACATACTTCCCCTGGAAACTTGAGTGGGGGTGCGGGGGGTGGAATTGCTACAACAACACTGAAAATCTGGAGATGTTGCCTAATGCTACCTTTGATGAAACCATTTTTATTTTGTATTAGTTTTCAATTTTGTAAAACCAGTGGTAGTGAGTCTGCTTAACTGAATGAAAACTGTTGAGCTCTTGGTGAAAAATGCCACACTTTATGGCTAAAGTTCATGCTGAACAAATAGAAACCGTCTACAGCTGCACTTTGTGTAGTTCCTTTTGAGAATATTCTCTCATAGTTTTATAATTATTTCAATCATTTTATTCATAGATAATGCGAATTTCTCCCTTGAATCATTGGATGGTTATAGCACAGAAGGCGGCCATTCGGCCTGTCAAGACCATGCTGCTAGCCCATCCGCCTGCCCTTTGCTTCCATTTTTGTTTATTCATCCATGGGACGTGGGCACCACTGGCCAGCATTTATTGCCAATCAGAGGGCATTTTAAGAGTCAACCACATTTAACACAGGTTTTAAGAGTCATATGTAGGCCAGACCAAGTAAGGGCAGCAGATTTCCTTCCCTAAAGGACATTAGTGAACCAGATGGGTTTTTATGTCAAACAACAATGGTTTCGTGGTCATCATCAGACCTTTAATTCCAGGTTTTTATTAAATTTAAATTTCACCATCTGCTGTGGTGGGGTTTGAACTCGGGGGCCCCCAGAGCATTACCCTGGGTCTCTTGATTACCGGTCCAGTAACAATACTGCTACGCCACCATCTCCCCTTCAGCTGCTTATTCCCTTAATCAATTCCCTGGCCTTTTCTCTGATTCCTCTGCTCTCTCCCCTAATGTAGCCAGTGACTCCTGTGTTCTGTACGTTGAGTGTTACTATCAGAAAACTAAGCTCAAAGCCATCTGTGCCTGCCAACTCCTGATTGATTGTGACACAGTCTCGCTCAAGGACAATGAAATTCATCAAGGACCCTCAATATCACTGCCAAGACGGGATCACCTGACTCAACAAAGACCAATGACATTTTGTGGAATCTTAATGCTCTCAAGGGCTCGAGTCTTGATTTATCAATCGGAGTTATTTTAATGGGAAAGTCTTTTTTTTTTTAAAAAAGCATTCAAAGTCACTGAATTTTCCAAGCACAATTTGAAACTCTGTCATTTAGCCTTTTAGCCTCCACAGTCATTCACACGGTCCCCAGAAACTGATGTTGTACAGGACACAATTTGAGAGGAATGTAATTTTTTCAAATAAACTTCTCAAAATGTTGATTTGATTTTCAGATCACACACAGGTTGTCTTTAAAACAGACCACCCTGAATTGCAAAAAGGCGGTCTCAAATTTTCAAAATACAGCAAGTCCTCACTTAAAGTTGTGGCTGTGTTCCTGAAAATTGCAACTTTAAGTGAAGCAACTTTAAATGAATCCTAGGTTCCCAAAGGAGTCAATGTTAAAGCCAGAATTCGGTTCCTTCAGACATTTCTCGCCCAGAAAAACCAATGCACAAGTTAACATATTGTACCATGCATTTGCAATACTGCGCATTTTTGGCTGGAACAACTTGCAAAATAAAATACATCACTAAATATAAAAGCAATACAATATACAATAAAATAAAAACAAGTGCACTCACCTCCAGCACAGTACTTTTAGGTTGACTAGGCTCCATCTAGTGGCAGAAGTTTGTCGGTGCCGGTAGCAGCTGAAGTCCCAGGGCTATCTGTTCCAACCTACTTCTGCCACTAGACGGAGCCTGGGACAGGAGCCAGAAGAGGAGCAGCTGAAGGACCCATCCCTGGGACTAAGGTAAAAACAGTGGCCTGGAGGCCAGGTTAGGAGTCAACAAATGACATCCTGTGTGACTGTGATAAAAGTAAATTTCCCTCCTTGTCCTTCTTGGCATCTGCAGCATTTGACACGGTTGACCACACCATCCTCTTCCAATGCCTCTACGTTATTGTCCAACTAGGCGGGGCTGCTCCCACCTGGTTCCATTCTTATCTATAATCACTTGCAATGGATTCTCTTCCTGTTTCAACACCATTACCTCTGGCGTCCAAGGATCTATCCTTGGGCTTCCCCTGGCCCCCTCCATTCCTACCCGCTGCCCTCCGGTGACATTGTCCAAAGGCACCACATTAGTTTTCACACGTACACCAATGACACCAGCTCAACCTCACCAACTCCACCTCTCTCAGCTCCTCCACTGTTGTACCATTATCAGACTGCTCATCCGACATCCAGTTCTGGATGAGCAGAAAATGTTCTTCTATTAAAGATGGGAAGCCTGAGGCCATTGTTTTCAGTTAAAATTCCGTTCCCTAGCTACCAAATCCATCCAGTCTGTTCACAAGCTTGGGGTCCCGTTTGGTGCTGAGATGAGCTTTCGATCCCATATTCATGCCATCACTAAGACCACCTACTCACTCCTCCATAACGTTGCCCAACTTCTCCCCGGCCTCGGCTCATCTGCTGCTGAAACTCCCTTTCATGCCTTTGTTACCTCTGGACTCGACAATTCCAATGTACTCCTGGCTCGTCTCCCACATTACCCTCTGTAAAATTGAGACCATCCAAAACTCTGCTGCCCCTATCTTAACTCACAGCAGGTCCCTTTTTCCTATCACCCTGGTGTTCGCTGACCTACGCTGGCGTCTGGTCAAGCAATGTCTTGACTTTAAAATTCTCATCCTTGTTTTCAAATCCTCCCATGGCTTTGCTCTTCCTTATCTCTGTAATCTTCTCAACCCTTCAAGATATCTGCACTCTTAATTCTGGCCTCTTGTGCATCCACAGTTATAGCTGTTCCACCAGTGATGGCCATGCCTTCAGTAGCCTAAGCCCCAGGCTCTGGAATTCTTTCCCTACACCTCTTAGACCCTCTACCTTGCTTTTCTCCTTTAAGACACTCCTTAAAGCCTACCTCTTTGACCAAGCTTTTGGTCTAATATCACCTTATGTGGCTTGGTGTCATACTTTGTTTTATAATGCTCCTGTGAAGGGCCTTGGGACGTTTCATTATGCTAAAGGCGCTATATAAATATATGCTGCCATTGTTGTTGACTCAGAAGGTTGTGGATTCAAGCCTCACTCCATGACTTAACACTCCAGCGCACTGTTAAGGAAATGCTGCACTGTCGGAGGAGCAGCCTTTCGATCAAGACATTAAAACAAGGCCTCATCTGTTTGTTCAGGTGGATATAAAGGAAAGCCTTGGCACTTTTCTAAAAAAGCAGGAAAGTTCTCTCTATGTCCTGGTCAACATGCGTCTTCCAGTCAGTACCAACAAAAGGCAGATTATGTGGTCATTTATCCTGTAAGTTTAATTTGGGACTTTGCTGCATGTAAATTGTTATCTTAAAGGCAAACCTGATAACCAATGTATTTCAAAATGTAATTTACTGGCCATCAAGCATTTTGGGACATGTTGAAGATGTAACAGGCACTTTATTAATTCAAGCTCTTTACTTATGTATCAGTTTAGTTTGTGTATTAAAACTGTGCTGTTTAGGCCAGAATCACAAATGCCTGGGCTTCAATCAAGCATAGTGTTGCCACTGTGCTGTGGTCAGGTTAGCTCCACATACAGCTTGTGCTGACCATTAACCCGTAAGTAAAATTTGCAATTTCTTTAAAATGTCTAGGGAATCTGTAATTGTTTTTAGGAATGTTTGAAAAGGACTTTTAAGAGTTTGCATCAATTGTAAAGCAATCAATTCTAAAGGAATCAATTGCAATTCTCTTGGAGAATAAGAAATATTGGTCCATGTGGCCTGGCAGTTCTTGACCTGGAATCAGTGCCAACAGGAGAGAAGATACAAAAAAGCCGTCAGCTAAAGGAGTCTCTGGAGAACCTGTGCCTTCAAGACTGCTGTGAACTTAGCTAAGGAGATTCTGCAAGAGTGCCATTTAGGTAACAATTGCCTCGGAAGAATACGGGCTGCGATGAACGCAACTCAAGGACCAAATTGATTGAGTGGAAAAGTGAGAGATCCTACGTATCAAGGGGTTTAGTTAGAGAACTTTGGAACTTCACATGGTTACACATGTCTGCGGTGTGTGTGTGTGTGTTTGTGGTTTTGTAAGATATATCATTGTTGTATCAACCACTTAAAGAGAAATTTACCTTTTAATTTGAAATATCATTTTACTGCTAATTCATGTTTAATTTATGTTGATTTGAATCAGTGTTAAAGTTAGTTACAAAAAGTGAAATCTTGTTGGTAATTCCTTCATTGGGGAGGGTGTCATTTGGTAAATTTACTTTTGGGGGTTTACGGTTCCCCCACAGGGGCTTGTAACAAGCTGAATTAGTATTCCTGTTACAGCAGCACAAACCGTAATGCATCAGGTATGAGTTTCGGTTCTTACCTGTCTGTACCATAGCGTTGGATCCATTCCCGTGTGTTTGCTCGACTCCAGACCTGGCTTTGTTTCACACAAGTCTCTACCAAGGTGGCTCCCCTCAGTCAATTTCATTTTTAGCCCCTCAGCTTGCTGGGATTGCAGCTTGGAGGGATCATCTGCTTTTGCCATTATGGCATATTTCATGGAGTCCGTTGAGTCCTTGGGCTTGTTGGCCACTGGCTTTGCAAGGTCTGTCAAGCTGGGGGCTTTCGACAGCGTGGCTGAGGCAGGAGACTTCTGTTTCCACTCTTCCCTTTCTCGCTCTTTAATGCCATGCTCTTGCTTCTTGTCAGTGTCATTGGTGTTGTGTTTCCCCCGGTTCTGCTCTTGCCTCTGCTTATGTTGCTCCTCACACAGTTTCTCATACTGCTGCCTGTACGCTGGATTTGCACTCATCACATGACTGTGGTACCCTTGCTCACCGTACCCATACTGGGGCATATATGCATACTGGCCATAATAGAGAGGTTGCATGTACATTTGAGGCCTTTGTTGGATCACCGAAGGATGGTGGCCTGCGCTGGCCATTTCTATCTTTTTCTCGTCTGCACTTTCAACTTTGACCCTCACCTCCACACCCTCCTCATCTATCTCCTTCTTGATTTTGACTGAATGACCGACTGCCCCTGAACCACTACTGGTACCTCCGGGGCTCGAGTGGGCGTAGTTCGGAGAGTAGTAGGCATCATAGCCCTGATAGTAAGGAGAATGAGTTTCCTTATTTAAAGGTGGCTGAGTTCTTGAAGAAGAGGATGAGGAGGAGGAGGAGGAGGAGGAAGAGGAAAATAATGCTTTCTTGGCACTTTCCTTAGCCATCTGGTCCGGAGATGACGTTTTGACTTTAGCCCCTTCTCCCTTCCCCTCTCCATCTTCTCCAGCATCAGAGATATCAGAATATGCTGGACTATTGGTTTTGACCGAGGAGCTGTCAGCCCCGTTCTGTGTCACCACATGCAAGGGTATTATAGGCGTGACCAAGCCAGTGCCTTCTAGCCTGCTGGCTGTGCCTATGGATGGGCTGGGTGCATTGTCGGTAAAGCTGTAGATTTTGTCCGCTTCAGCTTTGATACTCGCCAAGCGACTCTCGTGCGATTCTGAAGAACCATTTAAGAGGCCCTCGCCTTTGGGTGCAGAATCTGCAGCAGAATCTCGGAAAGGGCTTTTACCATCCTCGGGCTTTCCTCCTTTCCCCAGTGGCTTGGGGCTCGCTGCCTCCTTGGCATCCTTCCTCTTCTTCTCCTTTTTCTTCTTCTCTTTTAATGGGGTGAGGGCTGGGTTCACGGTCGACAGATCCCCCATGACAGTTGGCTTGGGCTGAATGGCTTTGAGTGGAGGGCTCTTGGACATTGCTTGGACCACAGTGGTGGCAAGGCTTGGTGCAGGCCCTGGACCAGAAGCAGTAAAAGCAGCAGTGGGGAAACTGTATATCTGCGCTGGCATGGCAGGGACAATGGGCCTGGCTGATTTGGTTTTGACAGGAAGCTTTTCTGATTTCGAGCTGCTCGATTTCTTGGCTTTATCCTTTTCCAAGGCCGATTTCTTTTCACTTGAATCATCTCCATCGTTGCCTGTGTCATCACTTGGGCTGGCGACAGGGGGCCCTTCCTCTGAACAGTCAATATTATACATCCCACCAGGCTCAGCATCAGCCTCTGAAGTGGCTTTCTTTTTACTGGAGCCCTTCCCAGTGCTGAGCTTGGCAGCAGGGGAAGGGCTATGCGCCTCCATGCTGCCTTCCCTCCTCCCTTTTGGTGTGACCGACCGAGCAGGGGACATGGAGCCCTTTGCCTGACAGAACGTATGAGAGCTGGAAGAGCCATTGCAGCTGCTGGAATCCTGGCTCAGCAGCGGGTGCTGGGCGCAGTCCTCGCCATCAGAGTTCTTCTCCTCGCTGTCAATGTCCCCCTCAAGTTTACCATCGCTGTCTGTATGCGCGTGGGCCTGGTGGTACCGGAGGCCATTAATGTGCTTGTATTTCTTGTTGCAGTTAGGGTGTGGACAGTCGATGAGAACAGGGGATGGACAGTTATGCTCAGGCACCGGAGGCTCAGCTTTCAGCCCCATGACCGGAGTCGGAGTCGCTGTTCCACGCGAGTTCGAGCGCATCCTTTTCCCTCCTTTCGAATCCTCAGAGCTCGAGGTCAAATCCAAATCTGGGGCGGGTTTATTTTTCCGCTTGCTTCCCGCTGAAGGACTTGCCTTGATGTCTTCGACCGTGTTTGTTGGGGTGCGTCTGTCGGAGGAGTTCTGGCTGCCGCGACGCCCCTTGCTGCTTGTGCATGCCCGAGTCTTGTTGACAACCTTGCTGTCTGGCACCGTGCTGGCCTCAATCACCGGGGTATTTGTGTTTGGCCGTGCTCGCTTTCCCCTCCCTCGATTGTTTCCTCTCATCTCGAGGTCACTCGTAGGCGATTCGCAAAACCTGGAGAAGGTAGATAAAAGTTAATGACTGAAGTGAGCAGAACGAAAGAGAGTGCTCTCTGGTTTCTCATTTAAATAATGTGAGGACCTGAGTTCATGAATAATAAAAGAGATGCAGTACCTGTGCGAACTATGACACCCAATCTGTACATGAGAAAACAAGGATATTAAAGCTTTCACAACAGATTCAAAGATACTCAGTACATGAAAAACACAGTGGAAGGGACTATACTTAGCATTGCAGTGAATGCAGATAGAGTGTGGATTGCAGTAGCCATTTCCGTTGGTAAGTTAGCAATCTCAGCCATGGCTTCCTGAAGCAATAAGTGAAGATTCACAGGCTGTCTCAAGGAAAACGAACAAAAATTTATCAGAGAAGGAGTTATCACTGATTTTTGGATACTTCTAATGGCCTGCCTGTCGCAGTGAGGCTTGTGTCAGGCCGGGGCACTGAGAGATCAAGTGAGAAACAGATGCATTTAATTTCTTAAAAACTCTTACTTTTTCATTGAAGGTGATTCCTGATCTCCAATGTACTAACTGTGGCCAAGTGACCTCTTTCCACATCTTCCAATATGGTTCTGATACACCCACTAAGTAGGCAGGAGTAACTCATGACCTTTCACCAGCTGATCATCTTCAGTTGCTGCAGGGGAACATCAGGCACGATGCTGTCCCACAGTGAACCAGGTGAGATTAGGAACACTTGGAATAAAGAAGTACAGGTGCCAGCTCATGTCCAATCACTCTTTGCTGAGGGGTACTAGTGCTCTGTCCTTGTACCAACTAAAAACTCTTCAATGTTAAGATCATTTGCAAGTTAATGTGTGAGACTAAACTGTTCCAGTACAATACTGGCATATACCCGGCAATGTAGAAAATTACCCAGGAATGTCCTGTACACAAAAAGCAGGACAAATCCAACACGACCAATTACCACCCCATCTGTCTCCATCATCAGTAAAGTAATGGAAGGGGTCATCAACAGTGCTATCAAGCGGCACATGCTTAGCAATAACCTGCTCACTGACGCTCAGTTTGGGTCCCGCCTCATTACAGCTCCTGACCTCATGACAGCCTTGGTTCAAACATGGACAAAAGAGCTGAACTCCAGAGGTGAGAGTGACTGCCCTTGACATCAAAGCAGTATTTGATCAAGTATAGCATCAAGAAGCCCTAGCAAAACTGGGGTCAGTGGGAATCAGGGGGGAAACTCTCCGCTGGTTGGAGTCATACCTAGCACAAAGGAAGATGGTTGTGGTTGTTGGAGGTAAATCACCTCAGCTCCAGGACATCACTGCAGGAGTTCCTCAGGGTGGTGTCCTAGGCCCAACCATCTTCAGCTGCTTCATCAATGAACTTCCTTCCAACATAAGGTCAGAAGTGGGGAAGTTCACTGATGATTGCACATGTTCAGCGCCATTCGTGACTCCTCAGCTATTGAAGCAAATGCAGCAAAATCTGGACACAATGAAAACTTGACAAGTGGCAAGTAACATTCACGCCACACAAGTGTCAGGCAATAACCATCGCCCCTTGACATTCAATGGCATTACCAATGCTGAATCCCCCACTATCGACATCCTAGGGGCTACCATTGACCAGGAACTGGACTAGCCATAGAAATACTGTGGCTCCAAGAGCAGGTCAGAGGCTAGGAATCTTGCAGTGAGTAACTTACCTCCTGACTCCCCAAAGCCTGTCCAATATCTACAAGGCACAAGTCAGGAGTGTGATGGAATACTCTCCACTTGCCTGGATGAGTGTAGCTCTAACATCACTAAAGAAGCTGGACACCATCCAGGTCAAAGCAGCCTGCTTGATTGGCACCCCATCCGCAAACATTCACTTCCTCCACCACTGACGCACAGTGGCAGCAGTGTGTACCATCTACTAGATGCACTGCAGGAATTCACCAAGTCTCCAAAGACAGCACCTTCCAAACCCAGCAGACAGATGCGTACATCAGCACCTGGACGTTGCCCTCTAAGCCACTCACCATCCTGACTTGGGAATATATCGCTGTTCCTTCACTGTCGCTGGGTCAAAATCCTGGAACTCCCTTCCTAACAGCACTGTGGGTGTACCTACACCACATGGACTGCAGCAGTTCAAGAAGGCAGCTCACCACCACCTTCCTAAGGGCAACTAGGGATGGGCAATAAATGCTGGCCCAGCCAGCGACGCCCACATCCCATGAACGAATAAAAAAAATACACAAGCTCAAAACAGAATTAAGGATTAAAAGTAGGTATTGAAAGAGACAACATCTTTTAGAATCCACTTTTTTCAAGCTCAGTTAGAGCAACGTGGGAAATGGTAACTCCAATCCCCAAGGTGTTTGTTGAACTATAAAGTCTAGTCCTCTTAATACAAAGTTTCTTATTTCAAGAATCTGATAATTCAAAAATGTTGGCACTAGTTTTGACTTTATAATATTTATGTTGCTTAGTGCAGATTACTGGATAACTCAAAAAAGCAGAGAAAACATTTTTGAATTGATCAGGGGCAGTGTAATAGGTGTGAAAATACTGATCGATTGGGTGATGATGGGAGCACAGAAGAGACTGAAAATAAGCAAAGTTGCCGATACAAAATGTTCACTCACACTGTAGTATGGACCTCAGCAAAATGGAGGCAAACGCTGCGACAGTTAAAGGAACAGTCGGATGATAGGCTGCAAAGACCACAGGTTCCTTCTAGATCTCTAGGCTGGAATAGTTTTCCTCACCACATCTGTTCTGTGATTTAGACCAGATGTGTAATGGCACAGAGTAACATAACTGACCCCCGCTGTGCACACTGGGGTGCAAAGTGTCACCCATGTATTTACTATTCTGATATTCCACGGCCTCTACCACTCTGAAGGACAAGGGCAGCAGATGCATGGGAACACCACCACCTTCAAGTTCCCCTCAAAGCCACAGACCATCCTGACTTGGAACTATATCGGTGTTCTTTCACTGTCGCTGGGTCAAAATTAAACTCCCTTACTAACAGTCCTCCTACAACACATGGACTGCAGTGATTCAAGGCGGTGGCTCACCACCACCTTCTCAAGGGCAATTAGGTACGGGCAATAAGTGCTGGTCCATCCAGCAACGCCCACATCCCATGAACTAGTATAAAAAAATCCTTCCACTACATATCTCCTTTAACCCCACAGCTTTATCCCTCTGCTCACCTTGGTGGTGCCCAGTCATGCCTTGTGCAGTCCAAAAGAGTTCCAACATAAGTCTTGTTTCGCCAAGTCACATTCACCACCAGGACACCTGGTAAACAGAGAGGGGAAATTAGGCAATTGGTTTAGAAAATTGGTTGATTGAAAAATCATCATGCAGCATGTGCCAAATAATGCTGATAATACAAACACAAGTAATTATAATACATAACATAGTTATAGACAATCATTAAAATAAAAATGAAGTATAAAATAACAAAAGGATTGTACAATTATGAACATTTCAGCATACAAATAATTACAACATGTTGCAAAATGCAGGTCATCTTAATCTACAGAATAAAAATGAAAGGTTGACTGCATTCTGCAGTTTGTATTAAAGTCCATAGATCATATGTTGTCAGGTTGAGTTCATTAAATTCTCGATCATTTACATACTGTTCATGAGTTTCATAAAGTAGGGGATTGGGCTGTCTTGTAGGCTATTCATTCTATATCTTATCTTATAGTGTCTTTTCTGCTTAAAAATGAAAATGAAATATTCAGTAACTCTAAGCACCATATAACCTTTGGTTTAATTAAAAACCTACTCCAAGCTGTCTACTGCACCATGTTCTTAAGTAAGCCAAGTCTTCAGGGAATTAGAGGATTTACTAACAGGATATGTCCTGCAGGAAGCTCAGATTTGTGGGCATGTGGTTTGTAATCTGGGTTCATTCTGCTGCGATCAAAATTAAGATGCACCAGGGAGTTGAATAATTTCAGTCCATTTCTGCAACACTTTGAATTTTTCAAGCGACACACAGGGGTCAAAAAAATACTTAG
Source organism: Cetorhinus maximus (assembly GCF_964194155.1). Lineage (NCBI taxonomy): Eukaryota > Metazoa > Chordata > Chondrichthyes > Lamniformes > Cetorhinidae > Cetorhinus > Cetorhinus maximus. The sequence continues at coordinate 19,136,085 of NC_135908.1, forward strand.
CCTGTACTCAAATTACATTTTCTTTTAAAAAATAGAACAAAAGGGATCTGGTAAACTTGTCCCCTTGCTCCAAGATCCTAAGAGAGGAAACTGATACATTAAAGCCTAACCTTCATTAAACATTCAAACTATCAATGTAGGTACAGGTCAGCAAGGGTCAGGAGAGAGGCTGCAGTGCAACTCCCATCTTAATGAGGCTTCCCATTCCAGTCCTATTAGAAGTTTATGTGCCTTAGGATGTTTTACTACCTTATGTGCAGGCAAACTACTATTAACTCTCCTCTTCTCCCCTCCTAGACACCCAGGGACTTAGTCTTGTTCCTTTCTGCAGCTTTTAAGGGCCTCTCTATGACCCTGTTTCCCAGCACAGTCAATACTGATCCCTGTGTTAATGCTGACTTTAGCACAGAAATAGGCGGTACGAACAATGGGATGAATTGGAGGCCTCAACTCCGGCAACTGGTCACAGCAGAACGGGGTTACACAGGTCATTTTCCCCATTTATCAAAACACAAGTCGAAAATGATCCCAGTGAACCCAGAAAACGATTGACAACATCCTGAGGGAAAGGGTGAGTTCGCTGCCAGTCTGGGTAAACAAACAGGGCACCGGGCTCACCCAAGCACATCAAAGCCTCTGTTCCGTGCAGCCTCTTTGTCAAACTCTTTACATCCTCAAAAAGAGACCAAGCCAAATTTCTGTTTCTAAATGAAAAATACACAGAATTCAGGCCGTCCTAACCTAACTGTACAGGGTCAGCTGGAATGACATTAAACAGAACACAAATGGTGCCAGCCCTCAAAACAGCACAGTCATATCCAATTTATTCCAAGCAAGCACTCGTAACATGGCAACTGCCCAGCTTAATCAAACAATGTCCAAAATATCTTTGAGTGTTAGTTACCCGGCTCCTGCAGAACAGGATATAGATAAGCTAATCAAACACATCGTGTACCTGGAGTGCCAGCACTCCAGAACTCAATACAATGTACTGCGGAGCTTATAGAATCATACAGAACAAGGCCATTTGGGACATTGTGCCTATGTCTTTACAAACACCATGTGAATCCCAACATCAGGTGGCAGCTTCTCCACTCATTGTCCGCTTCTTTATATTATGAACAACATGGATATTAAAGATTTTCAGATTTCACAGTTTTCTGATAGTTCTGGACTCTGATCCTTGGGTGAATGCAGTGTTTGGGGGGGGTGTGGAGTGTTGCTCCATGTTAATAGGTAATGGATTTGCAGTATATTCTGCTTTGCTGAAGAGATGATTTATATTACAGTTGTAATTACCGTGCCAGGCCAGACCAAGAACATCTTGTAAAAGACACTGTAGACCTGAAGGACGCCAACAGGAAATGCCAATGTCTCAGCCAGCAGCCACAATACTGCTAACTGGCCTGCAGAGGGAAGACCATACCTGGTAACAACTGTACTTCAGGCTTTTCTTTCACACAGGACTCTTTCCAATTTCCAACTCCCTTAACAGACATACAGTCCAAAAGGCCTCAGTCGAGGCATCTCTGCCCGAGCCAGTGTCACTCAGGAGTTCTCTCCTCCGCTCCCCAAATATACACGCACCTGGTGCTCTGTCTGAACTGCACTCGTAGCTTTTGAGAGGTTTTTGTGCTTTGTACCAAAAAAATGCTTAAATTTAGTCAATGGTGGAGAAAATGTTGCTGAATCAGCAGGATTGTGGGCTTTTGATATTTTCTATCCAGTTCCAAATTGGTTGCATCATGTTTGCAGAATCTCAAATTTTGCGCCTCTAATTACCACTCAAATGGTTGACCGCCTAGACCAGATCAAACTTATTATCGATAAATAGCAAGGTTTTCCAGCCTTGCTTTGGTAGTTTTTTATCTCACACAGAAAGTATGGAAGGACCCGTAACATACAGAAAAGGCCTGGGAGCACTTCTGCACTATACAGAATAGAGGGAGCATGTGCCATTGAATTGCTCCTGCCCACTTAGAGCCTTCAGAAACAGACTGCTGGCAACCAGAGTTTCATAATCCCAAGGGTCTGATGCAAGTCTCTTCATGGTCTCGTCTCTTCCTATCTTTGTAACCTCCTCCAGCCCAAAAATCTTTCAACAAATCTGCCTTCCCCTGACTCTGGCCTCTTGTGCCTCCCCTAGTACCTTCACCCCAACATTGTCAAGGTGCCTCAGCTGGCCCCAAACTCTGACTTCGCTTCCTAAACAGCTCCAACTTTCTCTCCTTTTATAGTCTCCCCCCTCCTTAAAATATGCCACTGGCCATGCTTTTGGTCACTGCGCCTAGGATCTCCTTCCTTGGCTCAGTGTCGAAACTTGTCTCATCTGGTTCCTGGGCATTTTCTCACGTAAAAGGAGCTATATAAATTCACGTTGCTGTTGTTGTCTTTTGTCGGGGGGACGGGGGACAATATTAGGAGGAAATGGAGATAAATCCAATTTTTTCACTCCCTGCTCCCTAAATTGACCTAACCTTATCTGTTTAATCCTCAACAGGCTACAGGCAACACCCAATACGCAGAAGTGAATCTGCAGGCAACCTTCATGCTCTTTGCTGCCAACACTGGAGGAAGCAGTCCTCTGATCTGTGTGTGATGGTCAGTCACAGCTGGGATTTCAAGTTGTTCCTTTGGCTCTGGGAATTTTCTCTTCAACATCTGCACTTCTTCAGGGTAGACTTTAATTAATTGGTACCATTTATGGTCAATTACATCATTAAATTGGCTGTTGATCTGTATTGGATCCAGATGAATTAACCTAGGGAAATCAGTGCTCTTACAAACACAGAATCCAACCCAACAGACAGTTATTGTACCCCGGGGGGGGGATCTGACACGCTCCCTCTTTCCCCCAGCACACAGCAGGGCATAAATCGACCTTTAATCAGTTACTACTTGGCAACAAAAAACACATCAACATATCCAACACTGATGGGAATGAAGACAAACACAAGAACACATCATGACAAAAATAGCTGGTTCACTTGTGACGGTGGTTTTGAACTAAGGACACCAAACTAAAGAACAGTTAGGAGAATAATAAGGAAAGATTGAATAGAGGTGCTTGAAATTATCAGAGAGTTTGGCTGGGTAGATAAAGTCCAGTTGTTTCTTTTGGCAGGAAGATAACCGGAGGATACAGATCGAAGATAATTCACCAAAAGGCCAGAGTGGAAATGAGGATTTTTTTTTAAACACAGCGAGTTATGATGACCTAGATTGCAGTGTTGGAAGAAGATTCAACCGTAACTTACAAAAGAGAATTGGATATGTACTTAGAGGAAAAATGTCCAGGGCTATGGGGGAAAGAGCAGGAGAGACACTAATTGGATCACTCTTTCTATAGATATAGCTCTTGGGGCGAAAGGGATCAAAGGATCTGGGGAGAAAGCGGGAGCAGGCTATTGAGTTGGATGATCAGCCATGATCATTATGAATGGCGGAGCAGGCTCAAAGGGCCGAATGGCCTACTCCTGCTCCTAGTTTCTATGTTTCAAAAGAGCTGGCACAGGCACGATAGGCCGAATGCATATGATGCAATAAACCTCCTGTCATTAGGTTTTCCCCCTTTCCACTGCTCCTACTGCATTTTAGAGGGATCATTTCATCAGAACATTGGGTCTTCTGCAAGCTACACCCATCTATTGCTCTTCAGGAGTGCTGGCACAGAGTGCATGACAACAGAGAATTCCAGTGTCAACCACAGGCATGCAGGAGACAGCATTGTACTGCTGAAAGAACAGGTAGAACAGAATACGTGGCCAGCTCTTAATACACTGTCAAATGGCACAGGATTTAAGAGTTGGGGGAAAAAAATCGAGTTACAGCAAACGCCTGTGACTGAATGCACCAACTGGTCGGAGCAACGAAGGTTAGGAGGCTGGGGAACATTCAGAGATCATATGACATGTCCAATGGCGTGGACGTATTGATTTCGATTCCTCAGAAATCAATGACATCAATTATCTTGAGGCAGAGTTAACCTCAAATAAAAACAGAACATGCTGGCAAAACTCAGCAGGTCTGGCAGCATCTGTGGAGAGAGAAACAGAGTTAACCTTTTGAGTCCATATGACTTCTTCAGAGTTAACCTGACACTGGCTTCACTGTAAAGACTGATTTAAAAGTGCACGCCCAAATTTCCCCACAGTGCAAGACATGTGTAACACTGCGTGGCATAATGGGTATTTGGTGAGTTATGAGGCATTCTGAATGCACATTTTTATGTGAAAGGAATTTCTCCCTGGTCTCCAGCAATATTATTCCAGCTGGAACAATGATCTGCATGAGCTCACCCTGGGCCTTTCTTTGAAGAGCCCTCTTCACACTCTCAAACAGGCTAGATGTGGTACGATGGCCTCACATAATAACCCTGCTGGCCCACACACTTTGTAGTCAGCACTGCCATTCAGCACGAGCCCCCAGTATGCTTCACTTCATTTAACACAACAGCACAGGTCGCAGATGTTCCAACAATTGCGAGTCAGTGTGCTGCCTACATAGAATGCACAACACACAAACAGGCCTTTCAGCATAGCAGTAATTATGCTCCACGTGAGCCTCCTCCCACACTATTTACTTCATTTCACCTCATATCCATCCATTCCTTTCACCCTCATGCACTTATCTAGCTTCCCCTTAAATGCATCTATGCTATTCACCTCAACCCTACCAAGTGGTAGTGGGTTCCACATACTCCGCACTCTCTGGATGAAGATATTTGTCCTGAATTCCTTTTTCGATTTATTGAAGGCTATCTTAGATTTACGGCTCCTAGTTTTGGACACCAAACGAATGGAAACATTTTCTCTACGTTTGCCCTATGAAATCCTGTTATAATTTTAAAGTCCTCTATCAGGTCACCCCTCAGTCTTTGCTTTTCTAGAAAAACAGTGTCAGTCTGTTCAATCTTTATTGATAGATATAAAAAAACCCACAGTTCTAGTATTATTCCCTTAAACAATGTTTGCAGTTTCTCTGGTGCTTCTAGGTCCTTTTTGCAACATGGGAGACCAGAACTTATGCAAGTATAACATAACTTCTCTGCTTTTCAATTTTATCCCACTTCAAATGAGCCACAATGCTTTGCTTGCACTTTCTTTTGGCTTTGCTAATCCACATGGCTACTTTTAGTGAGTTATGTATCGATATCCCAAGGCTCCCTTGTGTTTAGACTTATTTTCTGTGGACTCCCTATTTCTCCCCACCAAAATCTCACACTTCTCTATTTCGATATGCCAGTTCTGCAACTTTGTCTAGTTGTCCTCAGTATTAACTACATTCCCCAGTTTGGTGACATTGGCAAATTTTGATATTGTAATTCTGATTCCAGAGTCCACATTGTTTATGTAAACAGTGAACCATAGCGGTTCCACTACCCACCCTTGTGGAACATGACTTCACGCCTTCTGCCAGTTTGAGTAGCTACCTTTAGCCCTCTAGTCTCTGTCGATACTTGTATCAGTGTTGTGTATATCTATGTTCGAGCGACTGAGCATAAGAAATACACGTATACACACACCCACTCTGTAACCCAATCCACACTGAGGTAGTGTGTCTCTAATCGGAATGGAATGTTAGCAAGCAATCTGCACAACAAATTCACTTTTCATTAGGAATGAGAACTATCAGAGTTTCCTGAAACCCGACCTCCCCTCAGCATTTACACAGACAGGCTTGGCTGGCTGCCAGAGGTCACACTGGAGTAGTTTACCAGCAGATGAGTGTTTGAACAGAACAAGCAATTAAAAGGCAGATTACTTCCCTTCCCTCCAGATAGGTCTCCGCTTCCTCATCCGTGCACTGTTCTACAGACTAGCGCCTCTCCATATAACGGCCTACAATTTCCTGGAACCCTGTGGTGGAATTATGGTGCAAAAGTGAATTTGCGATGATTTTTTCCATGGGGCAAATTTGCAAATTTTGCAACTGATTCACGCTGGTTTTACACTGAACTATCATAATTCAAGGATTTCCTGAATTGTCTGTGTTTCCAAGACACATCCACCCTCTGCCATTTATTTCCTTTTGCCTCCCATGCAAAATACCTACTCACTCAAGTTTCTTGTATTTACACAGCAATGCACTGCCTTAGAGCTGCACCCAAAGATTTAGGCACAGTACATCCCAAAGTCACCTAAGTCAGTGTGACTGAAATTTGTCAAGTTTGATAGTAATTATCTCTGGGATTCTTTTAGAATTTTTCTTACTGACATCAACACCATACTTAATCAAAGTCAAACTCCTGTACTGCATGAGACCTGGGCTGTGCATCAGCGACACATAACAGCACTAGAGAAATCCCGTCAGGAATTCCTCTGCTACATCCTCCAGATTCAATGGGTCAAACACATGGTATCCTTCTTGAAGCCACAAGCACTCAGGCAAAACTCCTGAAAAATCAACTACTATGGACTGGACACTATGTCCAGATGACTGAAAGGCATCTCCCCCACCAGGTCCCGTTTTACCAACTCTCCAATGGCCAACATTCCGGGGAGGATAAAGAAAACGCTTCAAGGACACTCTGAAGCTCTCCTTGAAGCCCAGCAGCATTGACATTAATGACTGAGAGGAGCTTTCTACCAATTGTTCAAAATAGTAACAACTTGTCCATCAAGTTGCATCACGCTTTGAGTTCAAACACCTTAACGATGAGGCAAGAAAAATATGCAAATCCTGTACTCCGGATCCGACCATCTCGTGGGACATCCTGCCCCATCTGCAGGTCCAGAACCAGCCCGTCACATGAAGACCATGGCAGAAACTCGCGACCCTGAGGAGGCGTCATCCTTGAACAGAGGGACAGCCAACGACGGCTTAATCAAAGTGCTGTTGGTTTCAGGGCACGCAAGATTTATCTGACACCCTTCTCCCCGCCCGCCCACACAACCCCCCCTTCCACATTCCTAAGGGTTAAGCATTCGGAATACAAAATCCTGTTCCGCACAACAGAAGAGGAAATAGAGCAGTAGAGGTAAGAGGCTCAGAGTGAGGTACCATGGCAGCAGCCAGCAACCCACTTGCTATTAGCTCAATGGAGAATGCTGAAGTTGCCCTCATTTTCTGCATGTCCTTCTGTTCTGATGAAGGCAAATGAGCTCTGCCAGAAATTTAAGTTCAGGTTTCCAGCATCTGCAATAGAGTAAGTTCCCTTCAGCAAGACTGGCTCAAACTGGTAATTTTGGCACAAGGTCACTCTAGGAAATTCCTGACCAAAATTCCCCTTCTATGTATATTCCTGTGAAAATATTGCAATATGCTGTTTCAAACTACCCCTTTTCTGACATGCTGTTTTGTAATTCATGATCGAAAACTGCCAGTAATTTTTCCCACCAGTTTCACCACCACCCTCTCATTCCATCCTGCTTTCTCGACAGTAAAGAATCCCTTTCCATGGGCCCCCTGTATCTCCACTCAGTAGCCTTTCTTCATGTACAAGCAAGCATCAGATCAGCCAATTGCACCAAGCTCACAGCCAAGGCTGCCCGGGTATTCATCTGACGACTACGTACAAGGGCCACTTAATGACAATGGGGAGCAGGAACATTGGTCAACATTCCCTCTCTAACTGAGGGCCTCTGAGGCTCGTCATTCTTCCCTGAAGCCATCATGGCTGGGATAAGCAGACTAAGCATACACTGAACTGAACTCAGCCATTCTGGGGGGCAGGGCAAACCTTATAAATATATATATTTTTAAGAAGATATAGAGAAAAATAGACAATTATGTGCATTCTGATGAAAGGTCATTGACCTGAAATATTAGCTCTGTTTTTCTCTCTCCACAGATGCTGCCTGACCTGAGTACTTTGATATTTCCTATTTTTACTTCAGGTTTCCAACATCTGCAGTGGAGCAAGCTTTTGTATTGTTGCAGCCAATTATATCATTGTCAGAAATAGCATCTAAATCTCACACGTATTAATTACCAATTTCCATTTCCGCCAACTCCAGCATGATGCCACCACCAAACACATCTTCCCTTCACCCCCCCTGACGGCATTCCGTAAGGATCGTTCCCTCCGGGACACCCTGGTCCACTCCTCCATCACCCCCTACTCCTCAACCCCCACCTATGGCACCTCCCCATGCCCACGCAGAAGATGCAACACCTGCCCCTTCACTTCCTCTCTCCTCACCGTCCAAGGGCCCAAACACTCCTTTCAAGTGAAGCAGCATTTCACTTGCATTTCCCCTAACTTAGTCTACTGCATTCGTTGCTCCCAATGCGGTCTCCTCTACATTGGAGAGACCAAACGCAAACTGGGTGACCGCTTTGCAGAACACCTGCGGTCTGTCCGCAAGAAAGACCCAAACCTCCCTGTCGTTTGCCATTTTAACACTCCACCCTGTTCTCTTGCCCACATGTCTGTCCTTGGCTTGCTGCATTGTTCCAGTGAAGCCCAACGCAAACTGGAGGAACAGCACCTCATCTTCCGACTAGGCACTTTACAGCCTTCCAGGCTGAATACTGAATTCAACAACTTTAGATCTTAAACTCCCCCTCCCCCCATCCCCACCCCGTTTCTCTTTTTTTTTCAATAATTTATATAGATTTTTCTTTTCCCACCTATTTCCATTATTTTTAAATCTAAAACTAAAACTTTGTTAGTCTTTCCACCCCACCCCCACTAGAGCTGTACCTTGAGTGTCCTGTCTTCCATTCTTAATTAGCACTTTTCTTAGACAATATCACCACCTTCAACACCTCTTTGATCCTTTTGTCTGTGACATCTTTTGATTATCTGCTCCTATCACTGCTTGCTTATCTCCACAATCACCACACCCTCAACTTCTCTCTCCCCCCGCACCCCCCCCCCCCACCTTAGACCAGCTTATATTTCTCCCTTCTCCTAACTACACTCAGTTCTGCCGAAGGGTCATGAAGACTCGAAACGTTAACTGATTTCTTCTCCACCGATGCTGCCAGACCTGCTGAGTTTTTCCAGGTAATTCTGTTTTTGTTTTTAATTACCAATGTATTCAATTTGAAAGCTTTGACATAGCAAATTCAATGTACAGTCTGGCTAACAATTCACTTAGAATGCACTTAGCAATGGGCAGGATACACTCTCAGGTCCAGGCTATGCTTGCTCTGGTTAATAAAGCTTCAACATGTTACACAGCAGTCCCAATTTTAAAAGTGCTATGATAGATTTTACAAACACAGTGCTGATGATTCATGTAAACCTTCCCGAACTGTAAGGCTGCTCTCATTCAGCTTTGCGCTGCGCTCATTAACAGGGTCTCTTGGTATATTTTGTGGTTCTTTTTTCTTGCAACACAAGGATATTAGCCAGCCCCAGAGGCTGACAGTAGTAGTGTTTGGTAATAATGGGGTCATAGCAGACAAGAGTGAAGTTTAAAGTCGAGTTCACACATTGTCTGGATTCTGAGAGTAGGGTGGTTCCCAGATTAAATCTACGACGTTGACATGCCTGGTACAGGCATAATGGGCCGAATGACCTCCTTCTGTGCTGCAATATTCTATGACATGGTCAAATAGAAGCCTTTTGAACTGAGGGCCTCAGCCATGCCCACATATCTAGTCCCCTAACAGCTAGATCCACAGCACAAACAACTCCATTTCCCCTACACCAATACCATTAAATAAACACATCCAGCATCTCTTCCAGAAACGTGTTCAGGGGGAAAGGCAGCCTTCAGGTAGAGACCATCAGCAGAGAGAAGATTCTGCCTTAAGAGTTTCAGGGTGAGTTGGAAGTAGTCAGCATCATGGTTTAAACATCCCTCCAGTATGAATACTGCATGCACACATCAATGTCCTCGACAGTACACAGACAGGTCAGTACACAGATTCACACAGACTGGACACACAGCACAATTCCATTTGCAAACAATGCATTTCATAAATTATCAGTAAAACTTGAAATTACTTTACATATAATGTTCATAGAGCTCAATGACCATCTCCAACAAGAGAGAATCTAACCATCGGCCCTTGACATTCAATGGCATTACCATCGCTGAATCCCCATTATCAGCCCCCTGGAGGTTACCATTGACCAGAAACTGAACTGGGCTAGCCATATAAATGCTATGGCTACAAGAGCAGGTCAGAGGCTAGGAATCCTGCAGCAAGTAACTCACCTCCTGACTTCCTAAAGCCTGTCCACCATCTACAAAGCGAAAGTCAGGAATATGTTGGAACACTCTCATTACTTGGATGAGTGCGATTCCAACAGCACTTAAGAAGTTCCACACCATCCTAGACAAAGCAGCCCACTTGATTGGCACCCCATCCACCACAGTAAACGTTCTCCCTCCACTACCAATGCACAGTGCGCATTAAATACAAGATGCACCGCATCAACTCATTAAGCCTCCTGCGATGACACCTAGCAAACCCGTGACCTCTACCACCTTGAAGGGCAAGGGCAGCAGATACATGGGAACACCACCACCTGCAAGTTCTGCTCCAAGTCACACACCATTCTCACTTGGAACCTAACAGCAGTGTGGGTGTCACTCAAAGAGCTGTGAATCTCTAGAATTCTCTACCTGAGGGGGTTGTGGATGCTCCATCATTGAATATATTTAAGGCTGAGATAGACATATTTTTGGTCTCTCGGGGAATCGAGGGATATGGGGAACAGATGGGAAAGTGGAGTTGAAACCCAAGATCAACCATGATCACATTGAATGACAGAGCAGGCTTGAAGGGCCATATGGTCTACTCCCATTTCTTGTGTTGTGTACCTACACCACACGGATTGCAGTGGTTCAAGACAGCTGCTCACCACCACCTTTTTAAGGGCAATTAGGGATGAGCAACAAATACTGGCCTAGCCAGTGACACCCAAATCCCGTGAAAGAATATTTTTAAAAATGACTATTTACAGTGTGTACCTGGTTACCCATTTACACCTTCTGTACAGATAGGTATCCAATTGTATGCAAATAGAAATGTCCTTGTAATGTGTACAAAACTGTGACTCCATTGACACAAACTATGCACAGTGCTTGATTTTCATACCCACGTATTTTACAAATAGCATGCATAGAAATTCACATACAGAAATTTTATTCACTCAGTTGCACACAGACTGTATACAGACTGTATAGAGCTCGATAACATTACACACCTATATGGAACTGTGTATTCATTTACAAACCAGATAGCCAGTTAAATGGACTCTGGAAATGTTCAATTACTATGTACAGCAATCAGTTTTACACACTGCACACGAAATTCAATACATATTAGGTCATACTGCAGTTATTTATTTATATATACTGCACAAAGCTTGACACCTGTTTATAGATAACATAAATGCAACTCATACTACTCAGACACTGTGCACAATATAACTTCTAGCATAGATGTCAATAAATAGTCCAAGTGCATGGTACATGAACTATTGGAAAATTATTCATTACCCCACGCAGTTATCTATGTAAAGCATATGGAGCATACTGGGGAAAGGAGTTATTGTCCATTCATACACAAACCATCTTTTGGATGAGATGATACATGAAACTCCTTTGAAGTTAGTGTAAAAGATCCCTTGGCACCATTCTGAAGACGAGCAGATAATTTTCTCAGCGTCCTGGCCAACACTGAACACTGACATACTAAAACACATCAAGTGGCCATTCACCTCATTACTGTTAGTTGGACTTTGCTGTGCCCAAATTAACTGCCAATGCCTATTTACAATGGCTACAATTCCAAACATCTTTGGCTGAACAGTGCTTTGGAATAGCCTGAGGATGTGAAAGATATTAAATCTTTATGTCCAATGGAATATTTTATTCTTTTATAACATTAGATTTAGTGTCTGAGATTAAGCTGTGTGATCCTCAAATCTGTTACCTTCAGTTACAGAAGGCTCACCAGTTCTCAGGGCCAAGCCATTTACACAGCATAAGGCATCCCATACCTGACTGGTCTATATGCACACCAGACCCCAACAATGTGGTCGATGCTTACCTGCCCTCTGCAATGGCTCAGCAAGCCATTCAGTTGTGTTCAAGAAGGCAGCTCACCACCACCTTCTCAAGGGCAATTAGAAATGGATGATAAATGCTGGCCTTGCCAATGAGGCCCACATCCCATGAATGAATTTAAAAAAAACTTGAATGAGGCATAGTGAAATCAAACATCATGCTTAAATTTTACCTCACTTGTTCAAATACAACAAAGCTGTAATAGCAACATGTACTGTGCTTTTGATAGCCAGAACTCCAAATGTCCACATTCATCCTTACTCACTGAGGGGCGCACAGCACTGAACAACGCCTCCAGACTTTGCTTATTAGGTGAAGAAAATGATGGATAAAGTCGTAAAGTCTCTGGGCAGAAATATCACTGCGGCCTGATTAAAAAGCTGTTTATATGTTTCAACTCCCTTCAGATTGATTCAGCAGAGTTATAAGGAGCACGCAGCAGGAACACAGGCCATACCAACATATCCGCCAGCGAGACTGACAGCCCAGTAAGATCCTGAGCAGTGGCCAGCTAGGCACAGCTTGGGGATAGCCATAAAAATAGATAATTCCATAAGGCTGACCCAAATGGGGTTTAAAACAACAAATGCTAACTTGTAGCTGCACCATGAATACCACCTTAAATGACATCTTGTGTCAGCTGTGGCTCAGTTGGTAGCACTCTCATCTCTGACTCACAAGGTTCCAGGTTCAAGTCTCACTCCAGGATCTAAGCACAAAAATCTAAGCTGAGACTCCAGTGCAGTGCTCAGGAAGTGCTGTGCTATCAAAGATGCCAGTTTCCAAATAAGACATTAAACCATCTTTCAGGCGGATGCAAAATATCCCATGGCCCTATTCTGAGGTGCAGGGGAGTCATTCAGGCTCATATATACTCTTCGATCAACATAAGGACAGGTTACCTGGTCAAAGTCACATTGCTGTTGTGGGAGCTTGTTGTGCTCATTTACAACACAAAAACAAAAATAAAAATACCTGGAAAAACTCAGCAGGTCTGACAGCATCTGCGGAGAGGAACACAGTTAATGTTTCGAGTCCGTATGACTCTTCAACAGAACTAAGAGGTGAAATATAAGCTGGTTTAAGGTGGGGTGGGACAAGTAGAGCTGGATAGGTGGAGATTGCCAAAAGATGTCATAGACAAAAGGACAAAGAGGTGTTGACGGTGGTGATATTAGTTAAGAAATGTGCTAATGGGGACATTAAGGGTGGAAAGCAGGACGAGCAAGGTACAGATAGCCCTAGTGGGGGTGGGGTGGGGGGAAAGGATCAAAATAGGCTAAAAGGTAGAGATAAAACAATGGATGGAAATACATCTAAAATAATGGAAATAGGTGGGAAAAGAAAAATCTATATAAATTATTGGAAAAATGGGGGATCGGAAAGGGGGTGGGGATGGAGGAGAGAGTTCATGATCTAAAGTTGTTGAACTCAATATTCAGTCCGGAAGGCTGTAAAGTGCCTAGTCGGAAGATGAGGTGCTGTTTGCCACATTTCCTACATTACAACAGTGACTAAACTTCAAAAGTAAAGTACTTCACTGGCTGTGAAGGGCTTTAAGACATCCAGTGGTCACAAAAAGCACTATAGAAATGCAAGTCTTTCTTTCTTTATGATTGAATATTTAGTGCAGCAAGACAATGGCAGGACCTGATCAGAATCAGTAAATAACTGCTTTGTTCACACCAGGGCTGTACTACAGTAAAGTTAAAAATCAACTAATTTATAAAACCTGGGCTGTTCACTGTTTTTATGGATACTTCACTTCTAATACATTCCAATATCCTGATACAAGATATATATCTTTGAACTATCTTCCCATGTATGAGGATAAAGCAAAACAGAGCCAAAAACAAACAGAAACACTGTGATTGTGGTGCTACTAAAAAGTTTGGCTGTTTCGCTAGCAATTATTTACAGGTAACTTATAAGAATTGCTTTATTTCATGATACCAGGTCCATTAAGTAAACAAAACTACAGAAAAAAAGGAAATATGGAAATGGGAAAATGTATTCTCCCTGCTTGGTTAAGTCAGTTCAGCCACCGAGTTACAGAGGAATAATGATCAGCAAGATTTCACGTTCAATCCCCAGTTGTGCTAACTGATCTTAGTTGCAGCAATGGTTGGGCATTACAATGGGCCTGGGTTGGAAAAGGGCATCAGTCAGGGTCCACCTTGTGAATGCTAACCAGCACCCCCTGCTGGAAGCACTCCTGCGTGGTCACTGGGGGAGGATAGGATTGGGTTTGGCCAAGGTACTTCCCTTTTCAACAAAAAAATCTGCCAAGGTGCACTGCTGAGAATTGTACATGAACGCTGGCCACTTGGGGTCATGATGCCTAATGGCAGCCACACAGTTACACATCACATAGAACATATGCAACAGAAACAAGCCATTTGGCCCAGCCACTCCATGTCGGTGTTAACGCTCCATTCAAGCCTCCTCCCATCTTTCCTCATTTAAATCTGTCATCGTAACCCTCTATTCCTTTCTCCCTCATGTGCTTGTCTAGCTTCCCCTTAAATGCATCTATACTGTTTGCTTTAACCACTCCTTGTTTTCGGTAGCAAGTTTCAAGTTCTCACCACTCTCTGGGTAAAGAAGTTTCTTCTGAATTCCCTCTTGGATTTCTTGGTGACTACCTTATATTGATGGCTTCCAGTTACATTCTTCCCCACAAGAGGAGCATTTTCTCTGTATCCACTCTAACAAAATCTTACATAATTTTAAAGACCTCTTTTAGGTCACCTCTCAGCCTTCTTTTTGCAAGAGAAAAAGGGACCCAGCCTATTAATCCTTTGCTGATAAATATCTACAAATTTCTGGTATCATCCTTGTAAATCTTCTCCATACCCTCTCCAGTGCCTTTTATGGCGACCAGAACTGCATGCAGTATTCTAGATGTGCTGTAACCAAGGCTAGACACAAGTTTAATATAAAACCCTACTTTTCAATTCTATCCCTCTTGAAATAAAACCTTGTGCTTGATTTGCTTTTTTTACAGCCTTGCTAACCTGTGGCGCAACCTTTAGTGACTGGTGTACTTGTACTCCAAGATCCTTTTGTTCCTCGACCCCACCTAGACTTGTACCATCCAAGTAATAAGTAATAAGTGACCTCCCTATTCTTCCTACCAAAATGTACTAGCTCTCAGTTATCAGTGTTCAACTTAATTTGCCTTTTCTGCAAGTTATTGCCAAGTCTGCACGGGGAATGCATTTAACAGCAATGGAAGCCGTCTGTTCATAGCATATGGGGAGAGCAAAACCAAAAGGCCTCAATGTTAGCTTTTCAAAAGGGTAATTGATCAAGCTTCAGAGAGTCATTCCCTTACCAGAAGCTTGTGAAGGTACAGGAACACCTCAGGGATCCCGGAAAGAGAAGAAAATAACACACAGCGATAAAGGCCAGTGTGGGGGGGTGGGGGGGAGATGAGAGGAGTAAAATTAAAGACCGAGAACAAACAAATTATGTATCTAGGCTATAAATCATAAACTCCTTACAGTTTAGGAAAAGAATGCAAATCGCTAATGAGAGCACAACAAGCCGATAAATCAACTGGAATGACATTTCCTAGATTCCAGACGAACACCTTTTCTTGTTCAACTCTCCCACAGAACATAGTTTTGAAGCTCAAACGATCCGAGACATTGGCAAGAACCGCCCAGCAGCTCCAGTAATCGGATTCATGTCTGAACGAATGGGGAGAATAAAGGGTGGAATGTGAGGGCGCGATCTGCCTTGGGGCTCCTTCCACACAAAGCATCGCCTGTGCAAAGATGGGAACCCAGCCACGATCCGCTCAGCTCAGAACAAAACTCTGCTCCGACAGGCTGTGTTTGCACAGCGTGGGCCCAGCTCACTTGTCCTCTTTGCTCATAAATGTTTCATTAGGACCGTCGCTTGGAATGAACTCATTTCCTTTGCACAGAAGTGGTGAGCCTTTGTGACAACACCATCAGTAGCAGCTTAGCAAGGCACGGCGCAGCCTGTCTCAGAGTGGGGTCTATCCGATATTTCCCTGACACAAGCAAAATGGAGTCACATGGCAGGTCTTCAACTTGCAGCTTCATTACAACGACCAGAATTTACGACATAGCAGAGCCTTTGATCCCGTGTTATGGCCAACGCAAGCAAACCAGCAAAAAACAGGTGGCAAGGGGACACATGCCAATAATATGCCATTTTCTGTTTCAGGCAGCTGGCATCAAAGACAGGCTCTGCTGTCAACACTGGCTATGGGGTGGGCAGGGGGTGGTTCTGGTTTCTGACGCTTAAAGTGCAACCTGACCACTCTGCCTCTGGGGCTGCATTTCGCTCCAGTGCAAATTCCAAGAGTGATGATATCGCTCAATTTAAATGAGTCTTTGCAATCCAAAAGATTTGATAAACAGCAGTGTATTTAGTTAGTTCACTTAAAGGTCAACATTTCAAAGGGGCTGCATCCACCAATTGCCAAACAGTACACATTGGGGGAAAAAAAAGAACTTGCATTTATAATACATTTTCCAAGGCCTCGGGACATCCTATTGCATTTTACAGCCAATTTTGAAGTGCTGTTGCTGTTCTAATACAGGGAACACATCACATTTTCTGTCCCCAATCACTATTGCACTGCTAGAGAGGTCAAAGACTTCCTATGAAGAACAGAAGACAAGACAACAGGTGAGTATCAAGATACAATCTTGTTTGTTGTAACAGATACTCACAGCTGCCAGGACATGGGTGCGGCGGCCTCTGCTGTAAACACATAGTATCGGTTACAAGAACCCAGGCGTTCTCATATTTTCTGTAATCCACAGGGCATAAACCTAGAACTGCACGCAGTAAGAGTGTAGAATGGAGATGACTGGGTAATTCCCCTGTCAATCACGCCTGGAGACCACACTGCTCTAAGTGACCGAGATTGATGTTGTGTTGCGTAACTATCCCCCACTCACTGAATTTTGCTGGAGAAATAATCCTGCTGCACTTTGGAGAACATTTGCTGTAGCTTCTGTCGTGAGTTCAGCAAATTAAGAGTACAAGTCCCACCCTGCCTCTGAGCCACTGACTGGCACAGTTGGTGCCAATATTTACTCTCTTTTTATAAGTATCCATCATTTGCACTTCATTTTCCATTTACAAAAATATTTCCAAATGAAAATGAGTTCTGATGACAAGAGAAAGATCATGAAGACATATCCAGTTTAAAATAAAACGGGATTAAAGAGAAAGCTATATCTCAGGACCCCTGTGAGATATCAACAGAATTATCAATTGGCCCTTTTCTGGTTTTGTCCATTTTTCTTTTACACTCAACAGCTGGCGCCATTGGACAACCGCTCTTTAGAAGGGTACTAAGGCCAAACATACAAAGGAACTGTATTAATGCTGTTTTACTGCATTCGCTGCTCCCAATGCGGTCTCCTCTACATTGGAGAGACCAAACGCAGACTGGGTGACCGCTTTGCAGAACACCTTCGGTCTGTCCACAAGCATGACCCAGACCTCCCTGTCACTTGCCATTTCAACACTCCACCCTGCTCTCATGCCCACATGTCCGTCCTTGGCCTGCTGCAATGTTCCAGTGAAGCTCAACGCAAACTGGAGGAACAGCACCTCATCTTCCAACTAGGCACTTGACAGCCTTCTGGACTTAATATTGAGTTCAACAATTTCAGATCATGAACTCTCTCCTCCACCCCCACCCCCTTTCCGATCCCCCTTTTTCCAATAATTTATCTTTTTTTTTGCAACTATTTTTTCTCTTCCCTCCTATTTTTTACATTTATTTCGATCTACTGTTTCATCTCCACCTTTTAGCCCATTTCGATCTCTTCCCCCCACCCGCACTAGGGCCATCTGCCACTAGCTTGCTTCCCTTAATGTCCCCACTAGCACATCCTTTAGATAATTTCACGACCGTCAACACCCCTTTGTCCTTTTGTCTATGACATCTTTGGCAGTCTCTGCTTGGCCTCCACCTATCACTGGCCCCCTGTTGAGCTCTCCTGTCCCACCCCCTTCTACCAGCTTATATTTCATCTCATTTCTATATGTCTTAGTTCTGATGAAGGGTCATACGGACTCAAAACGTCAACTGTATCCCTCTCCGCAGGTGCTGTCAGACCTGCTGAGTTTTTCCAGGTATTTTTGTTTTTGTTCAAGATTTCCAGCATCCGCAGTATTTTGCTTTTATATTGTATCAATGCTGTTACCTGGTTAGGGATCAGGAACTTCTGTTGTAAAGTAGGTAAAATTTGAAATCCCAGTTACTTATTAAGAGAATAAAGCCACAAGATTCCATGGTTTTAAACAAACAGAAGAGTTTCTATTATACATGGGTCAACAAAGCAAACAGTCAATACAGTAAGTCCTCTGTTTAATTCACCCTGCTTAAAGCCGTTTCGGTTTAACGCCTTTCATTCCTTAGGGCCCGTTTTTCCGATTTACGTCACCATTTTCGCTTTTATGTTCTCTGCCCTCTGACCCCACCCCCTCCCACCATGCACTGCACTCTAGCTGCTGCTGCCATTTTCTGAGGCCCAAGATTGGAGAGCAGGAGCGCAGGGCAGGGAGATCGATCCCCCCCCGCTCCCCCCACCAAATGAGGTTCCATCTGCAGCTCCCTGGCCCAATCAGCAGTCTCAGACAGGGACTTGGCCCCTGCAGACTGTAACGGACAGGTCCAGGCTCCTGAGTGAGAGAGAAAGACAAAGTGAGAAAGGAGAGGGAGGGAGAAAAAGAGCGAAAGAAAGAGAGAGAGAAGTTGAGCTGAGTTTCAGGAGTGCTGTGGGTGAGACACAGAAACTGCTACTCAGGGCTTGTTTGGGTGATTTTGTTACCTAAATTCGAATTCATACAGTATTTCTGTCTTATTCAGTGATTTAATTTATTTTGCAAGTTATTCCTAGCTTGGAAAGTACAATGCTGCACATGTATGGTACACTATTTCAACTTGAAAATTGCTTTTTCCAGGCAAGGAATATCTGAAGGAACCCAACTCTGGCTTTAGCATCGATTCCTACAGGAACCCATGATTCACTTAAAGTTGTGATTTCCAGGAACGCAACCTCAACTTTAAGTGAGGACTTATTGTACTATCTTATACTACAACATGAATCAACAGGCAAACTGAGGTCGAATACAAACTACATATCAAATGGCGGACACAACCAAGACAGATTCCATAAATTTTCTCAGCAGCCAACCCATACGTCAGTGATCACTGTGAGTCACAAAAATCCTTTGAAATCTGTCTTCCTCCTGAGAGATTTCAGCTCCTCTCCTTCGAGGATTTAGCCTCTGATTTCACTTCAACAGCAGTTCCAGCCCAGCCTGGAGGCCTTCTTGCTTCTCCTGCCTGTAATGAGTTGTCAGGCAACAGAACACAATCTCAGAATGTCCCAACGACTCACCTCCCAGCTATTCAATCTCTTCTCCCAAGACTGCATCCTACTGGGTTGCCTAGGTGGTATCCCCGTGTCTAATCACCAGCATGATACAAGCTCCATAGCTGTGCTGAGCAGACAACCACTGCTCACGGGCTGTTTTTTTTGCCCCAACTCCCAGTTTCATGGAGCAGACAACCATTTCAGCTTCACTGAGTTGACAACTGCTCCTCACTGGCTCCCTCCCGTGCCCTGGGACTGAGCTGACACCTGCCCTTCAATCTTGCGTTCCCTCTGTTCCTCCAGAGGCTCACACTGTTAACTTTCTTTTTGCCCGGACTATCTGTTCACATGGGCTAGTTCTTGCCCCCAAAAACCCGGTCACCTGAGGAACCTTTTGCACCATCTCCCCTGGTCCCATGGTCAGGTGTTCACACCATCTTTGAGCATGGGCAATCTGTCGCCCTGCCCTGCCCCTTTCTACACTTGCACTAGAGTCCCAGACATGCTGGAAGTTATAGTCATCTGCCTCAAAACATACAAAGTGTGATTAAAAAATGCTAAATCTTTCACAATGTATATGGCAGCACTGACATTATTATTGTGACATTCCAACTTCGTGATCAGTGAACATAGGATTGGAAGGAGTCCACTTAGCCCTTCAAACCCATTCCACCATTCAATTAGATCATGGTTGATCTGTGCCTCAAATCCATTTACCTACCTATGCTCCATCTTCCTTAATACTTTTACAAAACAAAAAATCTATCCATCTCGGTTTCGAATTTTTAAATTGACTTCTACTCTCAGCAGCTTTCCTCTTGAACAGATCTTCGGCTGCCTGGTGCCACTACCCCTACATCAATGGCTCTCTCTGTTCAAGTAGCCTCGATAATCAAAAGTCCTGAATCTAGTTTGTATCTGACATGTGTCGAAAAATTGTACATCGCACTGCAAAGTGTCACGTGTGCCAAGTGTACCGCACAATTGAATCGGATTGGCTCAAGAACCTACCAATTTAACCATTCTGATTCACTCAACTTAGACAGGCAGAAACCGCTACCAATCACATGCCAAGAAACGCACACAAAACCAACCAAATTGATCATTTTCCAACCCAACTGCTTTGGGCAGCCATGCTGTTTCTTCAGCCAACTACCTTCACTTAAAAATACAACTTATAATACAATAAACCTCAAAAATTAAATAATTTACAAAAAAATATTTATATTGAAATGCAAAGTTGCCCAAGTCCAGTTGGAACTTCATCCAACAAATTTAGCCTTCTCAGGGGCCTGGGCTTTGAGTTTTGTCTCCTTCCCGAAACAGTGCTTCAGACTGCTTTCTCTCCAAGTACATTTTGAGTGACTGCACAAGTACCAGTTCAGTTCCCTTTCTCCAGCCTCTCCCCAAAAGTCCAATTACCAAACTTAAATCATGTTTGATTCTTTCCAAAAGTTCTGGCCATTCCCCATCCAGAAATAAAAAGACAAACCTGCATTGACATAGCATCCTTCACAGTCACAGAATATCTCACAGCACTTTATATCCAATGAAGTGAAGTGCCGCTAATTGCAACAAAAAGTTCTCTGAAACAGCGATGCGATAATGCCTAGATAATCTGTTCTTGCGATGTTGATTGAGCGATAAATATTGGCCAGGATGTCAGGAATAAGCCCAATGCTCTTTTCAAAATAAACCATATGGGTAGATGGAACCTTGGTTTAACATCTCATCCAAAAGACAGCGCATCTGGCAATGCAGCACTCTGTCAGTGCTACACTGGAGTGTCAGCCTAGATTTCTGTGCTCAAGTCCCAGAGTGGGGCTTGAGCCCACAACCCTCTGACTCCGAGGCAACCAACTGAATCACAGTTGACAGTAAAAAGAGATAGAAAGAGTTGGAAGACAGATATGAAAGGGGGGAAATCTTTTCACGCAATGGGTGGTTAGGATCTGGAATGTACTGCCTGAAAGTGTGATGGGGCAGGTTCAACTCAGGCATTCAAGAGGGAATTAGATCTGAAGAGGGAGAATGTACAGGGCCATGGGAAGGAGATGGGGGAGTGACTTTTGGTGAATTGCTCCTTCAGAGAGTCAGCACAGACATGATGGGCCAAATGGTCATCTCCAGTGCTGTAACCATTCTGTGATTCTAGGGGTACAAAAATAATTAGAATGTGCAAAGGACCTGAGGCAGGGTCACAGGGTGAGAATTTTTTCTTTAGTGAACAGTATGATAGAAGAGTAAATATATCGGAATAGGTTACAGAACAAACAATGCAACAGAAGACATGTCAGTTTAAAAACTAATAGGGAAAATACAACAAGAGAATATTAAAGTCAGTAATTTTCTTTAAAAAGATATCCAGGCTGATCTTTTTACTTCAGGTAGAAGTCCAATATCTCCAAAATCAGAGATAAAAACAGTGGAAATCTAATCCACTCATTAGCCTGTGGTCCTGACATAAGAGAACATAAAACCCTCTGCATCTGAGCTCCTGACGGGAATCTCTCAATCCCATGGTGTCATCTATCAAACCGTAGCTACACTGCATTAAAAGCTTAGCATCAGGCCCAGTTTCTCTCATTTACGATTCTTATTTAGTTATCACCATATTAAATATTACTGCATCACTCCTGACCAATTTGGAGTTTCTAACAATGGCACTGTTGACTTTCTTGGCCAATTTTCTCACCTCCCGATATGTATCAACTCACTGGAGTTTAGTTCCATAGGCACAAGGGAGCCTATGTCGCATTGTTTAAACAGCCATTCTTGTGTATGAATCTGGACAGTGAGTGCAAGTGGGTTGGTTAACCACAGAGTATATCATACCTCCTGGCCCATCACTATTTATAACACAGCTGTATAAGAATTAGCTTGGTATTGGCATCTTTAATTCTCTCGTGCAAAAAAAAAAGTCCCACTTACAGTTCACATTATGTCAAACTGGCACATGGCATGAGAATTTGATGTTTAATCACCAGGCAGATATGAGGAGCAAAGGCACTCAATTCAAATATCAATATGTTATGCGACTTGGAAGCTTGCTGAACATGACTGTTCAAGATGGTTATTCAAATTCTTATTTATCATTATGTGGCTCAATGTCAAATTTTGCTCCATAATAATCCAGTGTAGTGCCTTGAGATGTTTCATTACATTAAACGTGCTATAGAAATTCAAACTATTGTTGGCTCCAGTTACTAGTGTGGAGAAATTTCCAGTCCTGCATTTTTAAAAACACTGGGTTTGATCGGTACTGAAGCATTTGAAGATTGTCTGCAATTTTTGAAGGGAGTTAAGTCAAGGTGGATTAATTTTCATTGATTTAAAAAAAAGGATGAAAAGAACCAAATTAATTATAGCCTAGTTTTAATGCAGAGTTATAAATTAAGTGTAATTATTAATGTAAGAAAAACACTGCCATCCCTGCTAGCTATTTGCTCTATACATATTTAATACATATTTAGCAATTAATGCCCATAATAATTGCATAGAATTTTACAGCTCAGAAACAAGTAATTCAACCCAACACATCTATGTCAGTGTTTACACTCCAAATGATACGCCTCCCACCTTTCTTCATCTCACTTTATCAACACATTCTTCTATTCCTTTCTCTCTTATTTACTTCCCCTTAAATGCACCTAAGCTATTCATCTCAACTATTTCATGTGGAAAGCAAGTCCCACATTCTCATCATTCTCTGTGTAACGAACTTGTCTCCTGAATTCCTAACTGGGTTTTTAAGTGACCATCCCACAAGTAGAAGCATTTTCTTTGGGTACTCTATCAAACCCCTTCATAATTTTAAAGACTATAAAGTAACCTCTCAGACTCCTCTTTACTAGAAAAGAGAACCCAGCCAAGTCAATCTTTCCTAATAGTTGTACCCTCTCAAGAGCTAGTGTAGTGTTATTCTGCAGCTTTAGAAGGCAAGGATCCCGTGGAGAGACATAAAAGAACAAGCTTCCAAAATAGAGATGTCAAATATATGACCTGCGGGCCTGGTGCGGCCCTCGATGACCTGTGCTGCGTGTTGACAACATGTGGGAATCCTCATCAAGCTGACCTGATGCATGAGGCATGTGTGCAAGTGAAGGTCCTGGTGTGACAGTTATGCATTGGAAAATTGCAGCTCAGTAGAAGCTCAGTGACCGTGTGGCGGGTGACTGTCAGTGTTGCAAACTGCGGATGAATGAGGGGTTATCTGGGCAGTCGGGTTCAAAATACACAGGGCAACAAGCAAATTTTTCCTTGAAATGTTACAAGTGGCCCACATAAAAGTAAAACGGGGATGAAAGGTTCAACAAACAGAGAGAACCCATGAGCCCTTTCTCACTGAATACGGGATCAAGAATTCTGAGACTGTGATTTACAGGATTACAGGGAAATTAAAATAGGACACACCTTCTTTCCACTAGTCCCTGCCCTGGTGATTGGAGGGGCTGGAGCAGCGAGCTTGGGAGAGACAGAATCTGTGGTGGTGGGTGGGGAGGCAATGAGAAATGAGAAGACGAAGTCTGTCCCATTTTAATTTTCTTATCAACATTAGGTTCTCATGCTGAGAGAGGCCCTGTATCTAAAGCAACAGAGGGATAAAGTATCAAAAGTGATTCCCATTGGAACTATGCAACTTAAAGCGAGCACACCGTAGAGGTAGAGCCTGTAAGATGGAGGTAGGCCTCAGGCCTATGATGACAGTGGATCAATAGTCACTGGTTACTGTGAGGCTTCTTACAGTGTCAGAGTTCTTGATCCCGTATTCAGTGAGAAAGGGTTCATGGGTTCTCTCTGTTTCCCAGGAGAGTTCGAGGGAATTGGTCATGACCTTATACACTGAGTATTGTTTAGATCCGCCACCGCATTCAGTCTCTGACCCTCTTTATTTGAGGAGACTACAATTTAAAATAAAAACAACAAACATTAATTAGCCCTCTGACTATACACGAGGCGATTCCAGAACTGCCACGCTGTTCGAACCTGGTCCGAGTCACCCTTTAATGATGATAAAGGTTGTGTGAAAGGAAGGTTATTGATTTTATAGAAGACTGATGTCCTGCCATTAAGGTTAGTCTGTAAATGTACACCCCAACAACTCTTCTGAATTTCACTGACATAACCAAAGATACAAGTTGATATGAGGTGTAACTTCATGGCTGAAAAAGGCCCTCAAACTGGTTGCACTTCATAAATGATGAACTTGTTAAAAAAAAATTAAACTAGGCCAGATGTAATCATTTCTCAAAATTCTACAGCACCACTGGAGGCCATTTGGCCCATCGTATCTATACCAACTCAGTGAAGGAGTTATCCAATTAGTTCTAGTCCCCTGCTCTTTTCCATAGACTTGCAATTTTTTTTTCTTCTTCAAATATTCATCCCAAACCCTTTTGGAGGTTTCTACTGAATCTACTTCCAAGTGCATGAGAAATGTATTTGTGCTATCTCATCTATTTAAAGGAAACACTAAAAAAAACACAAATACAGAAGATAATTTACTACATCACTGCATCACCTATTAAAGGAGTTAGTGAGAATGAAAAAGGAGCCCCTGAAAACCAAAGACTAGTCCCTTAAAATCAAAAAGTAGCCCTCAAGAAAATCTCAGAGCCCTAAAAAAAAAATCATTTTGACCCCTGCTGGGCAATGAATTGGGTGTTGCAGTAATGAGTCCGGTCTACTTTGTCAACCTTTATGTGCTAGATCACTAGCATCTGCAGATGGTGGAGGGTACACCTTAAACTCCGACAGACGCCGTTCACGATGGGCTGGTGGGGACTGGGAAATGAAGCAAGGAGCGACACCATCAACAGCCCTGCTACCCAGTTCCTCTCTCCCCATGGGGCCCATCCAACATCTTAAACATTCATTCTCTCTCCATCATGGGCATAACATGGCAGCAGTGTGCACCATCTATAAGGTGCCCTGCAGCAATTTGCCAGGGTTTCTTCCACAGCACCTTCCTAACCTGCAACCTCTACCACCTGGAAACACAAGGGAGACACATGGGAACACCAGCACCTGCAAGTTCCCCTCCAAGCCACACACCAGGGGAACTATATCACCATTCCTTCACTGTCGCTGGGTCAAAACCCTGGAACTCCAGCACTGTGGGTCTACCTAGCCTACATGGACTGCAGCAATTCAACGAGGCAGATCGCCACCTTCTTCTCAAAGGCAATTAGGGATGGGCAATAAATGCTGGCTCTGGCAACAGTGCCTACATCCCATGAATGAATAAAAACAAAAGATGCATAGCCCTGCGATACTCTCCTCCCACCCCCAACATGCACAAAGTTTGAGGCCAGAGCTTCCCCACATTAAGGGAAACAGCTGAGCAATGGGATTGGAGGAGGAAGTCTCTGTCCTGGGCAAGGATTATTTTTCAGTTATATATTTGTAATTATTTTTTGAAGAACATTTCCCTCCTCCGTGTATTCTGTTAATTTTAAATGTTTGGAACAATTGCAACATGGACTGCATCTATTTCAGAAACGTGCTATGAAGAATAGATTTGGTTTTCATCTTGTGTACGTCAATCCTGCCTAACCTGCTCAGAAAGTCAAATTAGCATCGATTCTGTATTGTCTTGTTTGAGAATTTGTCAATTGCTTTTGGAGTTGGTGATAAAATCTGGACTCTGCAGTAAAGTAACGTGGTGTTGTATAATATGTCAAATTAATGACACACTACACTCCCAGGCAATTCTCTGGTTTGTTTAACTTGAGGAGACAGATGAAAATTGTAAACTAAGACTATCTAGAACAGGCTATGCTAAAGTAACTTGCAACTTGTATGATAATAGCCTAAATCACTGAAACAGGTGAGAGAGGATGAGGGTGAAGGGTTGTGTCTATTTCTGAGTGTCTGTGAGACAGAGAGGGAGTAAGATAGAACATGAGAGAGAGACAGAGAGTGAGAGTGTGTCTGAGAAGGGTAGGGGGCAAGACAAAAATAAAGAGATGTATGCAGAAAGCTCAACAAATACGGGAATGCTGGAGTTTGGAAAGTTGCTTATTTTTCGGTGATTTTTATTACGACTACACAATTTTTATGACTGGATATAGGATCTGACAAAGGTGAGCAGCTAAAAGATGTAACTGGAGGGAGAGTCTGTCCCAATGGCTGGCACTTTACAAAGATAGGAGCAGAAGTAGGCCATTCGGCCCCTAAAGCCTGCTCCGCCTTCAATAAGATCATGGCTGATCTGTTTGCATTTTGAGTTCTATATTCTCATCTAGCCCCAATAACCTTCGATTCCCTTGCCTAACAAGAATCTACCTACCTCTGCTTTAAAAAATATTCAATGACCTCGCTTCCCAGCCTTCTGAGGCAGAGTTTCAAAGTTGCACAACCTCAGAAAAAATTTCTCCTCATCTCTGTCCTAAAAGGGTGACCCCTAATTTTAAAACAGTGCCCCCTAGTTCTGGGCTTACCCACAAGAGGAAACATCCTTTCCACACTCATCTTGTCAAGACCTTTCAGGATCTTATATACTTCAATCAAGTCACCCCTCACTCTTCAAAACTCCAGTGGAAACAAGCCCTCCTGTCCAGCCTTTCCTCATAAGTCAACCCTGCTCATTCCCAGTATCAATCTAGTACACCTCCTCTGAACTGCCTCCAACACATTTACATCCTTCCTTAAATAAGGAGACTAAAGCTGCACACACTATTCGAGATGCAGTCTCACCAATACCCTGTATAAAAGTAAGGATGTTATGCTTCAGTTATGTTCAATTCCTCTCGTAATAAACGGTAGCATTCTATCAGCCTTCTCAATTTCAAGCTATACCTGCATACTAACTTTTTGAAACTCATGTACGAGAACACCTAGATCACTCTGCATCTCAGAATTTTGCAGTTATCCTCCATTTAAGTAATACTCTGCTTTTTTATTCTGCTTACCAAAGTGAACAATTTCACATTTTCCCACATTATACTCCATCTGCCAGATTTTTACCCACTCACTCAACTTACCTGCAAATTCCTTATGTCTTCTTCACAACATACTTTCCTACTTATCTTTGTGTCATCTGCAAATTTAGTCCCCATGCCTTCAATGCCCTCATCTGATTGATATAAATTGTAAAAAGTTGAAGCCCCAACACATACCCCTCCAGGACCCCACTAGTCACATCCTGCCAATCAGACAAAGACCCATTTATGCATACTCTCCTGTAGACCACTCCCACTAGTGACTTCTTTCCCCTACTATTCCTCATCTCCACCCAAACCAATTCTACATCTTGATCTCCTAAGCAAAGATCATCTCTAACTATTGCACAAATGCCATCCTTGATTAACAGTGCTATCCCTCCACATTTACCTAGCTCCTATTCTTCTTGAAGGTCATATACCCCTCAACATTCAGGACCCAATCCTGGTCATCCTGCAGCCACGTCTCCATAATGACTATCAGTTCATATTTATTTACTTCAATGTGCGCTATCAATTTGTTTACTTTGTTATGAATACTACGCACACTCAGATACAGAGCCTATGGTTTTGTCTTTTTGTTATCTGTGTGACATCTAGTCTTGATTCTTGGTACACTCTTAGGTTCTTTTTTCTCTGTCCCTTCCTACCATTCTCATTTCCCATATTACTACTCCCCTCTCTTACCTTGTCTCTATTCTTTGGATATACCACATCTTTCCACATTTGATCCCACTATTTAGTTTAAAACCCCCCACTATTTAGTTTAAAACCCTCTCTACTTCCCTAGCCATGCGGTTCGCGAGAACACTGGTCTCAGCACTGTTCAGGTGTAGAACATCCCAATGGTACAGCCCCTACAGTGCCCCACAAACTGGAACCCACTTCTCCCACACCAGTCATTAAGCCACATATTCATTTCTCTAATTTTATGTACCCTATGCCAATTTGCACACGGCTCAGGTAATAATCCAGAGATTATAACCTTTGAGGTTCTGCTTTTCAATTTAGTGCTCTGCTCCTCATACTCTCTATGCAGAACCTCTTTCCTAGTTCTACCTATGTTGTTGGTACCTACATGGACCACGACAACCGATCCTCCCCCTCCCACTGCTTTACTTTGCCTCAGCCGAAGCCATGTTATCGATTCATTTGAGAAAAACAACTACTACCAGCTTCAGTGCTTTGTTATAAAAGACAATCTGGAATTCTCCAAAAGCAAACATAAGAACTTTTTAAAAATCTGTCAGTCATCTTTCCCTGTAAACTTTTTATCGGCCCGTCTTATGCAGTTTGTAACCCACAGCATATGCAGTGTGAATTGGGTAAATTGTTAGAACATTCACATGAATTAATTTTGTATCTCTGTGTGAACATGAATAGAAAGCCCAAGTACTTGATCCCTAAGCCATAGGCAACTATGGCCAGAGAAAACAACATATAAAGGCACTATGAAGCAAATCACGGTGTGAAACATGTTAAGCACATAGGAAAGTTAAATAAAGGTAATTTTTTTGAATTAACACCATTGTTTAAAAAGCAGCAATGTTTGCTCGTGTTAATTATAAGTGATGCTGTTGTTAAGGCACACCATGTGACTGCCTACGCAATTGCTGCAAACCTGGTGTCATATTTGACCCCAAGGTGAATTTCTGACTACTTTTCTGCAGCATCAAGACTGCCTATTTCCACCCTTTTAACATCACCTGACTTCATGTCTGCCTCAGCTCAGTTGCTGCTGAAACCCTTATCCATGCTTTGCTCCCCCTAGGCTTGCTTATTCCAATGCATTCCTGGCCAGTCTCTCGCATTTCACCCTCTGTAAATTTGAGATTAACTAAACTCTGCCTCGTGTGTCTTTACTTGCATAAAGATCAATTCACCTATCACCCCTGTTCTTGCTGACCTACAGTGGCTCCCAAGTCAAGCAACATCTCGATTTTAAAATTCTCATCCATGTTTTCACATTCTTCCATGGCCTCTTCCCTCCCTATCGTTGTAATCTCCTCCAGCCCCAGAACCCTCAGATATCTGCACTAATCTAATTCTGGCCTCTTGGCCAACCTCGATTTAAAATGCTCCACAATTTCTGGCCATGCCTTCAGTTGCCTAAGCTCAGGAATTCCCTCTTTCAATCTCTCCGGCTCTTCACCTCTCCTCCTTCCTTTAAGGCCAAGACTTTGACCAAGTTTTGGCCATCTGCACTAATATTGCCTTATGTGGCTTGGTGTCAAATCCTGCTCGATAACAGTCCTGTGAAACACCTTGTGACAAGTTGTTTTTGAAATAGCTATGTCATCAAAAACATTTTCTCTGAGGAAGAATTTCTGGAGATCTGCAAGTTAAAACTAGCAAAAAATAGAGAGCTGGCCAGCATAATACCAAATCTTGGGCCTCAGGCCTTATCCTTTAATAAATGAAAACTCAAGCAGATCAGCAGTACAGCTGTGGAACTGGGAGGAGTAATCCTCCCCCTCCAGTCCCACAGAAGAGAAAACTAAAAACGCCCAAAGTGAATGTCCTCACATCTACCCATAACTGAAATCCATTTGCCACAGTTTTGCCCATTTACTTGATCCAGCAATATCTCACTGTAATGTTATGCTTCTATCCACACTGCTTACAATGCCACCTATATCTTGGTACCATCAGCAAATTTGGATATGATATGACTTTCTATCCTATCATATAAGTTTTTAATAAATATGGTGAATAGTAGAGATCCCAAAACAGATCCTTATGGGATGGTCACACCATGCCAATTAGAGTACCTGCTCATTATCCCTATTCTGTCCCCTGCCAACCAGTCAATTTCCTAACCAGGTCAATAATTGTCCTTCAGTTCCATGGGCTTCAACTTGGGAGTCCATAAAAATAATATCCATAGGCATTCTCCTGTCCACAACTCCAGATTTAGATGAAAAAAGGTGGGAGGAGGCTCAAGTGGAGAATAAACACCAGCCTGCACCCGCTAGTCCAAATGGCCTGTTTCTGTGGCGCATATCCAATGTACTTAAGATAACTCTTTTAAAAATTCAATCAGGTTCATCAGGCATAATTTACCCTTGACAAATCCATGCTGTTCAGGTGAAATGTTTTAAGGTGTTCAGCCACCCTATCTTTAATTATTCATTCATGTGTGCTCTGCCTCCGTGGAGGAAGGTCCTTGGGCTCATTGTCTGTTGATGATTCATCTTGTGCCATTTTCTTGGCTTTTTTTTTCAGTGAGTGGTGATTTGCCATTGCCTTCCAATCTCAAGGGAAGGGTTAACAGGCTGGCTCCCAAGTTTACCTCAGCTGGAACTGGAATCCAACCCCTGGCGTGGGTGTTATCTATCTAGATCTTTAATTATAGATTCCTCCAATTTCCCAACAACAGATGCTTGGTTAACAGATCTATAATTCCCTGGTTTCCCACTGTCACCTTTCTTTATGACACTCCTGATCTATATGGGGTTCTTTGTTCATCACCTGAGATATACAACAGTCTTCATTCCAATCAAGGGCAGTAAAAATCCTCAAGGACAGAAAGAACAAGAGTTCACTGCGAGAGTTGCCTGAAACCTGAAGTCAAAAATCTAGAGTACAAAAGGATAAAAGAGCCCACTTAAGACGACTGTCTAAGTTGCCAATTTTTAATTGGCGTTAGGGCATGATTTTATTTCAAACGAACGTAAACATCTGACAACCCTCGATGCAGCCCCAGGAGAAATCCATGCTGTCTCTCTAAACAGTTGAACTTTTTCTAGGTGTTCAGTCACCCTATCCTTAATCATAGGCTCTAGCAACATCTGCTGTCCATCTAGATGAGATACTCAAATACTGGGCGGGATTTGAACCTACGAACTTCTGACTCAAACAGGGGAATACTACCAACTGAGGCAAAGTGCCAAACCTCTGCCAGAACCCAAGTAATTAGTCTGCTGATGCCAAAACTGACCATGAACCACCTGTACCTTCAGAGAATTCTAATTTTCTTGGCACCTCCTATACGCAGTCTGATGTTCCAAACTACCAACCATCTTTTTCCCTAAATGCTATCAGCGTTCATGAGCTAGAGCCATTGTGGAAATGACTTGGGCTACAATATTACCATCACCAGAGCAGTGACGGGGTCAGAAGCAGCAGCCTAGCCAACCTACATTCCTGGAACAAACCGGAAGTTTTCAGGGGCGGGGGTTGGGGGGGGGTGCAGTGACCACATTGGCAGTGCTCAAAATTCAAACAATGCATTCACTGTATGATTGCTGCCAACCTCCTTGCAATTCTCCCATTTTATGGCTTTTTCCTTCCATCAGAATTTCCAAATCAGTTTCAATCCAATTGCCCTAACATCAATTTCAATCCAACATTGTGTCCAGTCCAGCTACCCTAGACATCTCATTAAATCGATACAAAATGGAATTCAGATTTGTTTCAGTATTCCAATGCTTAGCCAACATTTCAGTTCTAGTTCCCTGGACTATTCCTTGTGGACCGCAAAAGTCTGGTTATTTCCATTATGCCCTGAATTATGATGGCAAAGAAAAATAAGAACAGGTTTCTTAACCCAAAGCTTATGCAGTGGGTGAAGACCAGATCAGAAATGTCTCGCATCTGATTTCCAGTCTGGGCTACAAAGGCAAAACACGTCAGCCAGGGTTCCCACCTCGACTGCCTCACAGTTACTCTCCCTCAAGGAGTTTGTGATATAAGAGAATCCAGGATCAAGCTCGGATCTGAAATGCCCCACCCCAATTGCTGAACAGATGGCTGGTACTCATTGTTAAGGTATGCCTACAGTATCAGAAATACCCTTAAATCACAGGACAAGAAAGCAGCTAACATCTTCTGGAGATGAAGAAAGAGAAGAAATCTGATTGGCAGAGAAGGGAGAGCGAGAAGTGGAGTGGGGGAGGGGAGAGGCAGAAGGGTGGGCGGCAGGGAAGAATAGTCAAAGCGACTGGGGCAGGGGGATGGGGATGAGTTTTTGCTGCAGCATCAGATAGTTTGCTCTCCAGGATAAAATATAGTCAAATGACGGCTCACTGATTCACAGCAAGAACACAATCAACTGGAATGCCCCATGGCACTCATGTGTAATCATACCAAAGAGACACTGATACATAAACATTTTGTAAACAGACAGCAGTATTGTCCTTAGTACAGTGCACTGATACATTATCTTTGTGTGACAGAATTGTTCACAGCTGGAATCTATAAACAGAGCAGTCTCTGCCTTTTGTTCACATTGCTCCACTATCTAGTTCCCCATCTTGACACTGCTGAATCCAGCTCACTGGTCCCAGCAGCAAGAATTTTCAACCCCTGGGTTTATGACCATGTCCTCTTTGATTTAACAAGTTAAAACTCTGGGAGTCCGTGTTAGAATTTGTCTGAGTCCCAGTGTGATTATCAGAATCTGAATCTGTGTTATCAGTTATTGTCCAAAACAATACAGCAGACATGTTGGCTACATCCCACGTCAGGTGTGAGAATCGGGTATTAGCCAGAAGAATGGAAATACCCAAGCACACTTAACTATTTGAGATTGTCTAGGTTAGCCTGTTCCCTTTGTAATATTAACTACTGACCAGTCAAAACGGCCATGATGTCAAGCCTGGAGGCTGGTTGAGAAGGAACTCACTTCAATATACATTCTGGGTATCAAGTGATTTCTTAAAATTAATTTACCGGATGTGGGCATCGCTGGTTAGGCCAGCATTTATTGCCCATTCCTAATTGCCCTTGAGAAGCTGGTGGTGAGCTGCCTAACTCACAAAGAAAGGGCATACAAATTATCAGGGAACAGCCCCTGTATGGGCAGAACTCAGGGGACCATAGAGGGCAAGTTCGGTCACCTTGGATCTTCAAGAAACCACGGTATGAACCGATTGTAAATAATAGTTATTACACTATTGGTGTCTGGGTAATAAACTTGCATTTGGACAACACACTCGAGCCCGAATCATGAGCAATTATTTAACTGCGTTTCAAAGACCTGCTAACAGTCAGTACATGGCAAAGGACTCCTGGAATCTGAACTAAACGCCACAGCAAAAAGCAGCTCAAGAGGGCAAGCGGCAACATGTTTGTAGGGCTTTGCTAAAGTCGCTCTGTAACTGGAACACAAGGAGATTGAGTGGTTGGCCAAGCTTTCCTATACACTTAAAATGGCCTGAAACATCTGAAAGTAAAGTTTCTTATTTTATAGAGGGAAAAAAGCAAGGTCAGACACCTCTGAGGAACATCCCTTACACATTCGCCTTCACAGCAATAACAACCTACATTTCTAAAGCCCCTTTGATGCAGTAAAGCATAGCAGAGTGTTTCACAGGATAGTTATCAGATAAAATTTGATGTCGAGTCACATAAGGAGATACTAAGGCAGTATCAGAGAGAGGCTAGCAGAGAGCTGCCTGAGCACCCACAGGCCACACAGAACACTGGCCATTTCAAAAAAACTCAGCGTCTCACCACACGGCCTTCCTTCCCAACCTCGTCGACAGGACAGGCTAACAGCGGCCAGCTCTGTTTGAAGCCCCTCATGTCCCCATATGATCTTTTGCTTTGTTTTTCCAAATAGTGCAGCTCACTCAAGGCCAGAAAGCTGAGCCAGGCAGAGATTTCACCATCACAACAAAAGCAGCTGACTGGATTAGGGTTCCGAGTGCATGCTGGACACACTGAGCTGGCCGCTTTCTATCCACAATTGGCACCTTCTGTAAAACCACATTCAATATTCCTGGAGGAAAATAAAAGTGGAATGCAAACAGTTCCAGGTGTCAAGGTTTGCATGAACCAGAAACCAGAAGTAGGTTGCTTCCCGAATCCTTACACTTTCGGGAATTCAGGGATCTAGTTCACCAAAAACTAATCACATCCGTACCTGGCATTACTGGTCTCTTACCCTTTCACCAACTGCCCTCAGGGAGTGCAAGGGGGACAGAGATTCAGGACCTGGTTCATAACAGTCAGCAGTCAGAATGGTGCCAATATATGCTTATTGAAAGTGCACAGGCAGTCCTTGGGGCGGCACATTCTGTACTACACAAAGAACACACACAGCCATTCTGAGCCAATACATTCCGTACTGAAACAAAAAACACACAGTGCTATGTGCCATGCTGGGTCTCGCACAACACACCACACTGAAACCTTGGTGAGCTACCAACAGCAGCACAATATGCACCTTAAAGCAAAACATGCTTCAGCTCCCCAGATCAGCCCAGACACATGTCTTCAAGAGCTTCTAACTGGGAAGAGGTTTACATAGCCAGCACCACCCCCAACCCCCACACAAATCCCCCATTGGGAGCTGCACCTTCAACTCTCTAGGCACTCATCTCTCAAATTCCTTTCCTAAGCCTCTACCTCTCTCTCTTTGTGACACACCTGAATAACCACTCTTTTAAAGCCACTCCTCCTAATATCTCTTCCCTTGGCTTGGTATCAAGTTTTGTCTTATTATGCTCCTGTGAAGTGCCTTGGGTTGTTTAAAAGTGCTATAAAAATGCAATATGTTGTTTTACAATAAGCTAAACAGTTTATTTAGCCTGACTGATCCCATTGACATGCTCAACACTGTTGGCCATAAAATAAAGTCTCCCTCCTTCCCGTGCACACATTCCAACATAAGGGATAGACTTAGAGACACTTCTCTATAGCGAAGGCGAAAGGAGAGGAACTCAGCCTTAAAAACGTGCTCTTCACCCCAGGGGCTGCATCTGCAACTGGCTTGAAACCAGCATTGAGGCCGCAGATAAGGTTGTTGATCTCAATCGCTGTCATTGGAGTGTTGAATGAATGTGACACTACATCACACCTGCCCAGGCAATTCAGGCCTCAAAGCCAAAGCATCTCAGTCATATTTATGCACATTTCCTGCTGGTTGCTTTCGTTCCTTTCAAATTTTGAGGATCTAGAGCTTTGTAAAAGGCTGCTTTTCACACTACTGCCAGCAGTTCGTTGGTAGATAAATCCTAATTAGAAAAACTAAGACCTGTAGGGATCAAATTAAGATTAATGGAGATCCTAATACAACCCGCATGGACAAAAGTTTGGACGCTCCTGCACCACGTCATCATAAACGTATCTAGGGCATTCATTAAAGTGTGAAATTTGTACACTTCAGCTGAGACCCAGCCTCGGGCTCAGCCAGGTGCAATGACAGTCTCTTCTCTAAGGTGCGTCAAAGTTACACATGAAATGAATTTGGGACAGCCCTGGCCCAATTCTAGACAGTGCAGGCCTACATTTTCATTTATTACATATTAGCCACTCATACACAGGGGCAACAACAACAACTTGCATTTGTATAGAACCTTTAACAAAGCAAAATATCCCAAGGTGCTTCACAGAAACATAATCAGACAAAATTTGACACCGAGACACATGAGCAGATATTAGGTCATATGACCAAAAGCTTCAAGGAGGTAGATTTTAAGGAGTGTCTTAAAGGAGCAGAGAGGTTGCAAGGGGCAGAGGTTTAGGGAGGGAATTCTAGAGCTCGAGTCCCAGATATTGGAAGGCGCAGTCACTAACGGTGGGGTGAAGGAAATCAGGATGCTTACCAAATCAGAATTGGAGTTGAGTTCTTGGGGGTCTGTCAGTCTGGGGGAGGAGGTTAAAGGAATGGGAAGGGGGGGAGGCTACAACTGGAAACATCACAGTGGTTTGAGCATGGCCACTTATGTAGGGTACACACACACAGATCGTGGTCAGGCCAGTGTACCAAAATAGGATTTTAAAAAAAAAATAGCAAGTTAATAAAGCTGCAATCGCGATAAGGTTCTGCCCTCCCCACCTCTCTCAACTGAACAGATCTGTTTCCCACAGCACTAACAGCCACTGGCTTATCTTGAAACCTCCGCCTCTCTTCACTGGAAGTGAGACAGCTATCAAGACCGCAAAGAGGAAGCAACTCATCAAAGGCACGCAGGCAAGCACACCAATGCAATCAAGACAGCAGATTCAGCAAGTGTGTGCAAGACTGTCACTAGAGGAAGCTCGGGTCTAAGGCAGCTGTGTGTCGTGCTGGCCCAGAAAGCAGATGGCTGAAAGACAGCTGGGTATCTGGCAGTTTGTGACATCACGGAAAGAGGTTTGGGTCAACTAGTCATGTATGGTTAAATTATAATCGGCACAGTGCAGTATTACAACAATTCAGATCAGGCACCGAGGAAAACAAAATGACATTAGGCGCCACAATGACTTAACATCTTTCAATCGGTTCATAACCAAAAGGCTGAAACACAAATTAAAGCTCATGGCTTTGCATAGCTTTGGAATCCATATCAACAATTTGAACCAACTGAAAGCACCTTTCACATTGAAAAACATCTCAAGATGCTCAAAGTGGCAGTGCGTGGAGGTGGCCGGGGTCAGTGCAGAGCAAGGGCAGTTGCTACTGGGGTCAGTGCAGAGCAAGGGCAAGTTGCTACTGGGGTCAGTGCAGAGCAAGGGCAGTTGCTACTGGGGTCAGTGCAGAGCAAGGGCAGTTGCTACTCGGGTCAGTGCAGAGCAAGGGCAGTTGCTACTGGGGTCAGTGCAGAGCAAGGGCAGTTGCTACTGGGGTCAGTGCAGAGCAAGGGCAGTTGCTACTGGGGTCAGTGCAGAGCAAGGGCAGTTGCTACTGGGGTCAGTGCAGAGCAAGGGCAGTTGCTACTGGGGTCAGTGCAGAGCAAGGGCAGCTGTTAGTGGGGTCAGTGCAGGGCAGGGGCAGCTGTTAGTGGGATCAGTGCAGGGCAGGGGCAGCTGTTAGTGGGGTCAGAGCAGAGCAAGGGCAGTTGCTACTGGGGTCAGTGCAGAGCAAGGGCAGTTGCTACTGGGGTCAGTGCAGAGCAAGGGCAGTTGCTACTGGGGTCAGTGCAGAGCAAGGGCAGCTGTTAGTGGGGTCAGTGCAGGGCAGGGGCAGCTGTTAGTGGGATCAGTGCAGGGCAGGGGCAGCTGTTAGTGGGGTCAGAGCAGAGCAAGGATTGCTGTTACAGCATTGCCAAAGATCTGGAAGATGGCCAGCATCTGCTGATCACCTAGGACTCTTCCGGACTTGACAGTGAGTTCAACAACTTCAGACCATGAACACTCTCCTCCATCTTCATGCTTTTTTTATCCCTTTTTACAAAATTTATTTCTTTCATCCACTTATTTTTATTCATATTGTTTTATCCCCTTTTGTTATCTCCCTTTTTGATCCCATTTTTGATCCATTTTTCCCCCATCACTGCCCCCTCCCCCCACCCCACAGGGGCCACCTGTTACTTGTTCATGTTGCTCTTTGCAGGGTGCTTATTCCTATTCTACTATTGTCACATTCTGCTTTCTTACCTTTATGCCACTATCAGCACCTCCTTTAGCCCTTAGCACCACCATTAACACTCCCTTTGTCCTTTTGTTCATGACATCTTTGTCAATCTCTTTTTTGCCCCCACCTATCGCTGGCCTTCCATCCAGCTTCAACTGCTCCACACCCCCTTAAACAGTATAAATTTGATCACATTTCTAGTTCTCTTTAGCTCTGAAGAAGGGTCATACAGACTCAAAACGTCCACTCTGCTTTTCTCTCCACAGATGCTGTCAGGCTTGCTGAGTTTTTCCAGCATTTTCTATTTTCCTTCCCCCTAAGGGGCTCTGGGGTTGGTCCGCTTTGCTGTTTTTTGAGTGTTGTCAGGAGGCTGCAAGCCTGATAGCCATGACTGTCACATTAAAGAGTTTTCATTTCCCATGTTGCACAATTCAACTTCTCTGAAGCTTTCTCTCATGCTAATCGTGTACAATGGAGCTCACATTAAACTTAAAGAAGGATGGCTTGGGAATGCAAACCACCTGGGGTCACACAGGCAGTCAAGGTGGCGCTGTGTATTAAACCGTCTGGGATGGAGGTGGAGGGAGGAGATCCGGATGGTGCTGTGTGCTTACAGCTTTATTTACAACTTTCCCACCAAAACACAGGAAGGTTACTGAGGCCAGGCTGAAAGGATAAAGTGCCACGCAAAGCGTGTTTGCCCAATTTCAACACAGGGGTCCTGGACCAGAGGGAGAGTTCGCCCTGACTGATTCTCAGCAGTTTAAAAGCTGAATGCTGCAGACAGCCATAAACAAATCCAGCTGCTTAAATCTCCCCGTGTCCAATTTACGCAAATGAAGTCCATGTGAAAAGCCTCTACTTGTTGGTATGGGCCATTCCAGGCCTTTGAGGTTAGCGTTACCACATGCACTCACATCTCGCTCTGGCAATTGGAAAAACACAGGCTCAAGTGGATGACTAAAGTTTTCCGAGTGTCTGAGTGCAGTGTTTAGAGGATGCTGTCGACGCAGTAATCTTATCTCAGCACGAGTGCTCACATTACTAACGCCAGTGCTGGCTGTCGGCGGTCCCTGGTATTTGAGGCCCTTGCACTTTTTTCACTTCCCCACATACTTAAAAATGACCTGCTTCGTCGCTCTACAGATTGAAGATTGATCTCAGTAATGGTCGCATTGAACCCTGCAGTTTTGAATTTTAGCACAGGTTCTGTTAGCAATTCTTTTTATAGCTATTTTTATGAGCATTTTTTTTTTTGCAATCTTATGATATGATTGGGATTTAAATCAGCTGAATATTGCCTTATAATTCACTGGAAAACCAATTCCAATTGACACTCCTGTAAGATTTCAGAAGAACAGCAAGAGCTAAAAAAAAATTAGGGAAATTTGAAAAAGATGCTCTTCCAGTACAAGATTAGGGAGTAACATTCATCCAAGTCAAAGGTCCCAGGCAGTCAGCAAGCAAAGCTCCAATTAGTGATAGGGATCGGTTTTAAAATGCTTCAATTTCAGTTTTTCATGGTTTAAGTGATCAAAGATGAAAAAGTCATGCCAAGGAGGCAGAGTTAAAATACCCACAGCCACCAGCCCCATCTGTAGCATGCCAATCTAGCAACTGTCTCCTCAGCTTCAGGGTCAGCAGGGAGGTAAGTTGAAGATGGGTGCCATCCGCTGCCAGAATGCCTGCGGTCGACTTGCTTTATCCGGATGGCACTGCCAGAGATAATGATAGTCAAAGTCACATATTCCACCAACTTGTTTTGCCAGCACCTTCTGCCAGGCTCCCCTGGAGACGGTGCCGTGGAGGACCAACTGAAACGTCACATCCGATTCATGGTGAAACATCTTTTCTTCAAGTTGCATCAAGCTAAGAGGTTCTATACTGCTCCATCACTTGCTCCAATCTGCTATCCCTTGGGCTTTTCCAGTCACTTTGTTTCCCCCCCATACAACACCCTTGGAAAGGCTGAAACAATCTCTGGCCGCCACATTCAGCCACTTAACTCCAAATGGCCACATCCCTTTAAATTTTCCACGCTGCTCGCCATCATTTCCACCATCACCCTTTTGGCAAGCTTCCATCTAGCAGCAGGCCCAATATGGGGTGGAAATTCACTGCAAATTTAATTAATGCCAATTTCATGAAATCCTATGAGATTAGCCCTGAGCTGTTTCAGCCAGCCTTCCACTCACTGATCCAAATTTATGGCACTGTTAAAAGCAGGATCAGAAAATATCCAATAATGCTGGAACACTAATCTCAGCCAAGTTTGGAGCTGCCTCACTTTCAATGGATAACGTAATCCCTGTTGTTCTCCACAAGATGACTTATCATTAAATCCTGAACAGTTTTGCTGCATTTACCCGATGGATCAGCATAAATAGCCATCAGCAAGAATTGTACAGGTGTCATCGCTAACTGCAGTAAGCGGAGATTAAACTCTCAAGCTATACATGATGAAAGCTCACATAAGAAGGGTACAGTTATTCTTTAATGAACAATATTATACTACCATGTCTGATAAGCACACCGAGAATAATACCCTGCTAGTCAGCATTTGCCATCTCACGTCTGTAAAGAATTTCGCATCAGCCCCTTTAGCAGCCTCACTCCAGCAGGTGAAACTCAGATTGTCACACAGCAACTTCATGCCCGATACCTTCCTTAGTCACCAACAGGGGGGTGGGTGGCTGCTGTGCGTGTCTGGGGTGGTGTGTTTGTGTGTGTGTGAGAGCGAGCGCACACGAGTGGGTGTGTCTGTGTGCGCGCGCACGCGGGCGGAGCGCGTGCTCGGGCGCGCACACGAGCGGTGTGCAAGTATGAAGAGTGAGTGTGTGGGGGTGATTTCTGGGGGGGGGTGGTAGACGTTCACAAACCTGCTCCCATATTTGCAGTAGCAAAAGAAACCCAAGGTAGTTTTAGTGAAGCAGCTGCAAACTGGAGATGTCTAAGTTCCACCAATGAACAAGTTTAACTTGAAGCTGCCAAGTAGTCAAAAAAAAAACATCCGTCAACACATTGCTTCTCAATACAGAAAGCAGGTCACTGCGAGTTCAGAACTCAGAGCAACAGATTAGTTCATTACAGCAAAGCAAAGTTCCCTCTTCCTACAGCCGTCAGCACCATTCTCCTCAAAATATAACCTTTCAGTCCTTCTAGTCTCCTCACTACGCTGAAGGAATAAATTGTAAGCCACCTGCCTTTTCTAGTTTTTCACAGAACAGAAATGTATGTTTACAGTGCAGGTGGTGGTCATTCGGTACCAATGCCAGCTCTCTGGAAGAACTATCCACTCAGTCCCATTCCCCTGCCCTTTACCCAGATATTGGTTGAATTTTTCCTGTTCAAACATTGATTCACTTCCTTTAAACATGTTCAAGGACAGCTGGTCAGACAGTCCATGCTTTATTTGAAAACAATCCTCTCTCAACCTCTTCCTTTCTTCTTTTGATCATCCTAAAATTATGGCATCTGATTTGCCGACTCACCAACAAGCAGGGAGAGGTTTTTCCCAACATATCTGATCTGAACCCCTTATAATTCAGAGCAATTTTTAAAATCAGGTCCCTGTTTTTAGCTTCTTTGTTCCAGGAAAAGAGCCCCAGTTTCACGAGACACTGCGGTCTAAAATCTCTGCAGCTCAGAGCTTTAATTTGCACTGAATCGAGGGACTGGTTGACACTGGTTACCATTTAAAGGCATTTTGCAAGGAAATCCTGGAACGAGTCTAAACCTGCAGAGTCCGGCCAATCAGAGTGCTGCATTCCAAATGCTGCGAGCAAATGGAAATTATCACTGTGAAAATCAAAACACTCTTCCAGCCTTGGCTCACTCATTAATCTCCATTATCTCCCTCCCAAAACTGCTGCTCTTTACTCAGACTCACAGAGAAACAATCCATTATCATAACAGAATCACGTCTGTAATAACAAGAGCAACAAAGTTGAACAGCACTCAAATAAAAAAAACATGAGATACAATGCAGCCTTCTTCTTCTGTTGCAGTCTATTTGCTGGCAAAGCCCTCTGCCCATTCTTCCCCAGTTACATCAAGTAAACAGGCCACATTCCCGTTCAGAGTTACAGACCCCAGCCTCATTCCCACGTTGAAAAATTAAAATAGGTTCGGATTGTACCCATTCTGAGGTTAGAACGGTAGCCAAATAGATTCTTACTGCACCATCAGTGACAGCTGCATTAGCATCAGAATAATTCCCTATGCCATCTTAGATCAGTGCTTCAGTCTAGGACATTTATTTCCAACTACATGTGTAGCTTCCCAGCCAAAGACAAAGGCAGTGTGTCCTCTTAAAACCAACAGCTCGGAGGTGCTATTGACTGGAAAGTGCTCAGGAGAGGGAATGTGCCTTCCAAATTTCCCACCATCAATGTTCAGGAGGAGTACACAACAGTCATTTGCCATTTTCCCACAACAGCACGATTCAGATCAGCAGCCCAGCTGGTGTAAGCCTGTGTCTCACCATCCCACTAAGCAACATGCACCACAGCTGCTTTGGAGTGGGAAGCCTTTCAATAATAGTGGCAATTACACTACTCTGCGATGTCTCATTTCGAGACCACATTCAGCAGAAGAAAATATACATTACAAGCAATACTATCTTCAACTTTCTAATACCTTTCACCCCTCTGGTGGATGTAAAAATCCCATGGCACAATTTTTTTTAAAAAGGGGGGGAATTCACTCTGGTGCCTTTACTTCTAACTGTTCCTCAACCATCACTAAAACAGATTATCAACTTAAATGAAAACAAAAATGCTGGAAATGCTCAGCAAGTCCAGCAGCATCCGTAGAGAGAAACAGTTAACGTTTCAGGTCTATAACCTTTCATCAGAACCCTGGTTTTTTTTAAATCGCCTTATTTTTTCCAGGACCTTTCTTTGCACAAATTGGCTGCTGTATTTCCTACATTATATAAGTAACTGCACTTCAACAAAATACTTTATTGGCTGTAAAGTGCCTTGGGGCTTCCTGAGGTTGTGAAACACTGTATAGAAACACAAGTCCGTTCTTTCTTCAACTTTCAAAAATAACACGCAGTGACCAGGGTAGGTTTTAACTCATACCTTCATCAGGAAGTTTGCACTAAAGCTCATTCATTTCAGGTGAGGAAAAAGGTTCAAGCTCCACCTGAGCCACTTGCCTGTAAGTGCCACACACAGCACTACTTCCTGCACTTCACTGACAATGCTGCATACTTCCAACCCCGTCACGTGCTCCTGTTGTGCACCTTCTTGCCTTATTACATGTACACTGATGTTTGAAAAATGCAACCTCTTTTGGTTCACTTCCTATTCTTCTCCAGCTCTGCAGAAGTCACTTCAAAGAGGGCGCACATCATAAACGTGACCCAACTAAGGCCACTTTAACTGAAGGAACAACTGTAATCTCTAGGTTGTGCGCTTAGAATAACAAATCCAAATATGGGTTTGCTTGGTTTTAATCATATCCCTGATGGGATAACCAGGCTGTCTGGAGACCATATTCAGAATGGCCACCCCAATAATAGTCAATAAACTTCAATGTCCCATATATAAAATCCAAAAGAGGATTACATACAGATCTGTGCTTTAGTATATTTGTCAGAAGGGCTCTGGATATCAAGCTACTAAAAAGTTTTATAATTTTTAACGATGCAATATAGTTTGCCTTTTTTTTTTGAATGTCTGCTTGACTGTGGTTCCCGGCACACCTCCCAGATCAGACATTACAGGTTCTTTCATTAAAGCAAAGACTCAGAATGCCAAAAAAGCTCAGATATTATTTTCTTACCATCTTCCGTTTCCTGCCAGACAATCCCTTCAAGATTGACACTTGTCCCTGGTTCACAGGGGCCTAGGCACTCAGGCTCTGTCGCGAGTCCAACATCACAGGTATTGACTGCGATCGATCGGGTGCGGACCATGATCTGCTCCACTGGGGATGCAACACCGCTATTGACGGGAGGCAGAAGATGAAGGGGTGGAGGGGCTGGAGTGGAGGCAGGGGAATCCATCTGCTGGGAAAAGGAAGTTAAACAAGCGTTAATCACAAGGAATCTTTTTAATACCATTCTTGTGCCTGCTTAGATTCTAAGGCTTCAAAAGCTGCAAATAAAATAACTGTCCTATATCTAAAAAGCAGCCCGGTGAGAAATTAATATAAAAAACTGCTATCAGATAACAGTTTCATGATGGGTGGCCCTGCAGCTACAGTAGTAGAGCACTGAACTCACAATGGGGAGGTTAGAAAGATTTACTAACATTCACACTTGGCCTTCCATTATGAAATGGTTTCATCAATCAATATCACGTCCTCCATGAAAAGGTTTACAGAAACATTTGAAGAATGCACTACATCACCCCACTCCGAGACAGCCAATTCAGACTCAAAGAAACAGACTTAAG
The DNA here is from genome assembly GCF_964194155.1 of Cetorhinus maximus. Taxonomy (NCBI): domain Eukaryota; kingdom Metazoa; phylum Chordata; class Chondrichthyes; order Lamniformes; family Cetorhinidae; genus Cetorhinus; species Cetorhinus maximus. Next base: position 19,180,071 of record NC_135908.1, read on the forward strand.
TTTGGCATCCACCCAGCATTGTCCTGGAGTCTCCAGGAAGCGAACATTAATCTCCTGGACATTTCTGAATGCAACCTTAGAAATGAAATGATAGGGGAATTTAAAAAGTGTGTATTTTTTTCATTTATTAGTTATAATAATGCTGGAGCTGTGGGAAAAATAAGGCTGTTCAATTGGATGATTCTTGACTGTCAGGTAACAAAGTGTGCAATTGCTTTCCAATTGGTCCAAGAAGGTGCTGAACCATGTGGACAGATATGGTAGGCAACCAATGCCAGGATTATGGAGGTGGCACAGTTAAAGGTCATGTGATGTAACCTCCAATGTCAACATGTCTGCCCATTCAAGGATCAGTAGTAGTGTGGCTGAGCAAAATTCTCACATCATAGAACGATAAGAAGACCCATCCTGCCTCTTGTGAGTACAGCTATCCAAATGGTTCTACTCCACTGTCCTCCTCTTATGGCCCTGTAAATTTTTCTCTTCAAGTATTTATCCAATTCCTATTTGAAAATTACTATGAATCATTTCCACCTCTTTCAGGCAACGCATTCCAAATCATTAGAAATGACTGAGTAAAAAATGTCATCCCTGGTTCTTTTTCCAATCATTTTAAATCTGTGCCTTTAGTTATTGATCCTTCTGTCACCGGAAACAGTTTCTCCTGATTAACTCTTATCAAAACTGTTCATGATTTTGAATGCCTCTGTCAAAACTCCTCTTAACCTTCCCTGCTTTAAGGGGGACAGTCCCAGATTCTTCATATAACTGATTGCTGCTTCTCACTACAATATAGCTTCAATAGCTATGTTGCAATGCAACTTTATCATGATATTTCAATACCTCAAAAAACTCATAAAAAGCACCAAGATAGAGTGGGATAATAGATAAGTAGACAAAAGCACAAGATTGATGTCAATGGGGAAGACTCTTGAGAATCATGTGCAGTGTAAAATAACTTATCCCTGATATCATAAGGGTCAACAGTTGGCAGGAAGGAATCACACTCTGAATTCTGAGACAGAATTAATAGTAAAGTATTGGGCTGGAAATTCAGAGGCCAGCAGAAATGCCCTGCAAGCCCAAGGAAGCTGTTAGAACAACATTGCAGTTAATCAAAAATCCCTGTTCCAATGACGTTTGAACTCATTTCCTCAGCTTTTAAGTCTGAGAGGGGGAATTCCATCTTGAAATGTTGTCAATTGGGCAACATCAAGTCAGAGAATGAGACCAGCAACTTGTAGATTACCACAGGTAAAAGCCAGTAACAGTACCAAGTCTTCAGCAAACCTAACTATCTGTGACATCCTGTTTGGGGCCCTTGGAGCCAAAACCAGGGAAGTTATGGCGGGGGGGGGTAGAAAGAGGGTCATAAATATAAGGTGGTTTTTAATAAATCCAAAAGGAAATTTGGCAGAATGTGGAACAAGCTACCACGGCCTGAGAGAGAGGGGGTATAGACGGCGCCAAACACCAGGGCATTGGATTTTGGGGGGGGGGTGCACGCGCGCGCGGTGCAGGCTTGGTGTTGTAAACAGTTTCTCATCGTCCAGCCCAAGCAGCCAGCTGCAGACCTGAAAGATCAGCTTAAAAAAAGGGGGATTGGGAAGGAGACAATGGGGGTTGGGAGGGAAATTAGGGGTGGTTGAGGGGAGATTAGTTAGAGTTGAATTGTTTTATAAATGTAGTAATTTCTTTGAAACCACTTTCCTAACATCCATTGATTGCTCTGTGATTAATTATCCTTAGAGAATCAGCATTGGGCCTCCAATTTTGCCATTAGTCACTCTACCAATGCAGGTGCAATGAAAGAAAGAAAGACAAAACCTACATTTATACAGCACCTTTCACAATGCCCCAAATCACTTTACAGCCAATTAAGTACTTTTGAGTTGTAGTCACTGGTATAATGTAGGCAATGTTATCAAATTGCAGGGCAGGCTCCTGCACCTAATACATATATTCATGTCATTCTGGGATGGATGAGATGAACTGGGCTAGATGGCCTTTGTCATCCATAATTATTTTGTGAACAGAGGATGGAACCGTGGCTCGAGTTCTGTTTATTTTGTTGCTAACAAGAATTTACTGTGAGTGGGCTTTGTGGGGTGAAATTGCCAGAACAGGAGTGCATAATGGGCTCAGTGAATCAGTAACCTGTTTTACACTGCACATGATTCTCAAGAGTCTTCCCCATTGACATCAATCTTGTGCTTTTGTCTACTTATCTATTATCCCACTCTATCTTGGTGCTTTTTATGAGTTTTTTGAGGTATTGAAATATCATGATAAAGTTGCATTGCACCATAGATATTGAAGCTATATTGTAGTGAGAAGCAGCAATCAGCAGAGTCTTCAGACTTGCTGATCAAGAAAACACAGATAAAATTGTGAACCATTCAGTCTTTGTCCTCTGGCCTCTTAAAAGTTGTGTAGCACAGAGACACCCGAGGGCTCCAGTGTTTCTCACTGACAGTAAAGGCCTATGTTGTTCAATCATTCCACTTTCTTGCTCAGCAGTCATTTTAATCTTTCTACCCTGTGAGATTACTGATAAAATAGAATCCAATTACTCTTCTTATACGAAGTAATAATATTGAATAATATCATGCACCCAGTCATAAGAAAGTCTTCTACTTCTACAGAATGGAAGCAATCTTGTGCAGTTTATCTGGGTTGCAAGTATTGAATCTTTCCCCCATATGAATTTACTGCCATCATGTCCATATGGTGCAATCACCTATGGAGTGCACACAAATTGACACTGCATTATAACATTGCTGCTCTTAATATTAATGACCCATGCTGCATGCATATTAGATGATATTTGTAACCAGATGTCAACAATGGGGGTTATCATTTTACTAGGACTTCTCTGTGATTATCTGGTGAATTAATTAGTGAATCTTGAAAGGGGAAAGAATATCATGCATGGTTGAGGGGGAGGGTTTAAGTTGGGGGGGAGGAATAAGGGGCCCAGAAACAGGAGAAGCACTGGGACCCATAATTTCTCTCCCTGGCGCTGCTCACTGCCACATAGTGTAGTCGTGACAAATAGAAAAGATGCATTTAAGGGGAAGCTAGATAAATCATTGTCATTGGCTTGATTTGAGGATGATGTTTACTCAAGGTTATGAGTTTCTGCCATGGGTCTTCATGTGACTGAACGGGCTGATTCTCGAGCCACAGATCCTTGGGCACATGGTGCAGGATGTCCCACAAGGTAATGGGATCTGGAGTGTGGGATTTGTTTTCTTTTCTTCTCTGCTGCTGCTCTGCCTCATCATTCAGGCATTGGGGCTCAACGTGATGCAGCTTGATGGACAAGTTGTTGTTATTCTGAATGAGTGGCAGAAAGCTCCTCCTAGTCAATAATGCCAATGCTACCGTGCTTCAAGGAGAGCTCTAGTGTGTCTTTGAAGTGTTTTCCTTGTCCTCCCCTAGAACATTGGCTATTGAGTTGAGAAAACAGGACCTGGCAGGGGAGACAATTTTCAGCCATCTGGACAGTATCCAGTGAATCAAAGTTGATTTTGCAGGTTTTGCCTGATTAAGTACGCTAGATAAGTACATGCAGGCAAAAAAGGAATAAAACGCTCGATTAGATGAAGGAACAGGAGTTTCGCATACATCACAAACACCAACTGGCTAGATCTGACTGGTCGAATGCCGTTTCTGTGCTGTGAAATCCACAGACTTTTATCAATCAGTTGATTAGTCAGCATGAATGCCACCACATAATTCATTTTAAAATCCATGAATGCTCAGACTGAAATGTATCAGGTAACTCAGTTTGTAAAGGGCATCTAGCTGGTGAGCTTCTGCTGGCTCCGAGCAGAGAGCCAGTCACATGGCACACCACCCATTGCACAGACCTCACCAAGGGGCAACCATCAATTTGTGATGGTCACTGTTGTCAACTCATTTTATTTCCATGGCGATTAAAAACAAATGAACTGGAGGAATGGGTTACGCAGTGAGTTATAGGCACTGGCCTTCCAGATCTGGGATGGGTGGCTTGGGTGATGGGTAAAGTATGACACTGGGACATTGGCAGGTGCTCTCTTGAGCCCGAGGTTGAGGCACATTGTTGGACTGAGTAGGGGGGAGTTCTGTGATTGATGCTGACACACAGGGTGCCTAGAATAGGAAAACTTAATTCTGTAACACTAATATCCTTCATTCTAATGGGAACAAAACAAGGTTAAATAAATCCTTCAAGTTGCAAAAAAAATTACAAACTCCATATCTCAGCAAGCATATGCAATCACTGGCTTCAAAGTTTTCCCACCCACACCCCAAGACAACAACTCCTTGCTGGGTATGGTCCAAAGGGCTCAAGCTGCCATGTGAGATTGAGAGATGTCTGCAGACTATTTGACTGCAGGAATCATCATAATCACATCTAATTCAGTTCTCACCAGGGGGCCACACAAGAACATTGGATAGTAATTGTGGGCAGGAACCCTGGCTAGTTCCTCCTGCCAAAACTCTAACAGAATCCCCCGGTCACCACTCTAGTTGAGAAAGGGTGGAACCTTTATTATATGGGGAACACAGAATAATTCCATGTGGTCAGCTGCACTCCCTGTAAAAGGGATAAGTGTGTTCTATTGAACAGTCACAATCTCTAGCCATCAGAAGTGGCTATACTTGTACAGTAGTCATAGCATCTCAGACTAATGTGTTTTGTGTGCTAATACAATCGGTCAGTCATTCAGTAGACTACATATCCTTGTTACACTATATCGAGCACAAGGTGTGTCTTTTAAAATAAAAGGTGAGCTCCATTTCGGCTGTCCCTAGAGGCCAGCAATGCTGAAACAGCACTCCCTGTTCCAGTTCTGTAACAGAAAAATACATGTGTTGGTAACTGCACACGAATGACCCAACCATACAGACCGGATCTGTCTTCTGCAATGTACAAATGTCTGCAGGTCTTAACTACGATAAGTCCGAGTGCCTTGTTTCGCGGGAAGTGTCCACCCCTGACTGCAGTCCAAATCCGTCACACTGGATAGTGCATTCGTGTGTCACGTGACAATAATCAAGTTTGGATATGGTGCCCACCCATAGACTCCTCACTGACTGCCATCCCTTCCAACACTCACTTTTCTTGGCTTGTAAATTGGATGAGATGCCAGAGGGCAAAGGACCTGTGAGTCTGTGTCAGAAACTGAGTTTGAAAATGTAGGAACAGAAGAAAGCAGTACCCAAGAAATCTTGGAACAATGCACCAGCAGAGATAGCTGAGGAAGGAGAGTTACTCTAGCTCCACCTGCAAAGTGACAAAGCAGATTCACTCCGACACTGGCATCTCCTCAAGCTCCTTTGTATATATTTGAGTGTATTGAGTGTGAAGCTGCCCACCGGGTTCATTACGCAATGCTCTCAACCATCAGCCCCCAAGAAACCCAGACAGAAAACAGCAAGTTGTGGTAATGGTTATTTTTCAAGCTGGAGGATGGTACTCAATGATGTTCCCCAAGAGTCGATGCTAGAAGCACTAATGTTTTTGATTGTTACAATCCTATAGATGCCAATAACTTTTTAAAAAGAAATTCAAACATCCAGGGAAAGGATCACACAAGATTTCAAGTTTTAAGGCTTTTACTGTGACAAACAAAAAGCAACATTGACTAAACACTATTCAGTAGACAACTTATACTCTAAACTACAGAAAAAGTTTCCATTAACTTTTAAAACAATCAAAAATCCTCCTCCACTGCTATACCTTACTTTGTCCCTGTTCTCAGCTCCCTAGCCAGATAGCTCCTAATCCTTAAACTGATTTTCATGGTGAGGATTACCCAGGATTACCTCCCTCTAGTCAATTTGCCAGCCTCGCGAACTTGGTCACTTCAATCCAAGCTCACATTCCCACCTGCAGTGTGTGTGGTGAACAAGAGACTTGCTGCCACTATCTCTCTGGCAGACTGACCCTGTCTGTGAGGTTCAATGATATTTTTGGAAAACCTGCAAGCCAATCCTACAATGGTTTCCTTTGCACTCTTCCGCTCTCAAAGCCTATTCCATGGCAGCGTGAATCACATGGGTCTTGTATAGAGGTAGAAATACTAATTAGCTCTCCTCTCAATCCCAATTCATTCTATCTCAGGATTAAATACACAGTTTAAAGTATAACCATTTACAAAACATGACATTCCTAACCCCGCCCTGGAGCTTGGAGATGAACAAGCTTTCCACCATCAACACAGCTGCTCAGGATATTGTTTACAGGTGTAAATATTTTGCACCTTGTCCTTGGTGAAACAACCTGGATCCCCACACCTCCACCCACCCCCTCCACCACCTTTAACAACCAAGCCACCCAGGATCGTTGTCAGCAGAATTCAGGGCAGATCATTCCTCCATTTTACCCTAAATGAAAGACACGGTCCAAAACGTAACAATCTTATAAACTTTGTATTTATAACAACATATATAAACGACTTAGATATTGGAATACAAAAGTCAAATTCCAAAATTTGCCAATGATACCAAACTTGACCATGTGCCAAACAGTGAGAATGATACAAACTAATTACAATGTGACATTGACAGGTCAGCAGAATAGGCAGACAAGTGGCAGTGGAATTTACAGAGTAATTTGAGGTGATGCTTTTTGACAGAAGGGACAGGGGGAGTCAATACCAACTTAATTGCACAGTTCTAGAGAGTGTGCAGCGACAGAGAGCCCCAGGGTGCATGTGCACAGATCCTTGAAGGTGGCAGGGCATTTTGAGAGAGCAGTTTGCAAAGCATATAGGATCCTGGGCATCAAAAATAGAGGCATTTAGTGTAAAACCAAAGTTCTGATTAGGCCAAAACTAGCGTGCATGTCCAGCTCTGGTTGCCACATTTTAGGAAGGATGCGAGAGTCCTCGAGAGGAGATTTACCAGAATGGTTCCAGGGATGAGGGATTTTAGCTACAAGTTTAGGTTGGAGAAGCTGCGATTGTTCTCTTTAAAGCAAAGGAGGTTTGATATAACTGTACAAGATTATGACAGGTTTAGAGAAGGCAGGTTTTTTTTTTTAAAAAACCAAAAACCAAAACCACAGTACAAGGATGGCAGACTCAGATTTAAGGGTTTGTGCACGATATACGATGGGAGGGGAGTGGGGGAGGAAATGTGAGAAGAACTTTTTTATGCAGCATATTTTAACAATCTGGAACTCGTTGCCTACGAGGAGAAGTGGAGATAATCTATGATTTCAAAAAGAAATTGGATGGTTACTTGTGGGAAATAAACTTGCCAGGACTACAGGGATAGAATGGAGCAGGTTGCATTGTTCTACAGGGGGCCAGCGTGGACTCGATGAGCCGAATGACCGGCTCTTGTACCACAATGACTCCATGACTTTGAGTCTGTCAGTGATCAAATACACTAGCTCCAAGTAAAAGCCCAAAATGTACTGGGGAAAAAAAACCCATGCAGCTGACAATGCTTCAACTCATGTAAAATAGGTGTTTATTTAAATGATTGCTGTACTCTTGTACACAAGGCTACAGGCCATTCCACAGCATCAGTATTGTCAGGTTTCTCAAAGACAATGTATTATATATAATATATATGTAATGTTTTATACATATATTTTAAAATAGATAGTATGTGCCTGTGTAAACTTAAAATGCAATTCACTCGTGGGTTCACTTGCATGGAAATACCAAGTTTTTTTTTAGAAACTTGGAGGAAGTCAATGGAAATAATACAGGGTGTGGGAAAGAACAATGTAGCAATCGTATAATGTAGCAATCATCTGGGACAAATATGGCAACATTATAACTTTCCCTGGTCAGAGCTGGCATTAATGAAATGGGCTATTCCCCAAAAACTTGCATCTATATAGTGCCTTTAATGTAGTAAAGTGTCCCAAGGAGTTTCACAGCAGCATTATTTTTTTAAAATTGGCACAGCCCAGGTAAGGAGACATTAGGGCAAATGACCAAAAGCTTGTTTAAAGAGGTAGGTTTTAAAAAGTGTCTTAAAAGGGAGGGGAAGAGAGGTAGAGAGGTTTGGAGCGGGGAGGGGGGGGAGAGAATTTCAGAGGTTAGCCCTAGGCAGCTGATGCACGGCCACTAATGATGGAGCAATTGTATTTCAGGGTGGCACAAGAGGCCAGAATTGAAGGTGTGTACAGATCTCAAGAGAATTTGTAGGGCTGGGGAATGTTACAGAGAAGGGGGTGTGGGGAAGGGAAGGGGAAGGCCATGGAGGGATTTGAAAACAAGCATGAAAATATTAAAATTGAGGTATTGCCAGACCACAAGAATCATGCATGTTCACGGTTACTGTAAAGTTATACATTAGAAAACTATACATCAGCAAATAAAAGTAACAGTACTTAATCTTCATAGTTCAGTGTGCCCAACATAAATTGGTTGAAAATTCACACCCTCCGTTTAAAGTTTTACATGGCACACACCTCAGCCTACACTGACCTTCATCGGCATGTACCAATAACGCGAACTGATGTCGTAGCTCCTAGTTAACATATTTATCCTCAGTCTGAGAGCCTCCAGTTATGGATCAAACCAGCAAAGACATACTAGAGGCAGCATGACCATGACACCGAACAGTTCATATTTGGTTTGTCTTGCAAAGCATATCTAATTAGATCTGAAGACAGCTTAAGTTCCACATGAGGCTCCTTCTGCCTTACTCCATCTCACCCCATCACCATAAACTGTCATTCCTTTCTCCCTCACGTACCTATTTAGTTTCCCTTTAAATGGGTCTACACTATGCATCTTAACCACTCTGTGTGGTAGCGGGTTCCACCTCCTCACCACTCTCTCAGCAAAGAAGTTTCTTCTGAATCCTCTATTGGACTCATTAGTGACGATATTATATGCATAACCCCAATTCCACTCAGCAAAGACACAAAGACAACAGAAATCTCTTCAAGAAAACAGCGAATGCTAACTACTGTACAGGCAAACAATCATGCTCTCACCCAACGACTGGTAGGGGTCAGTGGGTGCTGACCAGGAGCAGGAATCTGGTTGATGTTCCCTCATTAACAGAAAGGAAGCTCTGAGGCCCAGTTTGAACACCTTTCCTGCCAATTCCTGTGAAGATCTGATAACTCTCAGCACAAAGCAGACATAAAACTTGCATCTTTCTGGTTTGCTTCACTCAGATAATCACTGATCCAACAGAGGTGCCGACACTGCAATTTGTAGTAAGTCAAACGATATCAGAGTTTAGAGGGTTAAATTATGAGGGTAGTTGCATAAAGTTGGCTTGTAACCCCTCAGAGTTAAAGGGTAATCTGATAGATAAGCAGAAAAAGGGTGCATATAACAGGTGTCAGGTGGATAATACAACTGAAATCAGGCTGAATATAGAAGGTTCAGAGGGTAACTGAAATAAAACAAGAGAAACAAATTGAGAGTATGAGAAGAGATTGGTAGTTAACATAAAAGGGAATCCAAAAGTTTATAGGCATATAAATAGTAAAAAAGTAGTAAAAGGAGGAATGGGGCCAATTCGGGACCACAAAAGGGATTTACAAATAGAGGCAGGGAGCAAGGCCGACCTATTAAATGAGTACATTGCATCTGCCTTTACCAAGGAAGATGATGCTGCCCAATTCATTGTGAAACAGGAGGTAATTGAGAGGCTGGATAGGTTAAAAATTGATACAGAGGGGGTATTATTAGACAGGCTGGCTGTACTTAAAGTTGAGAAGTCTCCTGGACCAGATGGTATGCATCCAAGGATGCTGAGGGAAGCAGGAGTGGAAATTGACAAAATACTGGCCATAATCTTCTAATCTCCTTAGATACAGTAGTAATGCCCAGAGGACTTAAGAATTGTAAAGGTCACTTCCTTGTCCTAGAAAGGCTGTAAGGATAAACCCAATAACTGCAGGCCAATAAGTTTAACTTCAATGGTGGCAAAGCTTTTAGAAACAATAATCTGGAACAAAATTAACATTTACTTAGACAAATGTGGATTAAGGAAAACCAGCAGATTTATTAAAGGCAAATCGTGTTTAACTAACTTGCTTGAGTTTTTTGATGAGGTAACTGAGAGGGTTGATGAGGGTAGTGCAGTTGATGTGGTATACATGGACTTCCAAAAAACATTTGATAAAGTTCCACATAAGACCTTTGTCAGCAAAATTATAGGCCATGGAACAAAAGGGACAGCAGAAACTTGGATACAAAATTGCCTGAGTGACAGGAAGCATAGTAGTGGTGAATGGTTGTTCTTCAAACTGGAGGAAGCTCTTCAGTGGGGCTCTTCAGGGGTCAGTGTTAGGAACACTGATTTTCTTGACATATATTAATGACATAGACTTGGGTAGACAGAACACAATTTCAAAATTCACGAATGACACTAAACTTGGAAACTTTGGAAGACAGGCCAGTGGAATGGGAAGACAAGTGACAGATGAAATTTAATGCAGAGAGGTGTGAAGTGATTCCATCTTGGTAGAAAGAATGAGACACAAACAATATAAATTAAAAGGTGCAATTCTAAAGGGGTTACAGGGATAGAGGGACCTGGGGACATATGTGCACAAATCATAGAATCATAGAAGTCATTTACGGTACAGCAGGCTGTCATTTGGCCCATCGAGTCCATGCCATCTCCCCGCAGAGCAATCCAGTCAGTCCCACTCCCCTGCTCGATCCATATAGTCCTGAAAGTTTACTTCCTTCAAGTGCCAATCCAATTTCCTTTTGAAATCATTGGTTGTTTCCTCATCCACAATCCTCGTGGGCAGCGAGTTCCAGGTCATTATTACTCACTGCAAAATCCTGGAAAAATCTTCTCTGACACTGTTCTTTGTGACACCAACACTGACACCTTTGCATCCTTCTGGTTTTGACATTTTTGTTCTGATCAGGACAGGCCAGGGCCCCTATGCAGCCAACCTCCACTACCGGGGCCTCAGTACAAAGCCCTTCTGCACTTGTAGAAAGACAAACAACGTGGACTGTCCCCTCTACAGACTAAGTGACAGACTAATCACCTTAAACTCAGCAAATGGGCAGGCTATTGCTTGGCTTTGGGGATTTGCATTTACTAATAAAATTGCATCTTTAACCTCCTCGAGCTAGAATTCTGTCAGGAAACAGGACCTGACTCCCTCCCTGCCCTCAGGTGAGAGATGGCGACAGGCCCAGGGTAACAGCGGGAATGGTCACAGATTGCGTTCATAGTGGGAGAGGGCCCAGTCATTGGAGGTGGCAGGCCAAATTGAGCAAGCGGTTAAGAAAGCACACAGGATCTTGTGCTAAGTAGGGGCATAGAGTACAATATGAAGGAAGTTATGTTAAACCTGTATAAAACACTGGTTTGGTCTCAACTAGAGTATTGTGTCCAGTTCTGGGCACCACACTTTAGGAAGAATGTGAGGGTATTAGAAAGAGAACAGAAAAGATTCACAAGAAAGGTTCCGGGGTGGGGAGCTTCAGTTACGTGGACAGATTGGAGAAGCTGGAGCTGTTTGGCAGAAGGATCAAGAAACAGAGAGCATCGATTTAAGGCGATTTGCAAAAGGAGCAACTGTGGCATGAGGAAACTTTTTTTACGTAGCAAGTGGTTAGGATCACGAATGGTCCGCCTGAGAAGGCAGATTCAATCAAAAGAGAATTGGATAGCGATCTGAAGAGAAAAAAATTGTAGAGCTCTGGGGAAAAGGTGGTGAAGTGGGACTAGGTGAGTTCCTCTTACAGAGAATCGAAACGGAGACAACAAGCCAAATGGCCTCCTTCTGTGCCGTTACCATTCAACGATTCTACGTTTAAAATGTAAAAAAGATTCACTAGGGGCGGAATCAAGAATAAGGGACCATAATTTTAAAAAACCTAAACCTAAGCCACTCAGGAGGGAAATTAGAAAGTACTTTTTTCACAAACAGTTGAAATCGGGTACTCGCTCCCCTCAAAAGCTGCAAATGCTATGGGGCAGTTCAACTTTCAAGATTGAGATGGATAGATTTTTGCTGGGTAAGGGTATCAAGGAAAATGAAGCTAAGAATGGTAAGTGGAGTCGAAAACAGATTGTCCATGATCTAACTGAATGGTGGAGCAGGCTTGAGGAACTCAGTGACCGTCTCCTGTTCTTGCGAGTCTGAGTGGCGAACACTGGACAATATGGGGGGAGGAGCAACCAACAGGCTTGGTGCAAACATCACATCTCATCCACTTGCCCAGCACTTGATTAACACCAATTAATTCTTTTTTTTTGTTTTCATAATGAGAAAGTTGATTTCAACTTGGAATGCCATTTGAAGGCTTGGAACGCTGCCTTATGTTATAAACCCCTAGGGCGCACTAATTGTTAAAATACTGAACAATTCATTCGTGGAATAAATATATATATATTGGTTTTGGACAAAACATTTGGATTTCTGAGTGGCCTGCCTGGAAATTTCGCAAATGTAAACCAGACATCAACATTCTGGTTTATATAACTGAAGTCCGTCTCCATTCCAATTTACTTCTGTGTTTTAGTGACATGGAGACTTTAATAAACAAAGATGATGCAAGTTCTCATAACATTTTTATCAGTAGCAAAAGTAAAGATCAGACCCCCAACCCACGATCCCAACTCCTGACATCGCAATTCCAACTTAGGAACAAAGAGATATTGGGCTCAATATGCTCTATTTGGACCATCTGACCTGCCCCATGTTCCAGGGAATATTCTCTTGCATATCATTTCCCACACATATATTTTCCACCAGGTACTTCTTTAACCCCCTCTTAAATTTGCTGATATATTCACCACCCTCTGAGCCAATTACATGAATCGCAAATGGTCTTTTCACCCTCCCTGAATCAGATGGATAGATTTTTCTTAGTCGAGGGTATATAGGTAAGGCAGCTAAACGGAGGTGACATACAGATCAGCAATGATCTAATTAATTGAAGGTAGCACAGCAAAAACATTGTGACTATGCAGAAAGGAATCAATTTTAGTTTCATTTACAATCTAAGGAGACTGGCATCTGGTTTTGATGGTACAGGTTCTAGGCTGGCAGCCCAGTAATATGGTAATCAAGAAATGGACTGAAAAGGGTCAAGTGCTGTTGTAGCCAAGAGATGATAACTCCCTTCTGTGTTGTAAACCTCTATGCTCCAATGGTTTTCAAAGAGGTTTTGCATGTGCTGAATTCCATCCAGGCGATTAAAACCCACTACACAGCCAGTTTTATGAAAATGTCCTATTCTAGGTTGCAACCTGATGGCAGGCCCTTATCTACAAACACAAGTTAAGCCTACTGAAGAAAACAGCATAGAACAGCTGACTATTATCTGGGAGAGCCATCTTCCTGGGATTTCTGTAGCATAGGCATAGAAGTGTGCTGCTTTATCCTGTCACCTCTGCTCCCTGCACTTCCAACAAAAGTGACATAAATGCAATGGCTGCTAGAGCACATCAGAGGCTAGGAATTCAGCGGTGGGTACATAATTCCCTGATTCCCCAAAGCCTCTCCGCGCAATGGAATACTCTCCACTTGCCTGGATGTGTACAATAGCAACAACACTCAAGAAACACAATACCATCCTGGACGAAGCAATATGCTTGATTGTCAGCCCATTCATCAGCTTAAATATTCACTCCCTCCAACAAGTGGCACACCATGGCTGCAGCACATGTTTCCACAAGGTGCACTGCAGGAGCTTCCCAAGGCTTCTTCATCAGCACCTCCCAAACCCAAGCTCTCCACCTCCTAGAAGAACAAGGGAAACAGGGGAAAACCACCATCTGCAAGCTCCCCTCCAAGCCAGACACCATCCAGACTTGGAACTATTGTGCCGTTCCTTCACAGTCTTTGGATCACAATCATGATCACAACACTGTGGGAATATCTTCAGCAAATGGACTGCAGCAGTTCAAGGAGTTTCGCCACCACCTTCTCAAGGGCAACAAATGCTGGCCTTGTCGGCAACATATACATTCCAAAAATTTTTTTTTTGAATAGACTCAAAACACGGCAAGGTCACCAAGGCCAGAGGGTTAAAAACAAAGCATTTGTTGGGCCACAGATTGAAGAAGATGGGGATCACAACAGAAAACAAATGTTAGAAATCTGAAATACAAAAGACTCTGGAAATCCACCTGTCTTTTCTCTATTGCCAAAGGGTCTGCTATCTGACTGCACAAATCTTGTTTTTCTTTGAGGCTTTATAGTCAAAGGAGTGTCTGCCCATTGACTTGCCTGGAAAAATCCCTGCTGGATGTGATGTGGCTGTGTGGCCATTCACTGAAGCTCTGCACAGGTCTTGAGCAGATTTTTTTTATCTAGGCAAATTTAGAGTTCTACTTCGAATGAAACTAGTTGTGTGTGCATCAGGTATAATTATTTGGAAGGTAGCTTTTGGAAGATTGCATTTCCATCAGAGTTCTGCCTTCATTACCTGGTTTCAGCTCCACACCAAAGCTTGCTGATGTGAGCAACTCATGCATCGTTTCAAAATGTAACCTCAGGAAAACAGTTACAGAGAAACATGCCAACCCACAGATTAGCGTTAAATATCTAACTATTTCACAAAACCACTCAAACCAACGAAGTGGAGGCAGGAAGTGCAACTTTAAATGTTTATATCACTTTACTGAATTTTCTCCCAGAGCTGGATTCACACACACAGTATAAATGCAGCAGATACATAAAGAAAAGATGTGCACATTATTCACACAAACAAGTCAGACAGTACACATGAAAAGGTACAGCTCAGGTACACAACAGGCATGTGATGGTGACCAACAACTTGTATTTACACAGCACCTTTAACACAGTGAAACACAGACAGGAAACCATAAGCAGCACACAATGCAAGGTGACCTGCAGTCAAAGAGCCTCAGCAGCAATATTCACTCGGAATAATCAACCCTTATACTTGCAGTAAAACACTATGTCTCAAAATGCTTTACAGGAGTGCTGTCAGACAAAATTTAGCACTGAGCAACACAAAGGAGAGATTAGGACAGGTGACCAAAAGCTTGGTCAAAGAGAATATTTTAAGGAGCAGCTCAAAGGAGGAAATCAAAGTTCAAGGAGGGAATCAAAGAAATTTACAGCACAGAAGGAGGCCATTCAGCCCATCACATGTGGGTCAGCTGTAAAACAGCTATTCAGCCTAATCCCAATTTCCAGTTTTTGTTCCATGGACTACAAGGGCATATCCAAGGACTTTTAATTAATTTGGTGAGGGTTTTTGTCTCTCACAATTTCAGGCAGGAATTTCCAGACCTCCACTACCCTCTGGGTAAAAACATTTCTCAATCAATCTCCTCTTATGCTTCTACCAATTACTTTAAATCTATGAACCCTGGTTACTTAGCTCTCTGCTAAAGGAAATTGGTCCTTCCTATTCACAATATCTAGGCCCCTCAATTTTATACATCTCAATTAAATCTCCCCTCAGCCTCCTCTGTTCCAAAGAAAACACCCCCAGCCTTACCCATTCCTTCCTCGTTGAAATTTTCCATTCCTGGCAACATCCTCGTAAATCTCCTCTATGCCCTTTCCAGGATACACACAAAGGACAAAGGACAGAAAGAAAGTCAAGGTGCATGTACGAAACACCTTAACATATCAGAGGTGCACAGCACCAAGTATGATAAACGCACAGGGCAAAGGTTCATCACACATACACTGTTTACACGCTGTGTAGTGTACACTCCTGTGCTCACCCTCTCCGACAGTATCCTGTAGATTGTAATTGTGACCTTTAAAAAGGAACTGTATGCTATTCAACATAATCTAACAAATACATCTGCAGCTGAAGGATCACTGGGATGCGGACTGTAGCAATTTGCAGCAATGTTATTAATCACTGCTGGATGTTATGTCAGCAGCAAATTCATGGAGCCCCTGTTCCACAATGACAGTGTTAGGGTCAGTGTTAATGGAAGAGCAGGTCAATAAAACAGTTTTAAAATCAACTATTGTAAGTTTAACAACAAAAAGGTCTCACCACAGCTTGGCGTCCAGAGCCTGCCCAAATAAATAACCGAAGCTTTAGTCATGCTAATTATTCAATAAAGTCCCTTTAACCTCTGGTATTGGCCCCCAGCCCAGACAGACAGAAATTCAATGTTTTCCGGATAAATTGCTCCAATAATGATTTGCAATGAGGGCAAATCTCATTATATTCACAGTCGTTCAATGATCTGCTGTGAAGAGCAGCCCGTCAAAGCTTCCTGGAAATCAGCCAATATTGTTCATAATCAATATACAACAGTTACTGCATAGAATAGATGATTCTGTGACTCAAGATCAATTGCATCCCATGGTCAAAGTCACAGCGCTGCTTCTAACCTTCATTAATGTCTTTCCTGTGCTGGCCCTTGATCATGGACAAATCAATGTATTGAATTCAAAGCTGCAAATCGTACAAACACCGTATACTCTTTAAGCAGTATATACTTCTGTGTAAGACCTCTCCAAATGTGCTGCAGTGGGTTACAGTTATTTGCTTCATAACAGGCTGCCAGCCCCCTGCAATATGTAGTGCAATAAAAACCCAGCAGTGAAAAAAGTCAACTTACTCAGAGAAAGCTTATGCCCATCAATCCCCAACAGGAGGTCTGGTGGTGGTACTGGTAAACATATGATACAATACAGGGCAAAGTGGAATCCATATCATACCAATCAGAGTCTTTTAGGGAAGGAAATCTGCCGTCCTTACCTGGTCTGGCCTACATGTGACTCCAGACCAACAGCAATGTGGTTGACTTTTAAACAATGCCCTCTGAACAAGCACAATTAGGGATGGGCTAACCTAGCCCGCGACGCCCACATCCCATGAATGAATAATAATAAAGTTTAAACCTGATTATTTATGTGATCTCAACAACATCTCATTCAATACTATACACACACACACCAGTACCACAGAGGGAGGGGACAATTCAATTTCGGTACCTAACAACGTTCGTTCACTTTTGATAGGCGCGTCACTTTAACACTGGCAGAGGTGAGGACAGCACTTAGGTGACGTTTCTTTAATAAGGGTTGCTGCAGCATGCAATGTTTTGCCTCAGGGAGTGGTCAAGGCAGAGACCCTTGTGGGGTTAAAAGGAACACTAAACATTTGAAGCAGAGAAAGGCACAGGGAAATGGGGAGAGAGCAGGGAAATGGAATTAATTTTTAGATTGCTCCTGCAAGGGAGCCAGTGGGCTGCAAACTTCAACAGTTCCATTGCTCAGAGTCACTGAATTGGATGGGGTTAAGAGGTGAACTGACTGAATGTTGTCAATCCTGATCACTGTCCAGTTGGAAAGTTTGGCCATCAGGATCAGGATGGGCCAGAGTGTGTTTGCTTCTGCCTTTCCCTGGATTGAAAAGTCTCCCAAAACTCACTGCCTCAGCTCAGTTTGGCAAAGTAAGGCGAGGCTTCAAGGTCATGTGTAACCAGATCCCAGTGTGAGCCCCATAGGATGAAAATATTGGTAACTCCTCTGCACTATTCACTGGGAAGATGCCTAGCTGATCCTCGCCAGAAAGAGGACAAAAAATATTTCAATTAATTTGCTGCCAGAGTAGCAGCTGGTGGTGCCTGGGGAGTTTATGTGAGGCTAGGGCCTCGCAGCGATTTGCCAGGTTGGCTTTTTGACCAGAGATGACTGCAACTCCGCTGACAGAGCTTCATCCACAGACTGCTGAACAGTTGTAAGATGTCAGCTGTACAGAAGCAAATATGACCAATGTACAAAAAACAAAATACTGTGGATGCTGGTAATCTGAAATTAAAAACAGAAAATGATGGAAATACTCAGAAGGTCTGGCAGCATTGGTGGAGGGAGAGGGAGAGAGAGAGAGAGAGAGAGAGATAGTTAACATTTCAAGTTTCATCAGAACTGATACATCTGCACTGTTGAGGCCACCAAGACAGCCACTCTTCCCACCACTGCTTATATACTGTAAAAATTAAACAGGAGCGGTGTGGTTTAACGTTCTTCTATTCCTCAATATGCTGTCTCCATGTCAGGGTACAATTGCAGGTCACCCCCAGGATTTCAGTCAAATAGCTAGCTGTCATTGGTGAGCCTTTAGCAGCAAGTGTTGGTCGGCCGCTCACCCACCAAAGGGGCTTCAAGAAAAATTTGTTCTTCACACACACACCCTCCCAGTAGATGTCACAGATTAATGATCAGCAGCACGCTCCCTGGTGGATTTTCTGTCCCATACCCAGCACACACAGGGCTGAATACAGTGCCAACCTGACCCAACAACTTGGCACAGTTTCAGAATCAAACCTGGGACTTCAACAACAACAACTTATATTTATTTGGCACCTTTAACATAATGAAACATCCCAAGGTGCTTCACAGGTTTTAAGGAGTGATTTAAAGAAAGAGAGGTAGAGACACGGAGAAGTGTAGAGAGGCCTTTCCAAAGCTTACAGCCTAGGCAACTGAAGTCGCAGCCACCAATGGCAGAGCGATTGAAACTGGATGCACCAGACTGAGAGGAGCACAGGTATTTAGGAGGGTTGTAGTGCCGGAGGAAATTACAGTGTAGGGAAGGACGAGGGTATGGAGGGGTTTGAAAACAAGAAAGAGAATTTTTAAATCAGGATACTGTTTAACTGGGAGCCAATGTGGGTCAGCAAGGACAGTGGTGATAGGGAAACAGGGCTTGCTGCAAGCCAAGATTCAGCTGCTGAGGATCATTCGTCCAGTCAGTTTATCCAAAGTTACAGACACAGAGATATTTCACGCTGTAACTGAAAAAATGCAGGCAATAAGCAACAGGCTCACCCGCCAGTTAGCTACAACAGCACCAGCTTCACTTCCTCTGTAGTAAATCTTGTGGCTGCCAAATAAACCAGCGACTTCTGGCCTCTGCAAAGATTTCGTGCTCAGTTCAGACCCTTCAACCTTCTCTCCTGGAAGCATCACTGCATCTGGTGCACCACAGGGGCTGGAGCCCTCCAGAAACACAAACAAGTGGCCCTTTGTTTTCTTTACTCTTGCATGAGATGTGGGTGCTGTTGGATTGGGTGTCAGCATTTGTTGCCCATCCCTAATTGCCTTTGAACTGTGTGGCTTATGCCTTTTTTGGTTCTTTATTCTTTCATGGGATGTGGGCATCACTGGCAAGGCCAGCATTTGTTGCCCATCCCTAATTGACCTTTAACTGAGTAGCACGTTAGGCCAATCTCAGAGGTAGTTATGAGTCAACCACATTGCTGTGGGTCTGGAATCACATGTAGGATAAGGGTATTAGTGAACCAGATGGGTTTTTTTTTTACAACAAATGATGATAGTTTCACGGTCACCATTACTGAGGCTAGCTTTCAATTCCATATTTATTAATTGATTTAAATTCCACCAGCTGCCAAAGTGGGATTTGAACCCATGACTCCTCAGAATTAGCCTGGACCTCTGGATCACTAATCCAATAACATGACCACTATGCCACCGTCTCCCTCCATGTGTGATCTGAGACAGTGAATATATTTGATTGAAGGGCAGGGGTGGGGGGTACATTTCAGTAAAATCCTATTCAACGACCCTACACAGACACATTCCAGTAGGAATCACTGATTCACGGCACCAACATAGCACCTCAATGGATTACGGTGCTGAATTTTTCTTCCTCCTTCGCCAGCTATCAGAGTATAAGACTGTGGATTTGAGCCTCACATCAAGGCCTGGGCCCGTCATTTAGGCTGACAGCTCAGTGACAGACTGAAGAAGAGCTGCACTGTTTAAGGTGGCGTCTTCAAGTGGACACTTGACAAGAGTAACAAACACTGGATTAAAGTAAAACTCCGCAGGGCGGATTCTCATTTTTCAAAGACAACAATCAACATCGAAAGTTCAGCCTACATTGAATGTCAAAGGAATCCTATTTATACCAGCGAGAGCATACACATTATTCTACTTTATGAATAAGAGTCCCTCGCCTGTGTACAGCCATGCTCAGTCAAGAATAGTCTCATATTATACAATCGTTCCAAAGAGCAGCAGACACCTGAACAATTATTCTTCAACAACCTGACAGATGAGCAGATTGATAACCATCTGTGGATGAGTGAAAAGAACCGAAACAAATCGTTGTGCATGTGGCTTTTTAATAAAAGTGAGCATTATCTACAAGACGCACTGTAGCAACTCGCTAAGGTTCCTTCGAAATCACCTTCCAAACCCATGACCTCTACCACCCAGAAGGACAAAGGCAGTAAATGCACAGGAACACCATCGTCTGCAAGTTTCTGTCCAAGTCACACACCATCATGACTTAGAACTATATCACTGTCGCTGTTCAAAACGCTGATCCTACCAGCAACACTACCTACACCACACAGACTGCAGTGGTTCAAGCAGGAGCTCACCACCACCTTCTCAAATGGAACGAGGCGTGAGCAATAAATGATGGCCTTGCCAGCAACACTCACATCCTATGAATAAAAAAATCAAAATATAAAGAATTTGAATATAATTTTATATAAAGCTTCCTGGACATATAACAGACCGCATCAAAGCTGGATCCTCAACAGGCCTGGATGGAATTCACAAAGATGATGAAGATGCCAGAATTTGGACTACAACTTCAACCCAAGTATGCTCAAGTCAATTAAAAATTATAATAATCCTCTTTTGGGATCAGGAAAGGAAGGCCATTCAATGGGTTATGTCATGCCACACTGATATGGGTCATATGGCTCACACCACACTGATAGCATCAAGTGCCAGCCAGGCTGGTGTGAGTGGTCTGTGCCCAAAATCTAAATTCATAATTCACGGGTTCCAAGTTTGTGTTTTTTGCTCCCTGGATGTCTCCTGATTCACATTGACAATCACCCTGAGCACCCTTCCATGGGCTGTCAGGCAGCTAGAAGCATCAACACTACACTTGGGTTTTCAAGGCAAAAGTTCCCCATGCCAAACTCTGTTATTACATCCAATCCCCAGCCTCCATCAGTAAATTCTGTGCTGGGCAACAGCCCAAGCGTTATTCAAACTAACAGTCTCTCTATTGTGTGCTGGCTCATCATCATTAATGCTCTCAGAGGCTTATAGCTTTTTGCTAAATGATCATATTCAAGGTGCACTGTCGGAAGTAATTGGATTTTCCTTTACATGAAGCGTAGTGCATTCCTGCCAGCCAGAGTGATAGTGATAGAAGAAAAGCAACAAAGACAACAGCCAATTTCTACTGAAAAAAATACAGGATGTCAGTGAATAGTAGTGCTGTTTAGATCACAACTGAAGGTCACTTATTCTGCCTCCGGTATGTCACTCTGACTGTCCCCTGTTGGTTATGCAATGTAGGTGAAGCTTTATGTTTGCTTACAATATATTTCTGTGGCTTTAGCCCACCTCACAGAGAAGTGCCCTCCACTATTCAAGCATTGCCCCTTTGTCAAAGTAGGTTTATAAAAGTATAAGGCACCAGCTGATACTGTACCAAATTAATCACTACTTGTGTTATTTCCAGTGGGTTAGCCATGGTTCAGTGAGTAGCACTCTCACCTCAGAATCAGAAGGTTGTGGGTTCGAGCCCCACACAAGATTAAGGACAAAATCTAGGCTGATGCTCAACTGCAGCACTGATTCTCTATCAAAGTGCTGCTCTATCAAAGGTGCCATCTTTCAGTGCTGTCTGAGGGTCCTGTCTGCTCTCTTCAGGTAGACGTAAAAAGATCCCCAACACTAATTTCAAAGAACAGGGGAGTTCTCCCTGGGTCATTTGCCAATATTCATCCCTCCTCATCACCCAAAATTAAAAAAACAAAATCCGGTCAGTATCATATTATATTGCTGCTTGTGGGACCTTGCTCTGTTCAAACTATCTGCTACGTTTCCTACATTACAACAGTGACTGCACCTCAAAAAGACTTCACTGGATAGAAAGCACTTTGGAATATTCTGAGGTTGTGAAAGGTGCTTAAGAAATACAAGTTCTTTCTTTAAAGGGAAAAATGGTCAAAAGAAGTACTCCGAGAATGGTACGGAAATAGCCCATGAGGGGAAAATCAGGTGTCAGGTGAGGTTTGAGGAACCTTGAAGTGTCTGAAACAAGAGACAAGTCACATGCTCACATAATTGCCTGATGCTGCACAATTTACATACAGCCCCTTTCAACTTGCATCCTGTTTCAGCTGGAAAATTATATCTGTTTGTTCTGTTGATTACTGTTCTGTAGTGGTAGGCTGTCAACAAATACCACTGGATGTCTTTCTACTCTGCTACAGCTATTTAACACCATTTCTGAAGTGCTGCCCACATTTTCTTCCTATGTGCAGCACTTCACATGCATCTATATTAAAGCTCACCTGGCTCTACTCCAACAACTTAAGCTTCACAATCACTCAGCATTTTAACAGTGGGGCTTCCAAGCTTCCTCAGTGTCCTACTTTCAACCACCTACTGGTATCCAGTCCTAACAGAGGACCTCAAAGCAAGTCATTTCCCATCCTTACTCCAGGGGTAATGTGTGGTGGTATTGGGAGACCATCGGAGGTAGAGAAAGAATAAGACTTTCAATCACCATATGTATGCTTGCTACCAGCTTAATCGGAGGAAGTGAATCCTACAATGGAATCAGAGCTGAATTTTGTACAAAACAGGAGCTAATTTGGAGTATGAGTGAAAATGTGAAATAAAGAAAAAGAAAAAAAACAGAAGGTAGATAAATAACAGAAAGGGCAGTAGAGAAAGAATTGCATTTATATAGCGGTTTCACTTTACAGCTAATTAGGTACTTCTGAAGTGCAGTGACATCAACTTGCATTTATATAGCACCTCTAATATAGTAGAACATCCCAAGGTACTTGACAGGAGAATCATTAAATAAACTTTAACACCGAGTCACATAAGGAGATATTAGGGCAGATGAGGTAGGTTTTAAATAGCATCTTAAAAGGAGGGGTGGAGAAAGAGAGAGAGAAGCGGTGAGGTTTAGGAAGGGAACTCCAGAGCTTTGGGCCTTCAAGTTGAAGGTATGGTCATCAATGGTGGAGCAATTAAAACTGGGGATGCTCAAGGGGTCAAAATTTTGTTTGGGGTTGGGGGGGGGGTGGTTGTAGGGCTGGCGACTACAGAGATAGGGAGGGATTTGAAACAAGGAGAATTTTTAAATCGAGAATTTGTTTAACCAGGGGCCAGTGTGGTCAGCAAACACAAGGTTGATCGGTGAATGGGATTTGGTGTGAGTTAGAACACGGGCGACAGAGTTTTAGATGACTTCCAGTTTGCAGGGGATAGAACTCGGGAGAATAGCCAGCAGTGTGTTGGAATTAACAAAAGGTTAAAAACGTGGTGTAATCCAAGAAATAGACCAAAAAGGATCAAATGCAGCCAGAAAGCAGGAAAGAAGGGTATCAAAATCAACATGATTCATAGTAACTACCAGTGAGAATTTGTGGGGCTAGCAAAAGGACCAGTTTCATACCATTGAGGAGAACTTTACAATGGCTCATTCTCTTAGCTGAACTGAATGGCGTTAATGGGTACTGGGTATCACACAAGGAAAAATGCTTCACTCCCTATGACCGGCATTCATCTGAAAAGTCGGCACAATACTTCAAAAAAGCCAATTCCTAATATTTTTCCACAAATTAAAGACAAATACACAGCTGATTGAAATGCCTGAACCAAATCAAAGAGTGAAAAATATCACTAAAATCTTGGGAATCCAAAATTACCAATTCCCTAATTATTGCAATATTTAATAAGGAAAACAAAGATATTTGCTGATTCACATCTGACATTTGTTTTTTTTTTTAATTTTTGTACTCAGATGAAATGAGGATGTCAGTGAAGGGCAATACTTCTCCATTTGTCACCCCCCAGTGCTAAAATTCAACACTGAAAGATAGTTACAGAGGTGCCCATCTCCCACAGTCAATCTCAATTCATAAACTATGCTCTTGTGACCCAATTTAAACAATTTCAAATTTAAATCCAGATCCAAGTGTGAGGAGGCTGGTAGAAATGAATTTCTACCCCTAGATGCTTCTTTTATATTCTTTATATCTGATACAGTGGTCATTAAAACCATAGCTGATGGTTCCGGGCAGATCAATGGAGCAGCAACTTATAATTTTTAATTTGACTGGTGGCGTGTCCAGCTTGCAGCCTAGCAGTGCCTGGCTGTAATGCTTGAATGATTGGCAATCAGGCAGCTTGAATGGGAACTTAACCAGGAATCTCAAGAACATAAGAAACAAGAGCAGCAGTCGGCCATATTGCCCTTTGAGCCTGCGCTTCCATTTAATATCATGGCTGACCTTGGACCTCAACTCCATTTCCCTACCCAATCCCCAGAGCCCTCAATTCCCCTGCAGACCAAAAATGCATGTCTCTCAGCCTTAAATATATTCAATGATTTAGCATCCACAGCCTTCCTGGGTACAGAATTCCAAAGATTCATAACCCTCGAAGTTATTTCTCATCTCAGTCTTAAATGGTCGATCCCTTATCCAGAGATTAGACCTCCTAGTTCTAGACTCTCCAACTAGGGGAAACAAAAGTTCAGCATCGACCTTGTCAAGCCCTCTTTGCAAACAACCTCACACCTACACTGGCTGACTGTATTTAACTAACAGGGAAGAGGGAACACCTTGACCAAAACATTATGCCATGTGAGCTTGTTCCTGCAACCCTCCCAGTGCTGAATCATCTCCTAGTGTCGATTCTCCTCCTGACCCACCCTTGAATAATCACAGCCTACACACTCCTCACGAGATAATGCAACAAGTGCAACTTACAACCCTTTACTTACAATTATACCATTGTACAAGCTTTACTCAACCTGTATTGTAGCATTCCTCTCGAGGGAAACAAGAATGTGGTTCACCAGCTTTAATGGTAAAATTATGAGCTGCACCTGACATTTTTGATAACTTGACAGAAAAGGATAGGGCACAGGGACCCTTCTGAACTACGAGTACTAAAAGTGCAGCTCTCACCAAAGGGCATGGAGGATTTAAGGTGCTTAGAGAGACAAGCCACAGCACAGCCTCAATCCTCCGGCAGGGATTTGCTTAATAGACCCATTTCTCAGAACTGAAGGATAGTGGAATTTAATGCTTCCCAACAATGCAACATGAACCACTTCCAGATATACTCAGTGTATTGATCAAAGTATTAAACTGGATTAGGCCAGGAATTTAGAGCACCCTGTGACAAACCAGGATTTCAGTAACCTGAAACACGAGTGCAACATGACAAACCCTTTATGTACAAGTGTCTGGAACTGCAGCCTTACCTGTGTGACAACCACAGGAAGAGGTCAGGCATCACCTGGATAGCCAAACTGTCTGAGTAGACTCCTTCCCAGCCACTTTATTTGATTGGCTTTTTGATAACAATGTAGTTACTCACCTAGGACTGTGATGTGGGCCACATTTGTTCTATATACCAGGACTGCTTGATCCAATCCATATATGCTCCAGCTGGCTCTGCCCGCAAACCAAGTGAAATGGTTGTACAAGTAACGATTTACACCGCCCCGTGAATTTTCATTAACCTGATTCTGATGCAAGGGATCACAAAATGATTGGGCTGGGGACCATAGGTACTCAGTACCTGCAACAACGCACACTCAACACAGCCACACCCCTGTTCAGCATTCTGACAAAGTGCAGAGCCAAACAGCAAAAGAGACACCCCATCTCTCACACTCTACCTGCTCAACTATTTCATATCATGCCAGAGACACAACAGGGTGCTGCCATATTATACACCCACACTCAGTACCAATCACCCACAGGACACCGCTAGCAAAGTTCACAGTTCTGCCATCTCAGGTGGTACCCAAGGTTTGAATTCTCATCACAATCAGAGCTGAATCTTGGTAACACATTCCCAGCAGTGCAATGATCTCAACTATCCAGCCAACCGAGCAGCTCAAAGACATTCCTTCACAGGTTTTCTCAAACACTTCAGCTCTCTCCATCTCCCCAATATACTCAACATGATGCACAATGTTTAATTTCCCCACGCAAATAGTCAAAAAATATAGACAGTTACAAATTAAACAACGCTACCTTCGAGGGTTAGTTGATATGGCGACAGACCAGAGCCTAGATTTTCTGATAACACAATCAATGACCACACTAAAACAATGGTGTTTAGAAAACGGAGGCCGAGATGGGTAACCACAGCACCAAAGTGCTTTGAGTCTATAATACGGGCTAGTCCCCAGCAAATCTCAAAAAGAGCCAAAACTTACAAAGACAATCGTGGAGATTGGAGGTGATGGGGTGGTCTGTTTAATGCCAAGCCTAAAAACCCATCCCTCCGTTTCAATTAAGCTCGACACTGCTCTCACACTGTGTAGGTCCATAAAAAGGCTGGCATTGATATTACTGAACGTTAAAACTACAGCTACAGCACAACGGGAAGGAGGAGGAGTGATATTTTCTCCATTTCCTCTGATCCTTGTCCCTTGGACTGTCTTGGTCTCTGGTATTGACACATCATTAGCACACCGGCACCTTCACCAGTAAATCTCTATGGAGTCAGGGACACAGTGGATTTAGCACAACTGCTATTTACCACAAAACCTGGATTTGAAAGCAGCACAGACAGCCAGCTGTAAAATGAATTCTGACAGTGTTAACCCAGCTCCTACAGTGCAAGGGCCACACTGAAAACTGCGCGCAATTCAGCATCATTGCCAATCGCACAAAGAGAGAATGACTAGTTTAAAGAATGGATAAAGACACACTGGTGTACTTGGCAGTAACCTACTGTAGATCTGATTGTGTTAAACCCTCACCTCAGGATGCCTGACACAATGGGAGCATAAGCTATCAGTGCTGTTTATCTGTACTGACCCCATTTACCTTGTTCAATCACATCTCTGTTCATTCCTTCCTTACAACAATGGCTGTGCTTCAAAAAGCACTTCATCGTTGGCAAAGCGCTTTGGGATGGTCTGTGGTCATGAAAGGCACCATATAAATATAAGTCATTGTTTTTATTTATTTGCCAAAGATCTGTGTACGACCCGAAGCTTACACGTTGCTGTGTATAATGGCTCTTTGACTGACTTTAAACCTCCACAGAGATACTTAAAGAGGAGTTTCACCATTTAACAATGAGCCCGTAACTGGCAGGAATGCAAACACACAACATTTTTCTCTTAAAGCCCTCCTCCCCAATTCAAATATTGAAAGCATCAAAGTTCTCACCTCAAATGGTTCACTACTCGTGCCCCTCCTTTCCACCCACTCTGGTCACTGGTAGAGGTGCTCACTGTCTGCAGAATTATTAACCTGAAACCAGATTGTGCCTTTCTCTTCGCCCTCTGGTACCTTGATACATTAGCAAACCTAAACCTACACTACTTAGTTGTTAAGAGTCCCAGGCTTCAACTTTGCTCACCAAATCCCAGAGATCACACTCGTGGGTCCATACCCACTACTGGAGACTCGGAGTGAAAAAGTGGAATTGGTCACAAGATTTCTGTTCATCCATCCTTCTTCCTCCAGGCTCAGAGCAACGGGGATGATAACAGAATAGGTGGAATTGTGTACATGGAATAAATATCAGATCTCAGGGCTTCCTGCCAATCATAGTTGACAAACTGCCAGTAAATATTTAAGTGACTGGTGGAAAGAAAATTATACAGCTGGAACAGATGATAAATATGTAAGATGGCCAAAGATCATCTGCTTGTTGCTGTGAGGAATGCAAGAAAGGAAGGTTGTAGGAAATGTGGAAGGGGTGGTGGAACAATCAACTCATGATTCTCAGTATACAAAAGGAGCCTTCAACAATATGCCCCAAGGAGCTGGCCATAAGGACCATGTGATGCGCTGGTTCATCAGAGCCCTGAATTTGCTACATCCATGTTAAAATAAAACACGGCACTTTGTACAACCAGTTGCTCCCTCCAAGACCACTGGAAGGCTGGGTGGGGATCACAGGGGCGGCAAGAGGGAGGGGGAAATGAGAGACCCCAATCTGCGCAATTTGAAATCTAACCCAACTTAGATAATAACAACAGCTATGCAGCCTCAAACATAAGTAAAGGAAATCCTTTAATATCCTGAGGTTTTTGCAATGAACTGAGCTCCCCTCATCCTACCCACTGTTACCCAGCACCACCACCTTGTCCCATTTCCCTCCCACCAGTTCACTCTTCGAAACACCAGCACACTCTCTCCACTAACAAACAGTTAGCAACAGAAGCTCACAAGGAGGGATTTTCTTTTAAGGACAGGAAAAACTGTACGGACCCTGATCTCAGAATTTCAAGCAGCAGATTTAGGAAGGGATTAGTAGTCACAGCCATTACAATACCCACTGATCAGCCTGAGGAATCAAGACTCAACCAACTTAAGAGGCGCCCACTGTGGTTCTGTGTGCTGGTTTGTGAATGGGTTCTACCACTATGCACTGGCGATGGTGGGGTAGTGGTAGTGTTATGACCAGTAATCCAGAGGCCCAATCTAATGATCTGGGGACAATGGTTCAAATCCCACAATGGCAGCTAGTGGAATTTAAATTCAATTAATTAATAAATCTGAAATTAAAAGCTAGTGAAACTACAGGGTTGTCATTAAAAACTCATCTGACTCACAAATGTCCTTGAGGGAAGGAAATCTGCTGTCTTTACTGGTCTGGCCTGCAATGTGACTCCAGGTCCACAGTGTGCTTGATTCTTAACTGCACTCTGAAATCATCTGGTAACCTGCTCAGTTGTATGAAACCACTACAGAAAAGTCAAAAAGGGATAAACCGGACAGAGCACCAGATCTATGTACTGGAAAAGACAATGGCACTCCCCGCTTAATCAACCACACAAAAACCTCCTTACTAACATCTGAGGATTTGTGCCAATATTGAGAGAGCTGTCCCACAGACTTGTCAGCCTGACACAGTCGTATTCACTGAATCATACCTTACAGCCAATGTTCCAGACACCACCATCACCATCCCTGGGTACCTTCTGTCCCACCAGAGGTGGCTCCACAGTGATATACAGTCAGGAGCTTGTTGCTCTGGGAGCCCTCAACATTGACTCCTGGACCCCAGGAAGTCTCGTGGCTGCAGGTCAAACATGGGCAAGGAAATCTTCTGCTAATTACCACTTACCACCTTCCTCAGCTGATGAATCAGTACTCCTCCATGTTGAGAACCCTTGGAAGAAGCACCGAGGGTGGCAAGGGCACAGAATGTACTCTGGGTGGATAACTTCAATGTCCATCACCAAGAGTGGCTCAATAACACCACTACTGCCCGAGCCAGCTGAGTCTTTAAGGACATATCTGCCAGACTGGGCTGCGACAGGTGGTGAGGGAACCAACAAAAAAGAAAAACATACTTGACTCACCCTCACCAATCTACCTGTAGCAGATGCATCTCCAGTATTGGAAAGAGTGATCACCATTTAGTCCTTGTGGAGTCCCAACTAAACATTGAGGATACCATGCATTGTGTTGTGTGCCACAACTATCAGGCTAAATGGAACAGATCTAGCTGCTCAAAACTGAGCATTCTCTTTTTTTATTAATTCACAGGATGTGGGCTTCGCTGGCTTGGCCAGCATTTACTGCCCATGCCTAGTTGCTCTTGAGGCACTGTGGGCCATCAGCAGAATCAGCATGGTATATAACCACAATCTATAAACTCAAAGTCCAAACTATGTGGTATGTGCAATACATTGCATTGCTTTACCCAAGAAAAATTTGCTACTTTAAAAAAACTGAACTCAACTGGTGCAGGTATGAGAAGTGAACAAGGGGAACATCAAGTCAGTAGCAATCACAATAAAATAAAGTTTAACATAATGACATGGATCAATGTCATAGGTTAGAATAAAGCCAGTTATGAAGGAATCAGGATGGAGCTAAGGAAGGTAAACAAGAGATAAATACTGATGTAGAAATAGAATTGTTGCTTAGGAGAAAACAAGAGTTCAGGAGAAACATATTCCATAAAAAAAGGTGTACGAGAGGGGGTGGGGAAGTACTTGAACAATGAAGGTGAGAACTGCAAAGGGGAATTTGGAGAGCTGAATAAAGAGGTTAAAAAGACAATGAGGAAGGAAAAGAGGAATTATAAAATAGAAATATTAGAGGATATGAAAAGTAGTGAAGTATTCTGTAGGTGCATTAGAAGCAAAAGAATTAAGATAAGGTCACTAAACAATGAGCAAGAAAATATCACAGAAGGTGAGGCTAAAACTCCAGAGATACTGAATAGATACTTTACATTTGTTCTCATTCAAGGTGCTATCAAAGGAAATCACAATATAAGTGAAAAGGGATATTACTGAAGTTAAAATAAAAACAAATGAGATATTAGACAGACTAGGCAAGTCTAAAGAAACCCCACTCAGATATATTTTACCCAGAGACAATTAAAGAAATCAGGAGAAAGAGAGAAGAACTAATACTACATATAATAATGAATTAGGAAAACAAAATGGGAGGAGCAAATGCAATTTGTATCTTTAAAATAGAGAAAGAGTGAACCCGGGGCAACATAGCTTACAGGTGGTAGGAAGGATACTAAAATCTTTGTTAGCAGATAGACAGCAAAGCATTTAGAGACAGAGAATATTAAAAAAACACAACCAGCAGGCCTTTTTAAAAGGAAAGTCACGTTTAAATAATTTAATGGAATTCTTTGAATAAACAGAAAGAACGGACAAGGGCTTTTTTTCATTCTTTCATAGGATGTGGGCGTCACTGATGAGGCCAGTATTTGTTGCCTATCCCTAATTGCCCTTGAATTGAGTGGCCTGCTAGGCCATTTCAAAGGGCAGTTAAGAGCCAGCCACATTGCTATGGGTCTGGAGTCACATGTAGGTCAGACCAGGCAAGCATGGCAGATTTCCTTCCCTCAAAGACATTGGTGAATCAGATGGGTTTTTACAACAATCAACAACAGTTTCATGGTCACTATTACTGAGACTGGCTTACCTTCCAGAATTTTTTTGATCAGTAAGTTGAACTTATTAACTGAATTTAAATTCCACCAGCTGCAAAACGTATGTTCCAGAGAATTAACCTGGGCTTCTGGATTATCCAACCGTTTACATTGCCACTATGCCACCATCTTCTCCTATACGCCACGGATAAACTATCAGAAGGGCCTCAGTAACTCACCACATTAAAAAGCTTATGACAAAGGTCAAGGCATGTGAAGTCAGAGGCAAGGAGTGGATCGAAAGTTGACAAAAATACAGAAAACAGGATAAATGGAGGGTTTTTGGGCTAGTACAAAGTGGGAAGTGGCATTCTGCAGGGATCTGTGCTGGAGCTACTGTTGTTCAACACACACACACACAAATAATTTAGACTCATGAATTGTTGCATGGTGTTGAAATTTGTGGATGATAAATTGGTAGAGAATGGCTAATAATGTTGAGGTTTACACCAAAATACAGTAGAATCTGTTTCCACATGGGTGGGTCCAGAACAAGAGAGGATAAGTATAAGATCAACAGATCAAATAAAGAATTTAGGGAAAACATGTTTACAGAGTAACAATAATATGGAACCCACTGCCACATGAAGTGGTTCAAGCAGATACCATTTATGCATTTAAGGAGAGTATTGATATGTACATGAGGGAGAAGGGAATACAGCAGCGGTGCCCAAACTGTGGGCTGCGACCCCAAGTGGGGTCACAGCATGAGCAACTGTGGTCATGAGCTCTGAGGCAGCAATAGCGACTATGGAGTGGAGACTTGGTGGGGCAGTGCTAGGACTGGCTCTACAGCTCTTTGATATGTACAGGTTTTTATTTCTATCCATGATGCAAATTGCGCGTCCTAAGAGAATTTTCTCCTAGGCCCCATCAGTGTCAGTGTATGCAAAACATTGAAAAACCAGCAATCTATGTGCCCTCTGCCCACTCAGAGCCGTGCCCACCCCCACTCTGCCAGCTCTTCTCTCTCCCCCACCTCCGCCACCACTTTGACATCTCTCTCGTGCCCGCACTCCACCCCCCCCCCCCCCCCCCCCGACCCTGCTCTGACAGCACTCCCTGCTCCCATTCAGCACCCTCCCCCCACCTCCAAATTATGGAGTCATAAACTTTCAAGCTTAAAATGAGGACACAGTGGGTAAAAGTTTGGGAAGCACTGTAATAGAGGGGTTATAGGGCAACACAGATGGAGGTAATTTGTGAGAGAAGAGGTTCCTGTGGAGTATAAATGCTGGCATAGACCAGTAGGGCTGAAGGGCCTGCTTCTGTGTTATGTATAAATGTCCCATATAGTTAATGTAGATTTACTATAGCTGAGGATTTACCTTTAACCGGAGGAAGTTGAAAGTTAACAGCGTATGAATGCTTGACATCACTTCCTTTAACATTTACCAACAACGCAGATTCCACAGGCAGAGCACAGCAAGGACTGGTTTTGGATTAGAACTGAGTGTGAGATGATTGCTGCACCAGTAGCTGTTTAGAACAGTCAGTACTCAGATAGAATATTAATATTTCAACTTCATGAACTCACAACAGGAACTAGGTGCCAACACCATGGAAGTGGATCTAGCAGGGCAGGAGTGATGATGTTTAATTTAAAGATACCAACAGAGATATAGATTGTCACATGCAGTGAAAAGTTTCCAGTCTAAAATCTTCTATTAATTCTACTACAGAATCCATGGTAAAACTAGTTTATAAGCTGCAAATAAGCACGTCCTATTGCAGCTAGGTAATTCCTTCTATCTGCCCTTCAGGGAAATAACATATTAACCCAGTAAACAAATCACAGTGCATCGAGACAGACTTTAAAAATAGGCAGTTCATTGGTTACACACAAACTGCTCTGAGACAGGGCGAGGCCAAAGAACAATCACCACAGCTCAGTTCTGAGATTTTTGAGCCAAACATTTATTACAAGTCAGCAGTAGCAACAGGGCAGAAGGGTTCAGCATTAGGTCAGTGGAGTTAAGCAAAAAAAACTGAATGGAGCTTTTTTTTTAAAAAAAGCAGCTTACTCGCACTGCTAATGGGAAATCACTGGGCTCAGGGCACATGGGATTAAAGCAGGCCACCTGGTCAAGAGTAGACATACCCCTCCAAGATCTCGCCATGAGGTGACCCTTGTGAGTGAACCTGTGCCCTACCTCTGTAAAATGGGGCTGTGTGCTACCCTACCTGTTTGGTTTCATATCCTCTCATTTTTCCCCCATTGATGGAATCTTACAGCACAGAAGATCGTTTGGCCCGTCATGTATGCAATAGATCTTTTAAAGAACAGTCATGCTTAGTCTCATGTCCCCACATTTTGCCTGTAACCTTGTTAAGTTCCTTATCCTCAAATACCTGCCCAACTCACTCAAAATGATTTACGGGATCAGTCTTCACCATGTCCTCGGGTAGACCGATCCAGATCCCGATAGCTCTGAGTGACTTAAGCAGCACCTCTCACCTATGACCCTGAACCTTGAATTATCGAGTAGTGTCCAACCTGCACCCTCCAGAGTCCTGATCATTCGACCCTCAAAGTTCCAGCAACACACCCTATCTGTGCTAAGACTGCTTATTTGTTGTGGGTGTGAACATTTGGATGGGACTATTTTTAAGATTGTTGCCACACTGGTAGATAAGTCCTAAATCAAGACACCAAGATTCAATAGCATCTGCAAGCTGAGATATATGGAGATTAATTGCAATATAGATTTAACACTTTTACATATGGCTTCTGGGCTGGCGATGTTATGCACTTCTGTGGCCCACGAGGATGAGGGCTTGCACATCTCAGTCTACTTAACCACATGGAGCATCACAGCTTTTGGAGTGGTTATGAATAGGGAATCCAAATTGATTTGCAGCTCGCATAACTTCCACTCAAGCAAACACATGAGATTAAACTTGGGGCATTCTGATATGTACAACTCAATTCTACTGAGGGGCTTCCATTATGTTCTAAGACGTTGCATTTGGAATTCCTTCCCAAAATCTCTTCACCTTGTCAACTCTCCCCTGTCTTCAAAAACCTCCAGGCAGCCTAACTGTTACCCCTTCATCCATTGTTCAATCCCTATCTCTTCCCCATGTAAAGCATTCGGAGGTGCTCCACTTTGTAAACAGTGTATATATAGTTTCTTTCAAAAATCTTACCTCCCACTCTGTCCTCCCAGCAACTGGTGCGGAGGGTAGACCCTGGACCGTGGCAACACCTCAAATTGTAACCCAATACACTGCAGTCCAGCAAAGCAAGTGCCCCTGTCACAAGCCCAGCCTAGCAGATGTGACGACTCTTGTTTTCCCGATTTTGATCATTGCCAAACAAGAAAATGCACTCATTAAGAGTTCTCAAGGATTCCTCTCTGGGGAATGTGCTCGATTCCCTGCCCTCTGTGATGCAAGATCACACCACATTCTGTTCAGTGTAGCTCTCGCAGACACAGGGATTTGTTTAATAGATGCATGATGTGTAGTCCTCTGTCAGAGTGCAACGCACAGGGTCAAGAGTAATTTTCTCTGAGTTGCTGTCAATGTACTTCAAAAGCCCTGGGCCTGTTTCCCAAGTTGCTGGACCAGACACTAATTCTGCTCATCCAGCCCTTCAAAAAAGGCACAGATTTTACCCAGGAGGGTTCATGCTAAATATGTTTCTATTTTGCTACATCCTTTTTGATTCTTTTATCTTTTGACTATCTTTTAAGGGAGGCTCTCTCTGCTTCCCCTCTCATAAATCACCCTTCCCCCATTTCTTACATCTTTTGATTTACATTCTATTTTTTTAAAATCAAGCAAAGCATTTGAACCAGACCAAACCTCACTCTAGATAACCATCCCTCCTATGCCCTCACCCACCCTATTCACTATTTCCACCATCCCCTCCTCACCCAGGTTCAGTCAGCAGTAGCTTCTGCCAGTCAGACATGGTGACAGCAGATTCCATCTGATTATTTCATTATAGAGAGTATGAGACAAGGTTGCATTCTGGTGTCTGTCTCTTCAGACTCATGTCTTTAACATTTCAAAGAGTGGCAAACCACGCTAGGGAATTCACAATAAATGGGAGGATATTGGGAGGGGTAGTGGTAGTGAGACACCTTGGGTCCACAGGTCCCTGAAGGTGGCAGGACAGGTGGATAAGGTGGTAAAGAAAGCATATGGAAAGCTTTCCTTTAGTGGATGAGGTATAGAATACAAAAGCAGGGATGTAATGATGGAACTGTATTAGGCCACAGCTGGAATTATGTGTACAGTTCTGGTCACCACATTACAGGAAGGACATAATTG
Source organism: Cetorhinus maximus (assembly GCF_964194155.1). Taxonomy (NCBI): domain Eukaryota; kingdom Metazoa; phylum Chordata; class Chondrichthyes; order Lamniformes; family Cetorhinidae; genus Cetorhinus; species Cetorhinus maximus. The sequence goes on from NC_135908.1 coordinate 19,215,226, forward strand.
CTCTGGAGAGAGTACAGAGGAGGTTTACAAGAATGTTGCCAGGGCTTGAAAATTACAGCAATGAGGAAAGATTGGATAGGCTGGGGTTGTTTTCCTTGGAACTTAGGAGGCTGAGGGTGACCTGATTGAGGTGTACATGATTATGAGGGGTCTAGATAGAGTAGACAGAGACACCCTGTTCCCCCTAGCAGAGAGGTCAATTACCAGGGGGCACAGATTTGAGGTGATTGGTAGGAGGATTAGAGGAGACATGAGGAAAAACTCTTCACCCAGAGGATGGTGGGCGTCTGGAATTCGCTGCTTGGTTTGGTGGTGGGGGCAGAAACCTTCAACTCATTTAAAAGGCACCTGGGTCTGCACCTGAAGTGCTGTAACCTGGAAGGCTATGGACCAGGTGCTGGAAGATAGGATTAAAATATGTTGCTAGGTTTTTTTGCGGCTGGCGCAGACTCAATGTACTGAATGGCCTCTTTCTGTGCTGTAACCTTTCTATGATTTCCCCTGCATTGGAAAATGGTTGGGGCTGTTAGAAGAGCCGGGGGGGGGAACAAAATAATAATTGAGATTATTTTTTGGAGCTTATTTAGCCCAATTCTCTATCTTGATATTCCCCTTGGCATACCGCAATTCCCAAATTCTGGAACACAAGGGTGTGTAGGGGGAGGAGTTAGGCCCAAAAGCAGTGGTTGTATATGTTTCAGAAGTAGTGGCTGTAGCGAGTGCAGATAGATGTTAACAATACTTCTCTGACCAGTCAGCCATTTCTCAGCAAAGCTCCCATTGGTGCTCCTGATTATCACCAAAACCATCGCTCTGCTCCACCCCACCCCAGCTACTTTCATTGCCAGCCAATCAGTTGTTGCAATAGATCTGGGTGCTCATTAACCAGCCACTCACTGAGACCAGCTACCCAACTACCTCTCCAAATCACAGTTTGAGTCAAAGGCTGAACCTGCAGTTAAAGAAAGTCAACAGGCAAGATGATGAGAGAGATTCCCCCATAATCAGGACGACATGATTTGGTCTTTGTTTTACAAACTCAGAGTGCTTTCCCACCCCGATTCAAATTCCAGCTAACCTGGAGACCAGCCACATGGAGAGATGCTTTATATGAAAGGAAATGCGATGAAAAAAATATTGAAAGTCAATCCAAGAGAGAGTGAAAAAAAGAGAGAAATGAAGGAACAGAGGGACAGAGTAAAAGATACATGCGTGCACGCACACACGCACACCAGTCAGTCAAGAGCTCAATGACACCACTGAAAGACAAATCATTCCTTACAGCCGCCAGGTCAAACAAGCAGCACAAATATAAGGCTGCAAAGTCATCTGTCAACATTATTATTTGTTCTCAGTTTTTTGTTAATAAAAACTTGATTGCATTTCAATTCAAGAGGGGGAAAAAAGTGCAAATTAAGGTTAGATGGTGCAGAGGAGAACATCACCCCTCACCCCCAACCCCAGGTCCAGTTTCCCTCCCCCCATTTTAGAAAGTGGGAACAGCTGATACCATTCGACACAGATAAAGAGCTATGGGGCGGGAGCAGGACAAAAGGATTATTTTTGGATTGTTTTAGCAAAGAGTTGGCATAGGAACAATGAGCCAAATGGCCTTAGGAGCAGCTCCATGTCAGAAGTAGCAGCGGAGGGTTTACGAGATAGTTAAGATTTATTGGCTTGGGGTGTGGGGACAATTCACAGATTTAAAGAATCCACAAAATTATTCAGAAAGATCATGATGAGTTCTCCCTGGCATCCTGACCAGTGATTATCCCTCAAACCAACAGCACTAAAAGAAATGATCTGGCAATCATCTCACTGCTGATTGTGGGATCTTGCTGTGCAGGAATTGGCCACATTTCTCAATATTGCAATGGCACTATAATTGAACAGTCATTCATTGGCTGTGAAACGCTTTGGGATGTCCCGAAGTCATGAAAGGTGCCAACAAAGTTAAAATTTATCCTTTCTCTGACAGAATATTCGATACAGTAAGGGAGGCGCGGACAGCCAAACCTAGCACACCAGCCTAACATCAGAACCCATCTCAAAACACACCAGCCTCAGGAGATTGAAAATTCCAAAACTCTGACAACTAATCTTCTCCATGAACATTGGCAGAGCTCAGCTCCTCCTGTACACCAACCAACACATGCTGAGGAATGACCCAAACCATCAGGAACAATCTAGTTCTCCACCCTAGGCCGCTGTAAAGAGTTCTCTCAGCAGCATGGATATAATGCTTTAATCCTTAGTAAGCCAGGTAAATGAAACCAAATCAGCAGAAGAACACCAAACTAACACATTTCGCAGATGGGCAAGAAAGAATTTGAAGTGCCTATTAATTATTATGGGTTAGAGAAACAACAACAACTTGTGTTTATATAGCATCTTTAAAATAGCTAAAACGCCCCAAGGTACTTTCAGCCAAAATGTGACACCAAGCCACATAGTAAGGTGACCAAACATTTTGTCAAAGGGATAGGTTTTAAGGAGCAACTTAAAGGAAGAAAGCAGGATTGAGAGGTGGAAAGTTTTGGGGTGAAGGGAGGGGAATTCCAGAGCTTAATGTCCAGGCAACTAAAGGCACAACCACCAGTGGTGGAGCGATAAAAATCGTGGATGCCTGAGGACTGCCGAGATCTGAGGCAATTGTAGGGCTGGAGGAGGTTACAGAGAGCAGGAGGAAGAGGTCAGAGGTTACTCCGAACCAAAGTAACTAAGCTGAAGCAGGTCTGGCTCGCCGTTGACTTAACCCTATTTTGAGGTCTTGCGTGAACAAGAGAAGTTCCTGTCATGGGCAACGCTGGATGAGGGAGCCAATATAGCTGAAAAGATCACAAATTTATCCAGCCTCACTCTGCGTCTTAGAACAAGTTTTAAGATCTAATAAGAGACCAAAATGGAGACCTTCTTGAAGAGGCGGAGGGCACAGCGGAGGTACTAAATGGGTGCTCTGCATCATTCTTCACTAATAATGCAGCAGGAAAGGGTAAGGCAGTAGCGATATTAGATTGAATTAAAATAGATGAAGATAGTTAAAACTTTGGCAGTTCTCAATGTAGAAAGCTCACACAATCTGGAATGGATAAATGCTACAGCACTGTGGGAAGGGTAAGGGTGGAAATTATGGAGGCTCTGGCCACAATCTTCCAATCCTCCTCAGATATTGGGGTGGCACCAGATAACTGGAGGATTGCAAATGTTAGCTGTGTCTAAAAAGGGGGAGACGGATAAGCCCAGACCAGCCTAATGCTGATGGCATTCATAAATGAAAGTCAGCGCAGATTTGTTAAAGATTTGTTTGACTCCCTTGATGAAACAACATCAGGTTGATGAGAGTTGTGTGGTTAATGTTGCGAGCATGGACTTTCAAAAGGCATTTGACAAAGTACCACACCTTACATTTCTTAGCAAAATTCAAGCCTATAGGATTAAAGGAACAATGGCAGCTTGGATACAAAATTGGGTATGAGAGCAGAGTGTGGTGAATGCTTATTTTTCAGGGTGGAGGCAAGTGTGCATGGTATTCCCCAGGAGTTAAGTATTAGGACCACTGCTCTTTTTTACATGTTATTACTGACCTAGAGTTGGGTATGCAGGACATGATTCAAATTTGAAAATGACAGGAAGCTTAGAAATGTAGTAAACAATGAGGATAGAAACGGACTTCAGGAAGACACAGGCAGACTCATGAAATGGACAGAAACATAGCAGATAAAATTTAATGCAAAGTGTGAAGTGATATATTTTGGTAGGAAGAATGAGAGGCAATATAAACTAATGGGTACAATTTTAAAGGGGGTGCGGGACAGAAAGATCAGGTGGTATATGTGCATAAATCTTTGAACGCGGCAGATCAAGTTGAGAAGGCTGTCAGAAACGAAAATGAAATTCTTGGCTTTATCAATAGAGGAATAGAGTACAAAAAAGTGGAAAGGCTACTAAACCTTTATCAAACTCTGGTCAGACCTCAGTTGGAGTCAGTGGTTCAATTCTGGGAACCACACTTCAAAAAGGTCCCATTGAAGAAGGTGCGAGGGATTTACCAGAAAGGAACCAGGAATGAGGGACTTCAGTTATGGGGAGAGACGAGAAACTGGGATTGTTTGTATTCGAGCAGAGAAACAAACATACGAACATACAAAATAGGAGCAGAAGTAGACCATTTGGCTCCTCGAGCCTGCTCTGCCTTTCATTAAGATCATGGCTGATGTGTTTATGTTTCGAATTCTACATTCCCATCTATCCCCGATAACCTTGGATTCCCTTGCCTAAAAAGAATCTATCTACCTCCCCCTTAAAAATATCCAATGACTCCGCATCCACTACCTTTGAGGCAGAGAGTTCCTAAGTTGCACAACCCTCAGGGAAAAATTTCTCCTCATCCCTATCCATAAGGGTGACTCCTAATTTTAAAACAGTGCCCCCGAGTTCTGGACTGACCCTCAATTTATACTTCAATCAAGTCACCCCTCACTCTTCTAAACTCCAGCGGAAACAAGCCCAGTCTGTCCAACCTTCCCTCATAAGACAACCTGCTCATTCCAGGCATCAATCTAGTAAACCTCCTCTGAGCCACCTCCAATGCATTTACATCCTTCCTTAAATAAGACCACCAAAACTGCACACAATATTCAAGATGCGGTCTCACCAATGCCCTGTTTAACTGAAGCATAACATCCTTACTTTTTTGTTCAATTTCTCTCGTAATAAAGGATAGCATTCCATTAGCCTTCTTGATTACTTGCTGTACCTGCATACTAACCTTTTGCGACTCTCGCATTAGAACCCTCTGCACCTCAGAATTCTGCAGCCATTCTCCCTTTAAGTAATAATCTGCTTTTTTAATTTTTCCTGCCAAAGTGAACAACTTCACATTTCCCCACATTATATTCCATCTGCCAGATTTTTGCCCACTCACTCAACCTATCTATATCCGTCTGCAACCTCCTTATGCCCACTTTACAACATACTTTCCTACCTATCTTTGTGTCATCTGCAAATTTAGCTACCATGCCTTCACTTCCCTCATCTAAGTCATTAATATAAATTGTAAAAAGTTGAGGCCCCAGCACAGACCCCTGCGGGACTCCACTTGTCACATCCTGCCATTCAGAAAAAGACCCATGAATGCATCCTCTGTTTTCTGCCAGCCAGCCAATCCTCTATCCATGCTAATACATTACCACCTACACGATGAGCATTTATTTCCTACAATAGCCTTTGATGTGGCACTTTATCAAATGCCTTCTGGAAATTCAAGTACAACATGCCTAAGGCTCCCCTTTATCCACACCACATGTTACTCCTTCAAAGAACTCTCATAAATTGGTTAAACATATTTCCCTTTCACAAAACCATGCTGTCTCTTCCCGATTACCTTGAGTTTCTCCAAGTGCCCAGTTATAACCTCCTTAATGACAGAAGTCAAGCTAACTCGCCTAAAGTTTCCTGTTTTCTGCCTCCCTCCCTTCTTGAATAGAGGGGTTATATTTTCTACTTTACAGTCTGATGGAACCTTTCCAGAATCTAGGGAATTTTGGAAAATTAACACCAACACATCTACTAACTCATTAGCCACCTCTTTTAAGACCCTAGGATGAAGTCCATCTGGACCCGGAGACCGCAGCTCCATCAGTTTGCTCAGTACTGCTTCCCTAGTGATTGTAATTTCATCAAGTTCCTCTCTCCCCTCCACCTCCCGATTTACAGCTATTACTGGAATGTTTTTCATATCCTTTGTAGGGAAGATAGAAGCAAAATATTTGCTTATTTTAACCGCCATTTACTTATTATCTATTAACTCCCCATCGTCACTCTCCAGAGGATCAACATTCACTTTATTTACTCTATTCCTTTTTAAATACCTGCAGAAACTCTTGCTATCCATTTTTACATTTCTAGCTAGGTTCCTCTCATATGGGAAATGGCCCCTCATTTCCCATACTACTAATATGGTCTCCTGTGTTGAATCTACCCCTTGATTTGCCACATCCACCCAAGCTTGATCCCTCACCCTTGTTTAGTTTAAAGCCCTCTCTACTTCCCTAGCTATGCGATTCGCAAGAACACTCACCACAACACAGTTCAGGTGTAGATCGTCCGAACAGTACAGCCCGCACTCTCCAATACTGGTGCCATTGCCCCACAAACCATAACCCACTTCTCATACACCAATTTTTGAGCCACGCATTCATCTCTCTAATCTTATTTGCCCTATGCCAATTTGCATCTTTGAGGTTCTGCTTCTTAATTTGGTACACAGCTTCTCACACTGACTATGCAGAACCACTTTCTTTGTCCTGCCTAGATTGTTGGTACCTACGAGGACCACGACAACTGGATCCTCCCCATCCCACTGTACATTCCTCCCCAGCCCTGAGCAGATGTCCTGAACCCTGATACTGGGCAAGCAGCACAGCCTTCTAGACTCTCGCTCTTTGGTACAGAGAACAGTGTCAAGTCCCCAACAACAACTGCATTCCTGTTTGCTCCCCCCGCTTGAATGGCTCCCTGCACCCATGGTGCCATGGCCAGCCTGTTCATCTACCATGCAGACCTCACTTTCATTCACACAAGCTGTGAGCACCTCAAACCTGTTTGACATTGCAAAGTTTGAGGCTCCTCCACTACTGTCTGCTTTGTCCCATTACCTGCCTCATCATAGTCACATCCTCCTGTGCCTCACTGACGACCAAAACAGATGACCCTATTCTAAGAGGCATGACCGTCTTCTGGAACAAAGTGTCCAGGTATTTCTCCCCTCCCTTATGTTGCGCAATGTCTGCAGTTCGGCTCCAGGTCAATAATCCTCATCTGGAATTCCTCTAACTGCAGATGTGTTTGTCCTGGATCGCCTTGGCGCCCCAAAGTCCCCAAATTCCACAGCTGCAACATAACACCTGTGCCATTGTTACTTATGTTATTTAGTTAACTTAATTTAATTACTTGCATAATTAGGAATTATTCTATGTATACCACACCTCTTTCCTCCATGCACCGAATTCCCACAGGTACCTAATTTACTACTCACTCAGTCTCCATCTCACTCTGGCATTGTCACCTGTCTCCTCATGCGCCTCTTACTGATCATGTGGTTTGAAAAGAATGTCTCTTTTATAGATCCTCTGATGAGTCACTAGCTAGTTTAGCTTCACACTACAGTAATTATCACTTGAACCAACTGCTTTCAGGTGATTGACAGATAATTGCCATTCCAAGCAGTTCTCCATTTAACAAGCTAACCCAACTTACTTGAAGGTTAGTACTATGTCAGATCTTGATTCTTAATCTATTGTTAAAATCTGAAAAGCACGTACTAGAACTTATCACGTGAAGCTAATTCGCTCATCAGTCTCTGTCTCAATCTGACGTAGTCACCTGTCTCCTCGCGCACCCCTTACTGAAAGTTAAAAGATGATTTGATAGAGGTGTTGAAAATCACAAATGGTTTTAATAGAATAAATTAGGTAAAATTGGGTCAAGTGGCTGGAGGCAGATAAGGGTTGCAGCAATAGATGAGCTGAGGCAAGGTTAGAGTCCAGTAATGTTACAGAAGTGAAATTAAGCAATATCAGTGATGTGATCAAAAACTCATCTTGCAGTCACACACACCAGGTTTAAGAATCATCTGACATCAGCAAAGTGATAGCAGAAGTCGTCGGCAGTGCTATCAAGCAGCACTTACTCAGGAACAACATGCTCACTGAAGCTCAGTTTAGGTTCCACCAGGGCCACTCAGCTTCTGACCTCATTACAGCCTCGATCCAAGCATGGGCAAAAGCCAATTTAAAGAGGTGAAGTGAGAGTGACTGCCCTTGACATCAAGGCAGCATTTGACCAAATGCAGCATCAGGGAGCCCTAGCAAAACTGGAGTCAATGGGAATCAGGGAAAAAACTCTCCATAGGTTGGAGTCATACCTAGCACAAAGGAAGCATATTATCAAAATGATGAGAGATTGCATAGCTCTGAGATGCAGAGGTAACTGTGTGCCCTAGTGCATGAATTGCAAGCAAAAGGCAAGTATGCAGGCACAGCAAGTAATTAGGAAAGCTAATAGAATGTTATTGTTTATTGCAAAGGGAATTGAATACAAAAGTAGGGAGGTTATGTTTCAGTTATACCGGACATTAGTGAGACCACATCTGGAGTAACATGTAGACTATTGGTCTCCTTAATTAAGGAAAGACGTAAACTCATTGGAAGTAGTTCAAAGAAGGCTTATTAGACTAATACCTGGAATGGGCGGGTTGTTTTAAGAGGAAAGGTTGGACAGGCCACGTTTGTCTCCATTGGAGTTAAGAAGAGTAAGAGGCGACTTGATTGAAACGTATAAGATCCTGAGGGGTCTTGACAGGGTGGATCTGGAGAGGATGTTTCCTCTTGTGGGAGAATCTAGAACTAAGGGATCGCTGTTTACAAATAAGGGGTCGCCCATTTAAGACAGATGAGGAGAATTTTTTTGTCTCAGAGGGTTGTGAGTCTTCCTCAAAAGGTGGAAGAAGCAGAGTCTTTTAATATTTTTAAGGCAGAGGTAGATAGATTTTGATAAGCAAGGGGGTGAAAGGTTATCAGGGGTAGGCAGGAATGTGGAGTTAAGGTTACAATCAGATCAGCCATGATCTTACTGAATGGCAGATCAGGCTCAAGGGGCGAAGTAGCCTCTTTCTGCTCCTAATTTGTACATATCTACGTACTTATAGTTGTGTTTGTTAGAGGTCAATCATCTCAGTCCAAGACATCACTGCAGGAGTTCCTCGGGATCATGTCCTAGGCTCAACTATCTTCAGCTGCTTCATCAATTACCTTCCTTCCATCGTAAGGTCAGAGTTGGGGATGTTCGCTGATGATTACACAATGTTCAGCATACCATTTGCAATTCTTTAGATACTGAAGCAGTCCATGTCCATATGCAGCAAGACCTCGACAATATACAGGCTTGTGCTGACAAGTGGCAAGTAACGTTCGTGCCACACAAGTGCCAGGCCAAAACCATCAACAAGAGAGAATCCAACCATCGCCCTTTGATGTTCAATGGCATTATCGTCACTGAATCCCCCACTATCAACATCCTTGGGGTTACTATTGATCAGAAACTGAACTGGACCAGCCATATAAATACTGTGGCTACAAGAAAAAGTCAGAAATTGGGAATCCTGCAGAGAGTAACTCACCTCCTGACTCCCCAAAGCCTGTCCTCCATCTACAAAGCACAAGTGTGATGGAATACTCTCCAATTGCCAGGATGAGTGCAGCTCCAACAATACTCAAGGAACTTGACACCACCCAGGGAAAGCAGCCTGCTTGACGGGCAGCCCAACCACCAGCTTGAACATTCACTCCTCCACCAATGACACACAGTGGTAGTAGTATGTACAATTTACCAGATGCACAGCAGCAACTCACCGAGCCTCCTCCAACAGCACCTTCCAAATCCGCAAGTTCTACCGCCTAGAAAGACAAGAGTAGCAGATGCATGGGAACATCACCACCACCATCTGCAAGTTCCCCTCCAAGCCACACACCATCCTGACTTGGAACTATAATTGCTGTTCCTTCACTGTCGCTGGGTCAAAATCCAGGAACTCCTTCCCTAACAGCACTGTGGGTGTTCTTACAACACATGGACTGCAGCGGTTCAAGAAGGCAGCTCACCACCACCTTCTCAAGGGCAATTACAGATAGGCAATTAATGCTGGCCTAGCCAGCAACACCCACATCCTGTAAAAGAATTTTAAAAACTCAGTTTGAGACAGTGCCAGGGATGGAAACTGTGGACAGGGAATAGAATTTATGGTAGGGGACCAAAGAAAATGGCTCCAATCTTCACAATATTTAGTTGAAGAAACTTCTACTCCACCAATAGCGGATGTCAGACAAACAACATGACAATCAAGGACATTGAAGGGTGGGTGGGGAGGATGTCCAAAGAGGCGGTGCTAAAATACAAGCTGAGTATCCAGAAGCATACATGTGCAACCTGTAATTTGGATGGTATTGCTGAGGGGTAGCATATAGATAAGAAATACAAGGGAATCATGCATGGGTCCTTGATGGACTCCAGAGATAAGTGTAGGAATGGGAAGAGTAGCCACTGACAGTGATTGCCTGGCTACAATTCAATTAGATAAGACTGTAACCACCAGGCGCAGCTCCACTCAGCTAGATTATGGAAGACGGTGTGGTCAACTGTGTCAAAGGCTCCAGGTAGGTCAGGAAGGATAGTTTATTGTGGTCACAGTCACAAAAAACCTCATTAGTGACTTTGACAAGGCAGGTTCAGTAATGTAGCCAGAAACCTGATCGGAGATTTCAACATGGGAAAGGTGGGCACAGATTTGCGAAGTGACAACTTGGGAGGGGTAAGGGAAGTTGGAGATGGGGTGGTAGTTTGCAAAGGCAGAAGGATCAAGGCTAGCATTTTTGAGGAGAGATGTGAGGATTGCAGATTTTAAGGGGTGGGGGGGGCACAGTAATGGAATAGGACCTGAGGAGAGGGAACCATTAACAACGTCAGCTAACATGGCACCCAGGATGGGAAGCTGAATGCTCACCAGTTGGGTCAGAATAGAATCACATGGACAAGGTGGGGTCTGAGAGGACATTAAAGAAATTGAATAAAATCAGAGAAAGGGACAGTGGGGAACATTTGGAGAAATCTCATCGGGCGTAAAGGTGAAGGGTGGGACCAACAAGTCCAGGGAACCCTGGATGTGGAGAAATGTACAGGATTGGATAAGGAAAAAAGGGAAGCTTATGGTAGATAACCAGGGCTCAAAACAGCAGAAGCCCTAGAGGAGTACAGAAAGTGCAGGGTGTTACTTAAAGAAATTAGGAGAATGAGGAGGGGGCAAGAAAAAACACTAGTAGGTAAAATAAAGGAAAATCAAAAGGCATTTTATAAGTATAGGAGCAAAAGGATAACCAGGGAAAGAATAGGGCCCATTAGGGACCAAAGTGGCCATCTGTGTGAGGAGCTGGAAAGCGTAGGTGAGGTTTAAAATGAGTACTTTGCATCGCTATTCACTATTGAGAAGGACGACGTAGGTAGAGAAATCAAGGAGGGGGGACTGTGATGTTCTTGAACAGATTAGCATTGAGAGGGAGGAGACATTAGCGGTTTTAGCGGGCTTAAAAATGGATAAATCCCCAGGCCCAGATGAGATGTATCCCAGGCTATTGTGGGAGGCAAGGGAGGAGATTGCAGGGGCCTTGACATTAATTTTCAAATCCTCTCTGGCCACAGGAGAGGTGCCAGAGGACTGGAGGACAGCTAATGTGGTACCATTATTCAAGAAGGGTGGTAGGGATGACATCAGTGGTAGGGAAACTTATGGAAAAAAATTCTGAGGGACAGAATTAATCTCCACTTGGAGAGGCAAGGATTAATCAAGGATTAATCAAGGAAAGTCAGCATAGCTTTGTCAGTGGGAGATCATGTCGAACAAATTTGACTGAATTTTTCAAGGAGGTAACTGGGTGTGTAGATGAGAGTAGTGCAGTTAATATAGTCTACATGGACTTCAGTAAGGCTTTTGACAAGGTCTCGCATGAGAGACTGGTCAAGAAGGTAAGAGCCCATGGGATCCAGGGCAATTTAGCAAATTGGATCCAAAATTGGCTTAGTGGTAGGAGGCAGAGGGTGGTGGTTGAAGGTTGTTTTTGTGACTGGAAGCCTGTGTCCAGTGGTGTGCTGCAGGGTTCACGTTGCTGGGTCCCTTGCTGTTTCTAGTGTACATTCATGATCTAGACACGAATGTAGGAGGTATGATCAGTAAGTTCGCAGAAGACACAAAAACTGGTGGCGTGGTAAGGGGCGAAGAGGAAAGCCTTAGACTACAGGACAGTATAGATGGACTGGTCAGATGGGCAGAACAGTGGAAAATGGAATTTAATCCTGAAAAGTGTGAGGTGATGCATTTTGGGAGGACTAAAAAGTCAAGGGAGTACACGATGAATGGTAGGACCCTAGGAAGTACAGACGATCAGAGGGACCTTGGTGTGCATGTCCATAGATCCTTGGAGGCAGCATGACAGGTAGATAAGGTGATTAAGAGGACATACTGGATGCTTGCCTTTATTAGTCCAAACATTGAATACAAGAGCAGGGAGGTTATGACAGAGCTGTATAAAGCGTTAGTTAGGCCACAGCTGGAGTACTGGAGAAACAGCAGAGGAAGCTGAATGGACGGTCTCAATTTGTGACAGAAAAGTCCCCATACCCCTCACACTCATTATCAGAGGTGAGGGTTGAGGTAACAGGGGAGGATGGTTTAAGATGACAGTTGTGATGAAGGCAGGGCAGGGATTACCTTTAGATTGGAAAACTGATTTCAATATGTGAGTTTGAAGAGTTTTTTTCCGCCCATAGGTAGTGTTATTAGAAGATGGCATACTTTAATAAAAATAATTATTGAGGTATAGACTGTAGCAGTGTTTAAAATGGAACTGGGCAAACATCTACTAAGGAGGAATACAAAAAGATGCAGGGAGAGGAAATTAGGGTGGAAATCTCCAACCTCCTCCTGTGTGGTACTTTCCATCATTCCGGGAGCTTTTAAATTACACAAGACCTGCGTCCGTGGGTTCTCATTGTGTTCTCCTAATAAACTCTCAAAGCTGTCAGCCTTGGAAAATCCCAATGATGTTACACTTGGAACCAGCTATGCAAGACCTGGGAAGACAGCAGCATGGTCACAACTCAGGGGGACATTTCATCTTCAATTCATTTTCCAAGTTATCTAGAATTAGACAAATTGGCTGTGAGAGAACTGACTCTGTTTAAACAGGAAAAAAAAAAACAGTTCGACCATAAAAATGTGGCCTTAAAAGCGTTTATCTTTTAGAAGACGGAGAGCAGTAAATCTACAGTAATCACACATGCTCTCCATATTTACTCTAAGCAGCTGAGAAAAAAATGGTTAATTGCTGCTCACTGAGACCCTAGATCCCTGCCTTAGGTAACAAAGCGAAAAAGGATCACTCATTCCCTCCTCACTCTCATTCTACAATATCACAGAACCATGAGAGAAAGTGAGTCCACTCCAAGCTGTCCTGGATACTTCAGCTTATTCTAAGGTAATTGCTGAACCTCATGTACAGCTATTAAACTTCATCACAGCTGCACATCAACACTTAAAACTTCACCAGGGAAAAATGCATGAGATGGCTTAGGCTTGACAATTTATTTTATACATGAACAATGCAGCAATCCACCCACCGGCACCTGCAGAGTACTGGTGTGCTGACATACTGGCTGCTATTAATGTGGATTCTGAGAGCGCAGCAATTGAGAACCAAACCAGCTTCTGGTGTTTATGCTGTATCTATTGATTAGCAGATTCAAAGAGAGATAATACTAGGTTAGCAAAAACAAGGTCCAGCAGCATAAACGTCAGGAGCTGTTCCCAGATGCTGGGCTCACAGAATTCAAACGAAAAGATAAGTGTAGAAGCATGCACTGCAGCACAGGGAGCTGATGCCCAGGCTTGTACCTGTGGCGTTTTCAAATAGTGGAGAGGGTAATTTGACAGGAACACACTATTCATACAATATCATTCACAGTAACTGGCATTATTATAGCACAGTATGCCTACGTGTTTCCCCATTTCATATGAAGACAGAAATTCTAATGTTGGATATTTAATTGATGATGAACAGACTCGAGTGTGAAAGCTTGCTGCACAGAAATCCCCACCATTTTGAAAAATCTTACAATTTCAAAATGGTGCTCATGAACATAATCTATTGCAGGATTTGAGGCACTGCAACCATGAGTACAAACCTCTTAATGATATAATTTCCATTCATTCATGAAAACGCTTCAATATATAAGTCTTTTGAAAAACAGTTCCCTCATTATGTAGTACACAACCACAACCGGACCCCCCCCCACCGCCCCGACCCCAAACTCCCCATCTGACTGGTCGAGGAGAAGGACGCCTTCTGTACTGAAAATTTAGAGTAGGTTCCTCAGCTCATCGAAACAACATCATGTGATCATCAGCGTTCTGTTGTGAACAATTAGGTGGATGAGACTCCAGCAATGTATTTCCCAGCCTGCCAGCTCAGACGTCTTATTTCAGCTCGCCTTCACCTCCTCATGGTACATTATTGAGAGAGAGAGGGAGAAAGAGACTTAACTGTGAAGCATAAAATTGATGGTCATTGTTGAGAGGGTGTTGGTTGCAGATCGGTAGGTCTTAAAGAAGTCACTGTAGTCTTCTGTAGGTTAACTGTAAGTCTTTGTTAACTACTATAACTATTTACGCATGTGCCAGTAAAGCGTACAAGCTAGGAGCTGTCTCCATGCTTAGGTCTATACACATCTGTGCTCAACACCACAGTGACTCCTGGGTCTGGGGCACGTGCCTTCTTACATCACTGTGTGGACGGTACTTTACTCAGTCTCACATTAACCCTACTTGTGCCAGACCCTTATACTACACCTCCACCAATGCATTATTTATCCAATGCATTTGGAGTTGTACTAGCTTACTTCATGTCTTATATTATCAGTGCTATTCCTTTACATTGTTGTTACTACAATTGCGCTATTATGACATTAGCACTATTACGACATGAGCACTGCCCCATCTCCCCCCTTTCAAGTCCTTGAATTTAAAGGTTCAGGTGATCTGGAGGCCTTATAACCCTTCCATAGCTTGTTTGCAGTTCTGTCAGGGGAGTGGTAGGCCTTGTCATTGCTGGTTCTGCCTGTTGGAGGTTGAGCTGGGTATGCTTTCATTCTTTTCTTCCATTCCTTCGTGTCCGGCTGTTGCATTGATCGGTGGTTGCTGCTACTCTAACTTGTTTCTTGCAGGGTGGATGAACATTGTGTCCGTCTCCTTGGCCCTTCTTTCACCGTAATGTAGGTCATCTCGATGACCTCTGTGGCTGAGGAAGAGCATTCCTGTGACATGAATAAGGCTTAGTGGTACCCTCACCTCTGCTTTTTGTTGTCGGCCATGGATGGCTGGTAGCAGGTTCTAGCATGTCTCGTGGCTTTGGCATGCCGGTTTGGAGTTGCAGCGTATGCACAATGGTTGCAGTGTTAATCTGCTGTACTGTCATCAGAGCCGGATGTCAAGGCTTCTCAGACTGCTGATCTCTCTCTTTCCATCTTCCACTGGAAGCATCATGATTATCTGTTGGGTGGTTGGCTGGTCTGACTACAGGATTTTCTGGGACCTGTAATAAGAATGGACAATCCTGCTCTGGTAAGTTGAGCTGTCTTTGTGTCAGAGTTATCTGCAGAACTCTTATAAGTTTGACAACTTCACTTGGACATTCATTTGTGTCTGGAATGTTTCTTGCCTGGTCACTGACTGCTGCTTGGACTCTTTCAGTTCATTTGTTAGATCTTAGAATTCTCCTTCTCTGCTGTCAAAGTCTGGATTTGCTCTTCCATACTATTCATCTTGTTCATCATGTTGTTCAGGTTGGATCAGGTGTTGGCTACAGAACAGTATGCCTTAAAGATGTCTCCGTAGTCTTCTGTAGGTTACCTGTAAGTCTTTATGTGTGTAAATAGTTCTAGTAGTTAATACAGTAAAGGGTACAAGCTAGGGGCTGTCTTTATGCTTAGTTCTATACATGTCTCTTCTCAACACCACACTGCCCCTGGGTCATGTGCCTTCTTACATCACTGTTGGGACGGTACTGTACTCAGTCCCACATTAACCCTACATGTGCCAGACCCTCATACTGCAGTGATGTTGTTCTTCCTTTCTGGAGGTCCAGCTACATTATATTTCAATCACAGCATCTTTACAGTGCAGAAGAGTTATATATCTAATTAACTGAAATATGCTGAGAGGTTTTAAGATTATGTTTTAGAACAATATCTTTAGCTTTATAAGAGTATTCTTGTTTGGACTGTATCTTAAAATTTAGGGTAAATGAAAGGGTTCCTGCAACGTGGGCTGGAGTCTGCCTGACTCTAAGCCTGGGTGGTTTAATTGATAAGAGATCAGAAGATGACCCAGATTGTTTTACTGAGAGGGAGATGCAAGATATTTACACTTGAGGATAATGACAGCTATTTCTAACTCCACGTTATGAACACCCTAAGTATCCTAACATCCAGAAAGGTGTTATTAATATCAAATTATATGCAGTTGTACTGGAACCTGTCCGTTTCCAAGATGTAAGGTCATTGAGACCAGAGATAGCTGACTAATTGGATACAAAGCTAATGTGATATCTGTTGCCATGGGGCAGGAGATAGAGGAAGCCATTTTAAGATCAAGTTACAGACGTCCCTACAAACCCAGGCATATCACAGACAGACAGCTGTTCTAGAGTTGCAGTTTGGACTGGTGAAGTCTGCAGCTAACTGAGAGGTAGAGTGCAAGGAGAAAATAGAGGTTAACAAGGTCTGAACCTTAAGCAGAGAAAATGCTGACCATTTGCCATGCAGAATGTGGGTGGGAGTTCATGCTCAGTTTGAAGACCAAGTTTGTGAGGAGTTAAGGCAAGGCTGGAGGGTTCATCAAGCTGGAGCTAAAGGGAGAACCCCCTGAAAAACTCTCACTGTGGAAGATATTTTTGGGAAAGGAAAGAACAGAGGTAAAGCATCGGCAGCTGCTGATCACTGGATTGCATCCAGCAGAATTAGATGTTTACCTGAGAGACCAAGTAACGTAATGAAATTGGAGCTTTTGGTTGTCATTGAAAGTAGAGGGGTGTAAATTCTGTGCGGCAGTTTAATGTACAAGTTTCTAACGAAAAGAAAATAGTGTTTAGCTCATAGTGTTCTTTTTGTTTAGTCACTTGATATGGTAAAAGTTTTAAAATGTGAAATCTTGTTGTCAGCCCTTCTTTCAGCAAATAAATGGAAGTTCAAATTTCTCTTGAAACTGTTGCCACTCGGTGTAATCACAACATGGTCTCTACAATCGTAATAAGTGACATAGATCATAATTTTTCATAGCAAGGTCCATGGCGAATCAGCAAAGTCGTGATGACCAGAGGTGTGTCATAACCGGGCTGACTGTTTCCAAAGCAAAAGGAATGACAGCGAGAAAGAGAGCAAGTGGGAATCACATCTCAAACATATCCTTCAATGCAATAGTGTGTGGGGTAAGTAGGAAGGTGGGTCAACTTGGAAGAGTAACACATGAAACAGATGCTGGGTTTCAAGGAGAGTTTGAAGTATTCCCTGTGAAGTGGGTGTAATGATGTCCATAAAACTCTGTTTCAATGACTTATAATTGGAATTAGCCCCAAGGGTCTCAGATACCCTCCGATTACAATCCCCTCTTGCAGGAAGAAAGATAGACTTACATTTATATAGCATCTGTCATGACCACTGAATGTCTCAAAGTGCTTTGCAGCCAATTAAGTACTTTTTGAAATGTAGTCACTGTGTAAAGTAGGAAACGCGGCAGCCAACTTGTGCACAGCAAGCTCCCACAAACAGCAATGGGATAATAACCAGATAATCTGTTTTAGTGATAATGATTGCCGGGTAAATATTGGCCAGGACAACGGGGAAAAGCCCCTGCTTTTTTCAAACTAATGCCATGGAAACGTTTACAGTTACCTGATAGGGTAGACAAGGGCTCAGTTTAAAGTCTCATCCGAAGGACAGCACCTCCAGCAGTGCAGTACTCCCTCAGTAATGCACTGAATTTGATTTTTGCGCTCAAGTCCTGAAGTAGGACTTGAACCCGAACCTTGTGACTCAGACGAGACTGCTACAAAATGAGCCACAGCTGACAGCACTTGGGGCTTCATAAGGCAGACTCAGGTGCTTTGCAATTATTGAAGTAGTCAGACTGGGTTCTTGTCTTTTAGAACTGCAAACGGAAATACTGCACTTCCAGCACTGGCAAATTACACTTCAGCAATGTTCATAATCGAGCGAATCCTGTCGAAAATTCGAGAAATAGTAAAAATACAAATTGGAGGCATTGATTTTATACATCTTATTTCACGATTCTACAACTTGCTTGCGTTTTATTTGATTCTCCGATGTAAGAAAAAATAAAAATTTGACTAACACATGGTACTAGCATGGGTCAAAAACGGTATTCTTTCATATAGTTGAGTGCTATAGGCCCAAGAGCTTTGCAATATTTGCAGGCTGTCCATGGAAGTGTGGTAATATCTGCAGCTGGTGCATAGGATGTGGTGGTTTTTGCTGGTGGGTCACAGGTTGCCCACATTTCCTACATTACAACAGTATCTACACTTCAAAAGTGCTTCACTGGCTGTGAAGAGTCTTGGGGCATGTTGAAAATGCCATATAAACGTTGCTTCAACAGGGAAGTTATCAAATTCAGCAGAACAGATGTCATAAATGCAGCAGCAAGGTGAGAGTAGTGTGTTTGTCAGCTGAACCCTGAAATGGAATCACTACCCCATGACCCCCTGACAGTTTCTTTAGCAGGCCATCTGGCTGCCACCATTTTGCACATTCATGGGTTAGTCTAGGATAACATAGGGTCCCACACAGTAACAGATTCTGGCATTGGAGCTCACAGAACACCAAGTTATGGGGAAGGTCAAATACAGAATTGTTCACCTTCTTCCATATAAGAGTAGCATGACATAACAGGGACAAAAAAAGATTAACCTACGACAGGAAGCATGACAGAACACCTCACCTTCCGAAATTCAGGCCTACACTAAAGCTTTGTCTCGTGTGAGATTGTGTACTAACTGATAGTATGTAAGGTAGTGACCATTTGTCAAATTAATTTTTAAACTGCACATTAAAAATACTTGCTTACTGTCAATGACCGGGTGGGGAACCCTACAGTACAATAGTCATAAATTCAAAAGCTCACAGATAAGACCAGTATTACAGTACAGCACAAAGCTGACACTGTGTGTGGGTCACATTGAGGCTGTGCAACATCACAGGCATGATATACTGGCTTTCATATACCCAAGTGAGAAGATCACTCACAAATAATATCAGCGTGACAGCTTTGCTCAAAGCTGAATAAAAACCACATAAGACTGTTTCTGGAATAACTTTTTACTGAAGCACACAGGAAGTGTTTTAGCTATGTTCTGGAGCACAGCAAATCTTTATCGTAACTGCACCACAAGCATCTGTGCGACCAATATGTGGTCAAAAAGATTCAAGGGATGGGGGTAAGCAGTCTGGTACCGAGTGGCAATCAACACAGGCTATTGGTACAAGATCGTATGATTGAGAATCCCAGTATAGCTTAACATCCAATCAATTATTCAAATGTTATTCAAATTGGTCTGCTGTAACTGCTCAATAATTATTGTAGGTTTAAGGAAGTTTTAGACAACTCAGTCATTCTTTTACTTTAACTGAAACCACAAACCTAGCCTCAACCTAAAGTCTAACATGAGCTAACTGTGGTTTGAACAGCTAACCACATCTGCCCCGGTCTCCAAGGCTCCTCCTCTAACAAAACCGAAGATCTTTTTCCTGTTTACTCTGTTTGTCATCTCAACTTCTCATTCAGATACTTTCACTCTCAATACATGACCTGCAGTGGTTCCTGCGATGGGCTCTGAATTCTACTCAGTTTCAATTACCAGGATATGCAAACAGTCAAAGTATTGAGGGCACACTAGAGCTGCCTACCTGAAATTGAGGATCTCCTCCAATCGTACAAAGCTTCTGAGGAACCAGGTATTGCCACTAAGCTCTTGGATTCCCTGGATATGGCCAGGCGCAAAGGTGGCAGGAGACTGCAGAGGTGCTCAATTTCCCTCAAGTAGAAAGGCTTGGAATCTACTTAGAAACCTTGGAGCTGCTTCACCTCCTCTCAACCTTCCAAACCATCAGCGAATACTGTTGCTTCCAGGCTGCTCCTCAACTCTAAGCGCGCCTCAACTAAGGAAGCGTGTCGTGAAGTTCAGAAGGAACTCTCCAAGATCATTTCATCATGATCTCCCACATCCTAGCTTTCTTCTCCCTACACCAGAGCGAACACTGACCTTTACTACACTAAAGGAAGGAAATCTATCCTGAATTTCTGAAGAACGTGAATGGAAGCAACTGGCTGGCTTCTTTCTTTACTAAAATCCATGCAACTGGTATCATTCCATCAATCGGGAGAGAGGTTAAAGTCACTGCCATTCTCAAGCCGGGGAACCTGCTCCTGGCCCAGCTAGTTTTCGGCCTGTATCGCTGCTATGTATCTCTTACAAACTGTTTGAGCATCTCCTCCTGGCCAGGCTTTCTCCACTTGTGGAGCCCAACTGCCCTAATGGGCAAGCTGGTTTCAGACCTGGGTGGAGCTCACACTTACCATCACATTGAGACTGGTTACCAATGCACGCTCATGACAGGTGTTGCACTAGTCGACCTTTCATCAGCATATGACGCTGTGTGGTGACATGGTCTTCTGTTGAAAGCTGTTAAGAAAGCCAGTGCCTGGCTACAATGCAACTCCTTTCTTCAATACTTAGCAATCAAAGATACAGGGTTTAACTCGGAGACCAAATAAACTCCTCAAAAACCCTAAATGATCAAACAGGCTGTGGATCACTGAGTTTACAGATATCCTTGAAGTACTAAAGCAGCCTGTGTTTTCTTCCCCTTTGCAGTACTTTACATGCACCTGTGTCACATAGACCTGGCACTGATCCACTAACTTATATATTTAGTCTTTCTCACTTTATGGGTCCCAGTTGCCCACTCAGATTTAACTGCCACCCTCCCCCAAGTTTGGCATCAGCTACAGAGTCCAGGGAATTAGTCCAATCGAAACAGAGGAGGTTCCAACACCAATTCAAGAGAATGTCACTCATGGCATGTCACTTCTTCTAAAAGTATCAAGTAGTCAGGATTTCCCATTCTAAATCTGTATTGGTTGTTACTATTTAGAGAATTATACAAGAACTATGGTAAACCTTGATAATTGATTCCACGGTTTTATCTGATATGACAGTTAAACTGATGGTACTCTCGTCTCCTGGGTCTATTTTGTCACTCTCTTTGAAAATGGACATCAGGGTAGCCTACATCCAATCTAGAAGAACCTGCCAAGCCTTCATCTCTCTCACAAAAGAGCACACCACAAATCTCATCCTTGGTCTCACTTACTCCCCGAGGATAAACATCATCCATCACAGAAGAGTGAATTGTTTACAGCCCCTTTTAGTCTGTCTGGGGCTTCCATCTCATTGATGTCAATCACTAATCCAATCTGGATGATCACCAATTATAAAAGGCTTCGTGTTCACTTATTCCCTGGTGATTACTTGGAGGAAGTAGTACAATGAAGTATTTATGTTTATCCATGGTTCAGCCCAATTCCTTTTTTTATCCTATAGGGTTCTCACATCTTCTCCTACTATCCTTTTATTGATATAGTTCCCAAAGACTTACTGAATGCTGCTATGTTCCAGTCCAGGCTCCTCTCTGACTCCTAACAACCCTTTTAACACATTAGAATACTCCAAAATTCATCTCAGTGGCCGCCCTCACATTTCTCATGGGAGGAATTACGAATGTATTTTTCAAATTTAGTTTCCTTAAACAATAATTGAAACAATGTCCAACCCATTTGATTTAGAAATCAATTTTGATCATCAGCGATGGTTCAATTGATCAAGTGAGGCTGTTTATCCAATGAGGTTGCCAATAGAGGTCCTACAACCTGTTTCAGTGTCCCAAGGGGGAAAGAGAATCAAGTCAGTCAGCTTCATCGCTCCTGCCCAGGAAACTCTGGGAAACATGACACAAGTGAGCACAACCATGTTTAGTATACACCACCCCACTGTCAAATAGCATGTCAACATTCTCCATCAATAAGATAAAAGACTAAATTTAGTCCTAGTATCTTTGTGCTCAAAATTACCTCCCAAATCAGCAACAACTTACATTTGCAGAGTGTCTTTATCCTATTAAAATGACCAAAGGTGCATCATGGGAGAATAATCAGACAAAAATTGAGAGCGGTGTCCAAAACACTTGGTCAAAAGAGACAGGGTTTTAAAGAATGTCTTGAAAAAAGAGGTGGCGAGGCAGAGAGGTTTGAGGAGGCAATTTCAGAGCTTAGAGTTTCTATGGATGAAGGCACAGCCAGCAACAGTGGGGCAAAAGAATTGGGGGGGGGGGGTGAGGGGGTGCACAAAATGTTAGAGTTGCTCCAAATTTGGAGATCCTGTCTTTACACCAGAAGATTTTGAGGCAGAGTGTGCAGGCATTGGACCTGAATTCCCCCCTCACAATTGTCCAACATCTTGCTGTGTGCACAAACTGGGACACATTTGCCTTCATTACTATTAACTACGCTTCAAAAAATGCAATTCATTGAATGCAAAGTATTCTAGGCTGCTCTGAGGCTATGATTAAAATAAGTCCAGGTGTTTTATTTCTGCTTTTATTGATCTATCGCTATTTTTTCTCGTCTGTTTCCTGCCTCCACACATTTGCTTTTCAAATTCACAGGTATCAGACCATTCCATACTGTTCCTGGATTTATTCCTTCTCTTGATAATTCATTTTACGGAAAACTATCTTAACTCAAAACAGATCCCAAGAATGAAAATGCTTTAAATGGTTTTTTAATCACTCAACTCAGGAGGAGAGCAGTGAAATCATCGGAACTAATGTATAATAAAACACGGCAGCATCATTGAGCCCACCACTGAATAATTACACTGTTCTTTATATAGCTATTATTATTTTAGACACAATGCATTCTTGAAACCTGCAGGATATCACCAATATTCCATTCAAGCCACTCATCATAACACACTGATGTTTGGTGTTCAAGACATCAGGTAACCCCAAATTTTAATTGAGAAATCTAGGAACATAAATTTCATTAGTCTATCTTCTACTGTTTGTGCCTTTGAGGCAATTCTCAAGAGGAACCAAGTCTGACATGCAACCTCGGCCAAAAATGTGCTGGCTTACCAAAAACTGAACAACAAACATGTTTTCCAGTGATTGTGAGTGACCAAAAAGCTTTATCAAAGAAGTGGGAATTAAGGAAGATTTTAAAGGGGGAAATGGTAGAGGCAGAGTTTAGGGAGCGAATTACAGAGAAAGGGGCTAAGGGTGAGATGAAGGGAGGAAGGTGCCCAACAAGCTGTGGAGTCACAGGAATGGAGAGTTTGGAGGATGTTCTATGGCTGGAGGAGACAGAAACACAGAGGAGTGGGGCCGTGAAAGGATTTAAAGATGAGGATGACAATTTTGAAGTAGGTCAGTGAGGTCACAGATGATGGGTGAGCAGAACTTGATTTGAGATAAAATAGGGCTTTTGATGAATTAAAACTTTTGGAAGGTGGAGAATGGGACAGCATCAGAATAGGATTAGAGTGGGAAGTAGAAAAAGCAGGCAGCTCTCTCTCATACCGCACAAATAGGGAGACATGACAGCAAAAATCTGCAGCATAGCCACTATTATTTCCTAAGTGCACTTGCTTCTTGTGGCTGGAACATTGTGGTATGCTGACCCACAACCCAAAGGTCAGCTGGCTCAGTTGGGAGCACTCTGACTGCTGATTCAGGAAGTTCCAAGTTCAAACCCCACTCCAGGCCCAGCCTCCAGTGCTGCAAGGCTGGAAGTGATCAGCTCCGATGTTAATCCGAGGCCCCATCTGCCTGTTCCAGCGATTTAGGTCAAACACTGAGGATTCAGTCAGGCAATACTCAAAGGGGAATATGGACTTCTCCCAGATTTCTGACTAACATTCTTCTCTCAATCATCACTTTTTAAAAAAGATGAATTAGATCAATTGCTGTTTAAGGGATTTTGCTCTGGGCCAGAAGGTTGCCGAGATGTGAAGCACTTCCAAGATGTTTCAAAAAGAGACTGCAGCCTTCACAGAGCATGTACATCCACTCTGTTTACATACAGCTGGGTACTGCAAATAGTAACAGATAATCTGATTTGGTTAAGGGATTAATTAATGTTGGCCAGAACAGAAGGAGAACTCTGCCACTCTTCTTTTGATACAGTAGATCCTCTTTACATCAAAAAGCAGACAGTGTCTCAGTTTTACATTTCGTCTGAAAGACAACATTGCCACTCCCTCAGTACTGTATCAAAATGTCTACCTAGATTAGACATTTAAACCTAAGCAGCGGCGTTTGAATCCATAACCAGTCTCAAGAGATGAATGTGATACCACTCAACCAAGGCTGACAGCTAGTAGCACAAAAAATGAAAATTAGCATTCTTTGCCTCAGCCAAGATTCCTTCGACAGCACCTTCCAAACCTGCAACCTCTACCACCTAGAAGGACAAGGCCAGAAGATGCATGGGAAGACCACCACCTGCAAGTTTTTTTTTAAAAATATACTTTATTCATAAAATATCTGGAAGAACATTACAAAACATTTCTAAATCGCCATCACAAAAAGTGCAATCAGATTCAACTTTTACACATGGATCACAAGGTGCTTCAATACAATCAATGAATATTACGATCATTTCAATATGGTCATTACAGGCAGTCAGACAGTGCAGTGGGATTGGCGTTATCGCCATACATCATGTTGCGCTCTGAGATGCTTCAATACAATTATAATAATTAGTATTCAATGCATACATTCATTGTGAGCTGTACAGCCCGAGGTTTCTATACCTTTCCCAGCCCCTCGGTGCACTATGGCAGAAAGGTCTTAGACAGTGACCTTTCCCCATTGCGCCTTTGCGGCAGCTGCTCCAAGCTTTAGTGCGTCCCTCAGCATGTAGTCCTGGACCTTGGAATGTGCCAGTCTGCAACACTCGGTCAGGGACAACCCTTTGCACTGGAAGACCAACAAGTTTCGGGAAGCCAAAGAGCGTCTTTCACCGAGTTGATGATCCTCCAGCTGCAGTTGATGTTTGTCCCGGTGTGTCCCCCTGGGAACAGCCCGTAGAGCACAGAGTCCTGTGTCACCCCACCTGCAAGTTCCCCTCCAAGCCACACACAATCCAGACTTGGAACTATATCACCGTTACTTCACTGTTGCTGGGTCAAAATCCTGGAACTCCCTTCCTAATAGCTATGTGGGTGTACCTACACCACATGAACTGCAAGAAGGCGACTCACCACCACCTTTTCAGGGCAATTAGAGATGAGCAATAAATGTTGGCTTTGCCAGCAATGCTCACATCCCAAGGATGAATATAAAAGTGTCAATAAAGCTAATTTCCATAAATTAGGGGAGTCTGGACACGCCCCCTTTTTTTACACAGCACTAGCTACATAAGACAAGTTTAAATATCCAGGGTGAATCTTGATGAGTAAAATGGATAGGGTAGCAGGCCGTTGAGGTGGCCAGGTAGGTCGTGGGAGAGTTGGGTCAGAAGGGGTAGTTTTGGGAGCTAGTCAGGTCAAGTCGGTGGGGGTGGGGGGGGTGTGGAGTTCAGAGGCATCTGGGTGTACTAGTGCATGAATCACAAAAGGCTAGTATGCAGGTAAAGCAATTAATTAGGAAAGCTAATAGAATGTTATTGCTTATTGCAAGGGGAATTGAATACCAAAGTAGAGAGATTATGCTTCAGTTGTACAGGACACAGGTGAGATCACATCTGTAAGCCTGTGTACAGTACTGGTCTCCCTATTTTGGGAAGGATTAGAAGCAGTTCAGAGAAGATTTACTAAACTAATACCAGGAATGGGCGACTTGTTTTATGAGGAAAGGTTGGGCAGACTAGGCTTGTACCTGCTGGAGTTATGAAGGGCAAGAGGCATCTTAATTGAAACATATAAGATCCTGAGGGGCCCTGACAGGGCTGATGTGGAGCGGATGTTTCCTCTTGTGGGAGAATCTAGAATTAGGGGTCACTGTTTAAAATAAGGGGTCGCTCATTTATAACAGAAATGAAAAAATGTTTTTTCTCTCAGAGAGTTGAGTGTCTTTGGAACTCTCTCCATAAAAGGCAGCGGAACAGTGTCTTTGAATATTTTCAAGGCAGAGCTAAATAGATTCTTGATAAACAAGGGGGTGAAGGTTAGAGGGTGTAGGCGGGAGGTTACCGTCAGATCAGCCATGATCTCATTGAGCAGCGGAGCAGGTTTGAAGAACCAAGTGGCCTACTCCTGTTCCTAGTTCGCATGTTCGTATGAGTCGTCTGGTGGCGGGTTGTAGTCAGGACTGGTCAGGGGCTGGAGAGGGGTGTATGGGTCAGTGTGAATGGTTGGGTTGGGGAGAGGGGGTGGGTTTCATGTCAGTCCTGTAGTTACCCAGGAGTTAGGCTATAACATTTCTTGGGTAACTATTCAGCAAGTACCATGGAACTGTCCAGAGTCACTGACTCTCAGTCAGAGTCGTAGATTTTTGCGGGGGGGTCCCGGGGAGCAGGGAATTGCCAGTCAGAGGTTCAAACTTTCAAGCAATTCCCACGAAGGTCAGCAAGTCGGGACTTTCATGGGGTACTGACGCACATCTTGGGTCATACGCATGGCCTCCGACGATCCAGAGACCAGATGATCTGGACCTTTGTCTCTAATTCAAAACTTACCCCTGGGCAGAAGTTCTGCAGCTCTACCTCTCAAAGCTAACCACAGGACTAGGCTTTCATTAACCCCCAAACCAAACTCTTCAGGAGAGTCTCCACCTAGCCATCAGCAAAAACTTTCCACTCTACCAACCTGCTGCCACTTTCTCAAAGTAAACAAAGGTAGTGAATTAAAGGTATTTTTGCCATGGTCGACATCCATGCAGCAAATCAGGAAAAATAATCACTTTCTCAATTGAACAATGTAAAGGATTGTGCCCAAGAACTACCAAGACACCCCAGTGGGAAAGAAAACAATATTCTTGACTGATTCATAAAATCCCAATACAAGAGTCCTCTCCTCGCACTGTGACAATACAATGCCATAGTCATTGACGTGTAATTGACTTGGGAGTGTTGGGGCTTGATGGATGCTGCCTCGTGTCACAGTGGGAGAAGGGAAAGGGAGGTGGTGAGGGGGTTCAGAGTCTTAGAAAGCACATTGGATGGAGCTCATCACTAAACACCATGTACATACTGCAAGGATTCAACTTTGGACACTTTGAGTGACGCAAAAATAAGTCGTAAATACAGATACAGTGTCTCAAATCCAGCTGTCCAAAAACAAGAGTTGTCTGAAAACCAGACATTTTTATGTTTCATTCATCAGTTTTAACTGAGCAAAACTTTAATATATCCCGTCCGCACAATGTGGCTGGGTACTGCATTGGCACAGTGTGGCTGCAGGCTAGTTATCGGCTTCTTCGCTCCATGCTATTGCATGCTCCAAGTGACTGTTGACCCCATTTGACATGGCTTGACCCCAACTGCCTACCGCCTGAACCATCCAACCCGAAATCCAGCAACACCCAAAATCCGGCACGGCCTCAGTCCCGAGGCTTCTGGATTTGAGGTACTGCACCTACACACTGTCTGATTTCAACAGATGCTGTGGGATATCGCTATGCATACTTGAAGCCACTTATCTAAGTCATGAAGTCGTGCCACTGACATTCCTAAATGCAAACTAAGTTTTTGGGTATAATGTTGGGTCAAGTTTTCTTGGAAAAATAACGGCAAGTTCACGACATACACCATTATTACTGTGCAAAGAGGCCACAAGTTCACGACATACACCATTATTACTGTGCAAAGAGGCCGCAAGTTCACGACATACACCATTATTACTGTGCAAAGAGGCCGCAAGTTCACGACATACACCATTATTACTGTGCAAAGAGGCCACAAGTTCACGACATACACCATTATTACTGTGCAAAGAGGCCACAAGTTCACGACATACACCACTATTACTGTGCAAAGAGGCCGCAAGTTCACGACATACACCGTTATTACTGTGCAAAGAGGCCGCAAGTTCACGACATACACCATTATTACTGTGCAAAGAGGCCGCAAGTTCACGACATACACCATTATTACTGTGCAAAGAGGCCGCAAGTTCACGACATACACCATTATTACTGTGCAAAGAGGCCACAAGTTCACGACATACACCATTATTACTGTGCAAAGAGGCCGCAAGTTCACGACATACACCATTATTACTGTGCAAAGAGGCCGCAAGTTCACGACATACACCATTATTACTGTGCAAAGAGGCCGCAAGTTCACGACATACACCATTATTACTGTGCAAAGAGGCCGCAAGTTCACGACATACACCATTATTACTGTGCAAAGAGGCCGCAAGTTCACGACATACACCATTATTACTGTGCAAAGAGGCTGCAAGTTCACGACATACACCATTATTACTGTGCAAAGAAGCTGGCAAGTTCAGGTTAAGAAGAGAGATGGCGTGAGTCGTCAAACTTCAGAACTTGCTGGTTGACTTGGGCCACTCCAACACTTGCCTCACCCTTAACCTCACCATTATTTTTAGGACCTTGCTATATTTGTATGTTAACTGCCCATTAAACTCACCACAGAAAGATCGAGCTCATACTTGACAGCACAAGTCTCTTTTAACAACATAGTTGTTAATATTATGGCAATCAACCTTTCTGGACCAGAAATCAGGTCACATTCCTGCATGTACTAAGTTTCTCAAGATTAGAAAAATTAAAAATTTTATATATTTTTTCCTACTGTATTTTTCCGCTCCCTCAATCCAATCTTTCCCTCTTCCTGATTTAACAAATTCTCCCTCCCTCTCTGTCATTCTATTGTTTCTTTTACAGTCCTCAAATATCATGGGTTATGAAGATAGCCACTTTGTCCTGCCGTTCAGGTGCCAGGCAATCAGTTTGCAGCCAGCAAGTTATACCAAACCTTATATCTGAACTAAGAATGCAGGAAAATGTCTAACAGCACATATCACGAGATGTCCCACTCCAGCAAAATGTGATACATAAGTACCCCATAAGGTTTTGTACAATGGCAAAAACACTGGCTGGACTATAGCCTGCCCCCCGAAACTCTGGCAATTGGGGGTTACAATATCTTAATCCTTCCACTCAGCCTCTAATAGTTTTCTTTGCAGAACTCCCAGTTGCCTTCAGCAAACATTTCTCCCATTAGGGGACATGCTGAATCGTTTAGATCACAGACAGCAATTCAAGGTCAGACACACTGCTGACAGAACTGGTCACCTGTGCAACAGCACAACCAGGACTGTCACAACAGCTCCACTCATCCATTTCGTTCACTAACACTGAGGGATTATTAACAGCTATAGGCACAAGGCCAGTCGTGCTTCCAAAGGGTTAAATAGCAATGAAGCGTGCCATCAGGGGCAAAGCAGCATAGTTGAAACCATTTTTAACAATTAGCTCACATGGTTGTGACAAAAGTAAAAGCCCATGGGATACAGGGGAATGTGGTGAGTTTGATTCAAAATTGGCCCAGCGACAAGAAACAAAGGGTAATGGTTGATGGATGCTTTTGTGAATGGAAAACGGTTTCCAGTGGTGTTCCACAGGGCTCAGTGAATTTACTAAGAGAAAATATTCACTTTACAGAGCACTTGCATCATCCAAATATGCGCTGTTCTCATCGGTTAGCTCCATCAACAAATGCTCTTTGAGTTATTGAAGGGACTCATTTATGAAATCTTGAAGACGGAAAAATGAGTAAATTTTTCAGTGAAAAATAAAAGCTGCCGTGTTTTTACCTGGGAATAGTGTGTGTACACACAAGTAACAAAAGGAATTTCTACGAATAATGATCAAGTGGGAAGCAGGATGACAAAAGGTACCTGCAATATTAATACCCCCTTTCGCATTGTTTCTTCACATCTCTGATCAAAGTATCCGGTCAGCTGGTGCAGGATCAGCCACTGATGATATGACCAAAGGAGAATGCCTCAGGCATAATTGTAGTGAGTTCAAATCCCACTATGTGCCAGGATCTCATTTCCTTTGCACTGGGTGCTCACATCAACACTTATAACTAAATCCACCTCAATTATACTGAAGTTTGGTTGAAGGACTGATTGACCTGTCTGCCCCGAGACCACACTTGCTGCAGAGTTTGGAGTTCAACATTGCCTTCTGCGTTATTCAAGCTCCAGGTATTCTCCTCACTCTCCAGTGCTTGTCCCAGGCTCTGATCACTTCCTATTCACTGACTGAGATGTCATTCCGAGGAGTCAATTCTAGGGCCTACAATAGGGTTGCCGGTGGTTGGGTGTATTCCTGGAGTTCCATCATATGAGCATCCATCCTCCTCCCACAACACTATTTATTTTAACCAATAAGATACTTGAAGTGTAGGTTGGAGAGGGTGATTCCTCTTGTGGAAGAATCTAGAACTAGGAGTCACAGTTTAAAAATAAGGGGTTGCTCATTTAAGCCAGAGATGAGGAGAAATTTTCTCACTCAGGAGGGTTGTGAGTCTTTGAAACTCTCTTCCTTAAAAGGCAGTGGAAGCAGAGTCTTTGAATATTTTTAAGGCAGAGCTAGATAGATTTTTGATTATCAAGCCTTTGAAAGGGCTGAAAGGTTATTGGGGGTAAGCAGGAATGCGGAGTTGAGGTTACACTGAGATCATCCTTGATCTAACTGAATGGCAGAGCAGGCTCAAGCGGCCAAGTAGCCTACTCCTGCTCCTAATTCATATGTATGTTCATATACTTTTGAAGTTAGCTTCTGAAACACAAGATGGGTTCAAATCCCACCAAGGCAGTTGGTGGAAGTCAAGTTCAATAAAAAAAATCAGGAACTGAAAGTTAGTCTCAGCAATAGTGACCATGAAACTATCATTGATTGTTGTAAAAACTCATCTGGTTCACTAATGCCCTTCAGGGAAGAAAATCTGCCATCCTTACCCAGTCTGGCCTACATATGACTCCAGATCCAGAGTAAGGTAGACAGGATAATCAGTTTATTGAAAAGTGTGGCTCACTCTTAACTGCTCTCTGAAATGGCCTAGCAAGGGTAATTAGGGATACGCAACAATTGCTGGCCTTGCCTGCATTGCCCAAATCTCAGAAAAGAATAAAAACTAAGGTGATTATGTTGCTGTGATTTTCTATGTAATTCTATGCAAACTGCAGAAGAGAACAGACCCTTTGCTTTCCGACTAAATTCATCTCGACTGTTGGTGAGATAGCCTTTTGCCGTCACCAACACCACACCCCCAACCATTTAAAAAAATAACAAATGAATTAAAGAGTTCAATGAAAATGAAGAGAGAGTTAGGTTTAATGCCCCCATTAAGTTCTTCTTGTCACAATGCTTTGGCGATGAATCTTGGAAATGCCAGGGCATTCCCCAAAAGGCTGGCAAGCCTACCAGGCAATCTAAAAATCTGAAAGTGCTGGAAAAACATAGCAGGTCCATGACTCTTCTTTGAAGAAGTCGTATTGTTTTCGAAACGTTAACTCTGTTTCTCTCTCCACAAATGCGTCCAGACCTGCTGAGTTTTTCCAGCACTTTGTTTTTATTGCAGATCTCAAGCATACAAGGTGTTTTGCGTTAACGTCAAAATCTGATTGGCTGTCTCTCAAGAAATTTCTGTCCCTCATGATGGTAAATAACACGCCACAGACAGCACTGCAGGAATTCAGAAGAAATCCTAGCTGCACAGAGAGTAACCCTGTCATCGAGTGACGCAGTGCAGTAATCTTGTGTGTGTCAACTTCCTCTCCATCATTAATCTTACGTAAGGAAGGATATTGCCTTAGAGGGAGTGCAGCGAAGGTTCATTAAGACTGATTCCTGGGATAAAGGGATTGGCCTATGAGGAGATTTAGTAGATCAGGGCGACTATGCTCCCTAGAATCTCATTGAGACATATAAAATTCTTAAGGGGCTTGCTTGATAAGGTTGATGTTGCGAGGGAGCTTCCCCTGGCTGGGGGTCACATTCTCAGAATAAAGTATTGGCCATTTAGGACTCACATGAGGAAAAACAGAAATAAGAACAAAAAAAGCTGGAAAAACTCAAGCTGGTCAGGCTGTATCTGTGGAGAGAAACAGAGTTAATGTTTCAGGTCGATGACCAGCTCTGAAGCAAGATAGAAATGTAAGAGTTTTTAAAGCCAGTGGAAGGGGGGAGGGGATAGGGGAGAACAAAGGAGAAACTGTGTGATAGGGTGGAGGGCAGCAGGGATTAAATAACAAAAGATTTCATGATGCAACAGCTGAAGAGAGTGGTAATTGATATAGTAAAGAAACAAAGGTTGTGTCCAAATGAGCCATGAATTGCTACATAAAAACCATCTCAATGCAACATGAAGGGATTAAAAAAAGAACAAGATAAGACCGGGCAAAACAAAAAAAGAGGGAAAAAACACAGAACAAGATGGAGGTAGAGGTTATGACCCCAAGTTGTTGAACTCAATGTTGAGCCCTGAAGGCTGTAGAGGGGTGAGTCGGAAGATAAGGTGCTGCTTCTCAAGCTCACATTGAGATTCACTGGAACGCTCTGCAGGCCACAGACAGAAGAGCCAGAGTGGGAGCAAAGTGAGGAATTAAAATGATAAGCGACCAGAAGCTGGGGACGTGCCTGCAGACTGAATGGAGGTGTTCCGCAGAGCAGTCACCCATTCTGCGTTTGGTCTCCTCAGTGTAGAGGGGACCACAGCGTAAACAGTGAGTTCAATAGACTAAATTGAAAGGAGTACAAGTGAATCACTGTTTCACTTGGAAGGAGTGTTTGGGGCTTTGGATAGTGAGAAGAGAGGAGATGAAACGACAGGCGTTGCATCTCCTATGTTTGCACGGAAGGTGCCGTAGGGAAGGGAGGGGGTGATAGGGCTGACTGAGGGGTGGACTAGGGTGTCATGGAGGGTCCCTACGGAATGCTGAAAGGGAAGGCAGAGGAAGATATGTTTGGCTGATCTATGGAATCGGAGGCTGCTGGGGTGGAAGGTGAGGACAAGGGGAGCCCTAACATGGTTCTGGGAAGGAGCAGAAGTGGTGAGAGCAGAGGTGTGTGAAATGAATTGGACACGTTAGAGGGCCCTGCAACCATGCTAGGTGAGAATCCTCGCTTAAGGAAAAAGGAAGACATGTCAGAAGCTCTGGTGTGGAGGTTACATCATCAGAACAGATGTGAAGGAGATGGAGAAGCTGGGTGAATGGAATGGAGTCCTTACAAGAAGCAGAGTGAGAGAAAAAACTGTGGATGCTCAGTCATTAAGTGTGGTCAAGTCAGAATTGACAGATTTTTGCATACTAAGACAGTCAAGGGATATGGGGATAATGTGGGAAGGTGGAGTTCAGACAGGTCAGCCATGATCTAATTGAATAGCTGAACAGGTTTGAAGGGCCAAGTGGCCTACACCTGGTCCTATTACTTACATTCTCATGAATGCAATTGCCTCATATTTTCAATTCCTACAACTTATATCCAACCATCTCTAGTAATGTCAGGTTCTTCCAAAAGACAGAGTGATCTTGCAGGGTCAAATGTTAGGGGCAGAACACCCAGAATATTTTTACTGACCCCAAACCACCAGCAGGTTTGTAAGCCATGCTCAACATAAACCTGGATTGAGCGTGCACAGTTGGCTCCATTTCTGGCTTAAACAATGAAATTTCACCAACTGGGATGTGTAACTAAAACTGATGAAAATCAATAAGCACTTGGACAAAAATGAATGAAATGATCTGCATCAATAATTAAAAAGACAAAAAGCTAGACCCAGGGAAAGCATATCAGCCAGAAAATAGTGCCAGATGAAAAGAAAAACTGCAGAGGGCCCTTTGAAACCTGTGCTGAGTTAGTCAAATCTCAACTGCGAGGTACTGGCTGCCGCAGTGATGTAGGAAACGGCCAGAATTCCAACTCCTAATGGTGTCCCCGGCTGTGTTTGTGAATGTTGCGGGAGGGCAGAATTGAATTCATCTTTCCCTCGCTCATCATCCAGGTTTACACACGGAGGAATGGACAACTGCGCCAGGCACCAGAGAGCCTCTATCCAGCTCTACCTGTCCCACCGCCCCTTAAACCAGCTTATATTTCACCTCTCTTCTATTTTTACTTAGTTCTGTTGAAGGGTCAATCGGACTCAAAACGTTAACTGTGTTCCTCTCTGCAGATGCTGCCAGACCTGCTGAGTTTTTCCAGGTATTTTTGTTTTTGTTACCGGAGAGCCACTGGCACCTGCAAAACAAGATTCACCACAGAGGGCAAAAAGAAAGTGGAGAATCTCGAGTGGAATCTGGATGAGATACAAATGGCTGAGCACCCTCAGGAAAATGTACAAGGCAGAAAGCTTTTGAAGTGGAAGGAGACTAAAGAGAGCTTGGACATGCAAAAATCGATAGAAGTCATGCCTGCCGCTCTCTGGTCAGATTGGCTCTGCAACACCCCTATTGGTCTGAGCTGAACATTCTTGACTCCGCCCTAGAGAAAATAGTTACTTATCAAAAACATATAGTTGAATAAAAAGGTGAACAAATGCTTTTCATTTAGCATTTTAATCCTTGGTGGGATTCTCAAACAGGCAGCACTTCAACATGGCAGGATAGTGGAGACTCTGGCAGGAATGGGCTAATTCCTGTTTCTCACTCATGGTTTCATGGATTCTACTTTTAGCAATAGTTGTCGTGGAAGGAATGTTGGCTCAGATACCAGGAAAGCTCTCCTGGCAGACAGGGCCTCAGATTAACATCTTTTTCAAAAGATAACACCACCCAATAATGCATCATTACTTTCATAACTCATAGGTATGTCAGCCTAAATCAGGTGAAGCTCTACAGTGGAGTGTGATCTGACTCACAGGCAAGAAAATAGGAATGGTCTGTCTGACTCTGTGTACATACAACCTTCAAACTGGAGTCAGGTCTGGTTCTGTGAATAGTGAGATACAGCATTCAAACTGGAGGGTAGTGAGGTACAGCGGTCAAACTGGAGTCAATCCGGTTCTGTGGTTAGTGAGGTATATCCTTGAAACCGGAGTCAGTCCGGTTCTGTGGATAGTGAGGTACAGCATTCAAACTGGAGTCAGTCCAGCTCTGTGAATAGTGAGGTGCAGAGTTCAAACTGGATTCAATCCGGTTCTGTGGATAGTGAGGTACAGCATTCAAACTGGAGTCGGTCCAGCTCTGTGAATAGTGAGGTGCAGAGTTCAAACTGGATTCAGTCCGGTTCTGTGGATAGTGACGTACAGCCTTCAAATTGGAGTCAGTCTGGTTCTGTGGATAGTAGGGTACAGACTTCAGACTGGAGTCAGTCTGGTTCTATGGGTAGTGAGGTACAGTGGTCAAACTGGAGTAAATCTGGTTCTAAGAAGGGCTGGAGTGGTTTGTGGACACAATGTCATAATTTAATCCAATAAGTTTTGGTTTTAAGGTTATTGAAAATGATAAATAAATTAACCTAATAAAGATTTAGATCTTTCCAGATTACCCTGAGACTTTATGAACTATAGGATGCATCATACCTAAGATTCCAAAATCCCAGATCAGAAACTTCATTAAAAACCCATGATTGGTGAGTATCAAGAGTAAGAGATAGAATAGGAACAAGTTAGAGGGAAGCAAACAGGTAGGTTTTTAATGGGTTAAGGATGGTCATTTGTGTGGACTATAATTTAACAGTAGGCAGTAAAGTGAGTGCAAGGATCTAATATGGGCAAATGCAAAGCCAACAGGGTTCTGGATAACAGCACCTCATCAGGTCTTTCAAACCGTCGGGCAGTCTAGTCAGGTTCTTTCTGGAATACTAAATGCAAATTCCGGTCACAGAGCTAGAGGGCTGGTGAAGAAAAAGTTTAGGGATCAAGAGACTGCTTTGCAAAGAGGGCAGCCACAGGAAACAGGGCTGATGTCTGGACATCGGACTCATTTAAAAAACAGCTAGATGCTGTGATGAAACTATATTAGGGTCAGTACAATATATGATTGAGAGACTACCAGCTCTACACCCCAATCAAAGACTCAGATTCATAGATGTTTACAGTACAAAAGGTACATTCGGCCCATCATGTCCGTGCCAGTCAACAAAGACCTGACTACACTAATCCCATTTTCCAACGCTTGGCCCACAGCCCTGGAGGTGATGGCAACGCAAGTGAATATCTAAATACTTCTTAAATGTTACAAGAGTTTCTGACTCAACCACCCTTTCAGGCAGTGAGTTCCAGACTCCCATCACCCTCTGGATGAAAACATTTCTCCTCAACTCCCCCCTTAGCCTTTTACCTCTTACCTACAATGCCTTTGGTCCACGCCACATAGTTAATAAGACCTTCTCAACAAGTCACTCAGTTGTAAAAGCAATTATTATAGAATTAACACATCACGGGGTAACTAGGAACTGGGCACAAATGCAGCCTACCCAGTATCACCCACACTCTAAATGAAAAAAATGGACTAAAGGGTCTTCTGCATTGAAGTCAATCTTGTGACATGCAATAGAGATTGATTTTAGCTTTTTGGTGAACTGATTTCCAAAATAGACCAGAAAATAATTCACAGCTCAAGGCATTAATGGAGCAGCAGAAGAAAAAAGTAACAAACTAAGTTTTACTGAGCAAGTGACCCACTCATGATTAATCTCCACACTTAATGCAAGTGTCAGCCAAGTATTTCCATATTTCGCAGGCAGTTTCTTCAAATGTCTGCAACTGCAACTCCATCTATGTGCTGCTAAAACTCCAAACTTGTGAGGGGAGGGGTGCAGGAGATAGAAATCCAACAAGTTAAAAGTGTAATTCCACAGACCTGGTGATAAGGGAGCAGAGAATGTTTGATTTGATTGGCTGGCAGTCACAGCCGAGGAGACAATAAACACAGAGAGTACGTGTCTGAAATCAGGGAAACCAGAGGTTTCTGCTGACAGGGTCATCAACAATCAGAAGGGAAGAGATTTTGGAAGGGGTGGGGCAGGAATGAAAATAATGAATTTTAGAGAGGATGTTACATCTTCCTCTATTTTAGGATTCTGTTCCCCTCACCACCCTCTGTGATACTCATCATCAGACCCTGGAGGGCAGGCAAGAACCCATCCTGTCCTTGTATTTTGCTGTTTCACAGCAACATTCCCAAAGGAGTGTCAGCAGGTCTCCCACCACCCACACCGGCCGCAACCCTCCTTCCCCTCCCCCGACTCATCCTTCAGGGTAATGTGCAGAGAAACAGACACCCAGAGGGGAAAGGGCTGGCACCATCCCGACAACAGCACAAGCCACAGTGGCTTTTACAGATCACACAGAACATTAAACCTGCCCAGTGAATTGCTACTGTATCTAAGATATTCCGGAGTTAGCAGTGTCAGTTCCACCTACCACATTTACAGACAGATATCCACACTAAACGGATTAGACCGACTGCAAGTGCTAGGATGTAGGTCAAAGCGAAGCGACTAACTGATCCCTGGCAAACACTTTTAACTCACCTCATGCCCCAGAGACTCTGATGGTGCAGCAATCCCAGGAATAAACAGATCAATCTGTCTGACGTGCGGGGCTAAAGGCAGCGAGTTAACTCCATTTGAGAAGCAAGAACCATGTGAAAAGTCAAGATTGTAACGCACAGCATAGACCCAAACTTGTCATTCAATTATCTCTCTGCAGATTATACAAACAAACTGCATTACTACTGGTGCCAGGAACCACACCGTCATTCCCACTTCCCAATATTTCTCTCATGGTGCTCAGGTTCCTTCTCAGAATCTTGCTTCCCGGGTCACAAGGAGGTGGGGGACTGCCAATCCCTACACTGACCAAGCAATTATCACTGGTCAATGTCAATTAGATCACATTTCTTTGGGTCTATCTCCACATAAAGCAGCTGTAACTTCACTGTTGTTATTTAAAGAGATACAGCCCTGCTAATGGAATCAGCAGTCAGTGGGGGAGCCAGAAACAATCCATCAATGCCTAGAGTAAACAGTGCTCTGGCAGCACACAGGCCAGAGTTCACGGCCTGGTGCTGTCTGGTTTACGGTCTAGTGGTCTCCACAGTGTAATTCCTAGTTCAAAAACATCCAGTCCCCGGGCAGCTTTCTCTCTCTCTATTTTCACAGGAGGATTTGTGCCTATGAACGGCCCTTTAACCAACTGTGATCTATTTCTGAGAGAAAGAGCATCCAATCACTCCACCCCATCTCTACAATGAGCAGCCACTGCACCAGATAATGAGGCTGGACAGGACAAACGTCCAATCATGCCACGCAGGAAGCAATGTCCAGGCTGTTAATTTAGCACTCAGCTCACTTGGCCCTTGCCCTGTTTAACACAGAGAAAGGGACATTGAGTTTGTGCTTGGAGCTGCCAGATGCAATAACAGCCTGGTTAAATCGCAAGATGCTTAAAAGGTTCGACAAGTTGGTGAAAGCAGCTGGCCACGAGCACCCAGGCCGAGGAACCTTCCGCACACAGGCTTCAGTCTCACACACATGCATTTCTTGCACACGAATGATAAAGTTATATTTTTTAAACCACTCATTTTTTCAGCTGGTTCCTGCAGAATGGTCAGGGTGCGGTGTTAAAAGTAACTGTGGTCCCTGGAAAGATCAAGAATGAACCATGCCAATGACAGTCCCAGGTATATTACACTTTATACGTATTAAAAAATATTTCAGTTCTCCAGCCTGGCATAAACTGACATTTTTTTGTGCCGTTCTATGTGATGAATAGAAGAAAGTTATCAGGAGAGAATCGCAAGAGACAGCAGGCAAACATAAAGCCATTCTTTTATTGCAGTTATAGAGGCCATATTGCTATAGTGACCTATTTGCCTGTCCACACGGTGTGTAGAGGTGTCCATAATATCCCATAAATTCACAGCCATTCCAAATAAAAGCTATAAAAGCTGCGCTGCAAATATTGAGCCTGAATCAGGCCCAGTATCCACAGTCTGAGGCCAGAGCTGCTCCCAACAACTAGAACGACAAAGGGACTGAGACCAACAGAAAAACTCGGCAGTGAGGGGAAGTCAAGGCTGGGGGGGAGAAGGGGGTAAAAAAAAAATCAGCACAAAGAAAATCCCTCCTCGAGTGAACTGATCTGTGAAGTGAAATTTAAAGGGTTTTGGGGAGTAAGGTGAATACTGATGGGCCTTCTGTGTTATTGGACTCAATGAATCAGGCTGATCAGCTACAGCAGATCTCCACATTCAACAAAGCCATTTTCTACATTCAAACCACAGTCTGCACTAAAATATCACAGGTGTTAGTACTTGGACATGCAGCCAGCAACCTGCTGAGATACAGCCCATTATCAAGCTGAAGATCACCAGTTCAAAATAAACCCCATGCAGGCATTTCAGCTCCTTCTCCTCAGCCTAGTTCTGTAATCAGGTTACCGAGCACTGTCTGCACACTTCCTCCAACACCCTGCTGGCTGTATAAACAGGATTAGTGCAGAGCATGTGATCCAAGAGGAGAAACACACACTTGCCACTGAATCTTTTGAATTACTGCTGCTCA
Source organism: Cetorhinus maximus (assembly GCF_964194155.1). Classification (NCBI taxonomy): domain Eukaryota; kingdom Metazoa; phylum Chordata; class Chondrichthyes; order Lamniformes; family Cetorhinidae; genus Cetorhinus; species Cetorhinus maximus. Next base: position 19,254,457 of record NC_135908.1, read on the forward strand.
CAAGCATTCCAGTTCTGTCACTTCTCCAGTGCACATTCCATGTAATACACTACGTGAAGTGAGACAAGCAACTTTAAGGTGATTTGCAGCGCAGGTCTAGCTTTGGGGATCTGGTACTGTACTGGACTCCCCATCAGCACTACCCCACCCTATTGCTGCTGGGTATCTAGGAAGCTGCTAGATCCCAATCCTCTCCTCACCTGGCCCGTCTCCAGTAGAGGTTGCCAGACAGCAAGCAGGAATAAGAACTGGTCGCTTTATTTCTTTGACAGCCCAAGGAACAAGCAGCCAGCCCTGCCCTTAAGCAACAATTACCAGCTGCAGACAAGAATTGGTTATCTCTTAAACACCTGAGTAGTTAGTTGCTGAAAACACTGTCAGAGGAATGAAAACTACTTGTCTCAGAGTTGTTGCTTCGAGCTGATTTTCCAAACGAGGATGTCAGTGAAATACACCGTGTCTCAGACACCAATTTTTCCAGAGAAGCAACACTGGACTCTAATTTCATCCACATGTCTTTTGAGAACTTGTAAATATGGAGGCTCAGTTCCATTGAACTCAAACACTATAGTATCCATGCCTTTCCCGTCACTCAACCACCAACACTTGCATCTTATACCCTTCACTGGAACCCAACTCCACTCCTCATCAACGTGACTCTCTCTACAAACCATTCTTCAGATTTTAGATCTCTAGACAGTAACATGAATGTGGCATTCCATTATTCATCTAACAATGTCCATCATTTTGAAGGGTCTACGTTACTCATTGAGGGATCTGAATCATTCAGATTCTCTTCACTAGGTCCTTGGCATGAAGAGTCTGTGTCAGTCACACATTCCTCACTGTGCCAAATAGATAACCAAATATTTACTCCAAAAATCTGCTCTGTGGTCAGTAAACATGTAGAGGGGCTAATGGCTAAACTAGGTCTGGGTGTGGGCGATTGAAAGCTTTGAGAAAAACCAACACACAAAGATTCAAGTGCCTGCAGGTTTACCATTGGGTGATCAACATAAAGCAGTTGTAGACAGTCTTGTTATGTTTGATGAAGGGTGAGGGGGGAGGTGAAAAATCAGCTCACACCCTCAGCTTTGTTTCATCTGCTCCAGGGAAGCCCAATCACAAAACAGGACAGCAGTTTGATAGCAAATGAGACTGCTGGCCCTGGTCAGGCGAGCACACAAGCTCATGGGGCTCGTGTCCGGGTCCCAAGCTAAATTTGCAGCCTTTGACAGAAGACTCGCACAAATAAGGAGGACCCAGCAAAACCATAACACAGGAAAACTGCTAACAAGCAGTGGATTGGAACATTCCGGCATTTCAAAATATTATTAAAAGGGATGAGATAGAGTTGGAAGATTTATGCAATAGAAATAGGAAGAAAGAAGCAACTTACATTTCTATAGCACCTTTCAGGACATCAAGTTTTACAGTCAATTATGTCGTTTTTTACATATTGTCACTGTTGCAATATAGGAAAATGCAGCAGTCAATTAGCACACAGCAAGCTCCCACAAACAGCAATGAATAAATGACCAGTTCAACTGCTTTTGTGATGCCAGTTAATAGATTAATGTTGGTCAGGAAATCCAGGAGATCACCACTGCTCTTCAGCAAAACAGTCCCATGGGATCCACCTGAGATGGAGGAGGAGATGGTAAGCGGGATTTGGTTTAAGGTCTTCAAACAAAAGTTGGACCCTCCAACAATGCAACACTCCCTCAGTATTACACTCGGGTGTCAGCCTAGATTTGGCGAGAGAAAATTGTAGAGTGGGACTTGGCCCCATGAACTGGCTCACAGGCAATAGTGAGCTCAGGCTGCCTCTTGCCAATGCAGTTCACACATGAGATTGGGCAGGTTGGGGGAGGGGATGCAATCGCATGGGATTGTGGAGGAACCCAGGATCGAAAAACTGTTAAACTGGCTCTGGACAAGTGCCTGAAATGAGTTACGAAGCTAGCTATGGATCAGTCTATAAACAAACAGAATGACAGTGATAAACCGCTTGTTGCTGAAAAGATTAGGCTTTAAGTATTCAGCACAGCACTCTTACAAGAAAACTTTGTACCAACATTATGTTCATTTCCTCAGCAATGTCTCCAGGGCCACATTATCCCAGCCCTGAAACTGCAACTGAAATCTTTGGAGCAAGTCCTTGCTCCAAACGTCAGCTGTGAAGCTCATGCTTTGTAGTTATAATGGGGGACTTGAATTACCCGTATATAGACTGGGATAGTGGTAGTGTAAGGGCAGTGAGGGACAAGTGTTCCTAGATTGTGTTCAGGACAATTTCCTACAGCAGTATGTGTTCAATCCAACAGGAAAGGAGGCACTGCTAGACCTGGTTCTTGGGAATGAGGTGAGCCAAGCAGATCCAGTGACAGTGGAGGAACATTTAGAGGACAGTGACCATTGTATCATAAGGTTTAGGATGACAGTGGAAAATGACATTGGTCAATCCAGAGTAAAAATAATCAACTGGCAGAGAGCGGACTTCAATGGGGCATGAATGGTGCTGGAAGGATTGGAACCAAAGGTTGGCAGGAAAAACAGTAGATAAACAATGGGCTACCTTCAAAAGGGAGATTGTTTGGGCACAGTCAAGGTACGTTCCCTCAAAAGGGAAGGGTAGGACAAACAAATCCAGAGCTCCCTGGATCACAAAGGAGATATAAATTAAGCTAAAAAAGAAAAAGTGCGCTTACAACAGGTGTCAGGTAGCAAATACAATTGAGAACTAAGCTGAATACAGAAGGTTCAGAAGGGAGAAGCAAAGAGGGATTATGAAAAAAGACTGGCAGCTAACATAAAAGGAAATCCCAAAGTATTCTATAAGCACATCAATAGTAATTGGGTGGTAAAAGGGGGAGTAGGGCGAATTAGGGACCAAAAAGAGGGTTTGCACATAGAGGCAAGAGGAATGGCTGAGGTGTTAAATGAATACTTTGCCTACGAGGCAGATGCTGCCCAGGCCATGGTGATAGTTGAAGAAACTCAGTCACTAGAAGGGTTTAAAATTGATAAGGACTGGATCAGCTGTCGGTACTTAAGCTGATAAGGCACTAGGACCAGATGAGATGCATCCAAGAATATCGAAGGAAGTGAGAGTGGAAATTGCAGAGGCACTGGCAATCATCTTTCAATATTCCCCGGATTCGGGGAAGGTGCCGGAGGACTGGAGATTTGCAAACATTACGCCCTTGTTCAAAAAAGGTTGTAAAGATTTGACCTGTAATTTCAGACCAGTCAGTTTAACTTCGGTGCTGGGGAAACTTCTAGAAACAATTATTCGGGGTAGAATTATTAGTCACGTGGAAAAATGTGGATTGATTCGGAAGAGTCAGTATGGATTTGTTAAAGGAAAATCATGTCTAACCAACTTACTGGAATTTTTTAAAGAGGTAACTAAGATGGTTGATGAGGGCAAGGCTGTTGATGTGCATATGGACTCCCAAAAGGTGTTTGATTCAGTGCCACACAACAGATTTGTGAGGAATGTTATAGGTCATGGAATAAAAGGGACAGTAGCAACGTGGATACAAAATTGGCTGAGGGATAGCAAACAGAGAGTAATGGTTAATGGGTATTTTTCAGGCTGGAAGAAGATTTGTAGTGGAGTTCCCCAGGGATCCTTGCTTTTCTTGATATATATAAATGGTCTAGATCATAGTGTGCAGGGAACAATTTCAAAGTTTGCGGACGACACAAAACTTGGGAGAATTGTAAACTGAGGATGACAGTGTAGAACTTCAAAAGGACATTGGTGGAGTGGTCAGATAGGTGGCAGATGAAGTTCAATGCGGAGAAGTGAGAGGTGATACACTTTGATACAAACAACATGGAGCGACAGTATAAAATAAAGGATACTATTCTAAAGGGTGTGCAGGAGCAGAGACGCCTGGGTGTAAATGTACATAAGTCATTAAAGGTGGCAGAACAGGGAGAGAGAGCTGTTTCTAAAGCATACAGTATTCTAGGCTTCATTAATAGTGGCATAAACAAGAGCAGCAAGGTTATAATGAACTTATATAAGACACTGGTTAGACCTCAGCTGAAGTATTGTGTACAGTTCCGGGCGCCACACTATAGGAAGGACGTGAACACATTGGAGAGAGTGCAGAAGAGGTTTACGAGTATGGTTCCAGGGATGAGACATTTCAGTTATGAGGAAAGATTGGAGAAGTTGGGACTGTTTTCCCTGGAGAAGGCTAAGAGGAGACTTGATAGAAGCTTTCAAAAGCATGAGGGGTCTGGACGGAGTAGATAGGGAGAAACTGTTCCTGCTCGTAAATGGACCGAGAACCAGAGGGCACAGTTTTAAAGTGTTTTGCAAAAGAAGCAAATGTGAGGTGAGAAAAAACTTCTTCACACAGCGAGTAGTTAGGATTTGGAAGGCACTGGCTGGAAGTGTGGTGGAGGCAGGTTCAACTCAGGCATTGAAGAGAGTATTGGATGATTATTTAAATAAAAACAACATGCAGGGTTATGGGGAAAAGGCAGTGAATTGGCACTAAGTTAAAATGCTCAGAGCCAGTGCGGACACGATGGGCTGAATGGCCTCCTTCTACACCATAACAATTCTGTGATCTTGAGTGATCTTAAATGAGGAAAGGTCCGAACACGAAGCACCTTTTCTCTTCACTCCACAGATGCTGATTGGCCCACCGAATATCTCCAAGCATGTTGGTTTCAGCTTTCTAGCACTGGCTATATTTTGTTTTCTGTTCAAACTAAGGGCATGGGGCAAGGCGTTGCATGCAGTGCAATACAATGACACCACGATCAGCAGCATCAGAGAGAAACAATCAGCTTGTTTGTTTCCAATTTAGTTCTATTCAGCAGCACTTTCCATATTAATATTTCAGACCTAGTACTTAGAAGTCACTATTGGGTCAGTTCACCACAGTCAAAGAGGGGATACTCTTTCTTTCAGTCCTAATTACACAACATCAGTCACAGACCAGGCTATCAGAATCATTTGGAGCATTTATAAGCCCGCAGCAACGAGTCACTGTGGTATAAATCTGACTGATCACATAAACTCACGATCTCAACACTTCAGCCTCTCACTTGAGAAATTGCATGGAGGCAACACTGAAACAACAGCAGACTCCATGCTCCACCAGACCGTGTGAATTAATTAAACCAAACCTCAATCCCCATAGTGATTTCAACATAGTCAACAAGGTGCACATCCTCATTCTGTGAGATCAGGTGGGATTAAGTGTCGACCATTACTATAGCACAGGGAGCCAGTCCCTCTGGACTAGGTGAAGTCTAAATGTTTAAAGGGTACTTTGCACCATCAGAACCACTTTTTAAAAAATGTCTAACAGCACACAGCGTCATGAATTCTAACACTCTTCGGTTCATTTCTCTTCTCTCAATTGCTTCTCTTTGAGCAACTGATGTTACATGGCCAGGTAAATGGCAGCCTGGTGAAAAGTGCATGCAAGGTGAGTACGCACTACTCAGTTAATGAGTTCCCGGCACTGGTATCACCAACCAACATCCCCAATGAGTGCCCCTCGCAGTTGCTTTCCCTAATGATGTCACATGTACACGGACTTAAACAAAAAATGTGCGCGCATCAACACAGCAAAAAGCAGCAAGTACAAACGAATGCTGATAATTCTTTACAACCATACTGTAAGGGGTCCTGAAGAGTGGCTGACTCTTCAACAGATTGTTCAGGAGGTCACTGGTTGGTCGATATGCGCAATGGGTCTTGAATTGATTTGTCACTACATGAAAGACAGATTTGTCAAGGAGATTTGTCAAACTGGACCTCGTCCTACGAGATCAGATTAACAAGCACCAATCTCATTACTATATTGAGATTTTGCAGAGCATTCAAAACTACCACTGTTCTTACCTTCTCTGTTTTGATTTTCTTCAGTGGTCGACACTCACTCTCAACCTCCTCCGACTCGTTTTTAATTCCCAACAGGTTGGAGATGGTATTGCTATCCACTGGTGCATTTCCTAAATCCAGCACTTGACCTGCAGTGCCATCTGGGCAGCTTGTGCCCTGAGCACATTCAAACGAACTGCCCTTTGACCCTGACCCCAACCCCAGCTGTTGTGCAGTATTTGAATCGTTCCCAGGAGGTGGCTGCACGCTGCCACTGCTCTCACTTTTATCCTTTTTGCTTTTGCTCGATCCACCCTCCTTCTCCTTTTTTGATCCGGCTCCATTTCGGACAGTCTTTGGGCCCTTTTCCGACCCTTTGGATGTGCTGTTGGAAGACCCCAGTCCGCTGGGGTTTGTCAAATCTCCAGATCGCCCCTGCATCTCTTTCTTCCCATTTCCTGATTCTCCCACTGTGTAGAGGGAAGCAGCAGACACAGATTTACCCCCGTCCTTTGCATTCTTGCTTCTTTTTGCCTTTGATTTGCTCTCCTTGGCCTGAGGTGCTTGAACTGGCGTGACAAACTTGATATTCTCTGGCAGAGCTGCCACTGCACTTGGCACTGGGATGCTCCCATCTTTTGACCCTGACATTTCCATTTTCTGCTGGTCCTTTTCCAAATCTGCATCCAAGTCAATGATTAAATTCCCAACTCCGATATCCCACTCATCCCCACTGTCGTAGGCATCAACAGCATTCGAATCCACACCTTTCCCAGCTGAACTGCTGCTGCTTAAGGACATCTTAGATTCACCTTCCTTGTGAAAAGATTCCTTTCTCTTCTCAGTGGTGCTGGACTAGTGCCGGTGTGTTAGGTTTTTATCGTGGCGTCCTCATAACTTCGCCTCCGATGTGAGTGCATCATCGCCTGGAAAAGGTAAGAAATTGTGCATGAGACACAGAATAACTAGATGTGAATGGACAGAAAAATTACCTGACAATGAGCCGCCAAGCACTGATAGACACAGAAATTACGTGATGCCAATCTACCAGATACCAAAACACAGACAAGTCACTCAAGCAAAATCTACCAGCTCTGGCTGAGCTCCAGGCAGTGATGGGAAAATAACAAGGGGATGGTTAGAGACAGAAATATCAAGAGAATTACTAACAGAGAAGTTGGCAGTCTGCAGACTTCATAAGGCAGACTGGCATATGGAAAGAATTCATGTTACTCCAGAACCAGGTATATATTTTAATCCCAATAAACCCTGAGCAAGTTTTCCATGAAGAGTGCAAGGGTCACACAATCATTCACTAATAAAACAGGTTGGTGGATGCTAGGGTTGAGGGCCTTGCCAAGAGAAAACTGCCAAAAACGCTTGCTCTTTGAGCAGCTCCGATTTTCCACAGCTGAAACTGGATACCAGCACTTGAGAACACAAGGGTAAACAATGGAGGATACAAGAGTTCAACCATATTCAGTGAGGGGAAAAAAATGTCTCATGAGGAAAATCTAAAATCCTTTCCAGCTAACTCTCACTCCACTTGGCTTCATCTTTCAACTCCCTGCCCATCTCATCCTCATTCAAGATCATAGTGCACAGCACTTTAACCCTCACTCCAGCATTAAAAAACATCCATTGGCTATTCAAAGCCATTCACCACGTCTTTATTGAAAAACGCAAGTCAATTTGAACTCTTGTTCTTTACTTGTTGTTATACACTGCCCTGGACATGAACTGACTTGTCCTCCCTAGTCCTACAAAAGGGCTTTATCCAGGCCGACTCTTCCACTTCTACTTCTCACAAATGCTAACACCCAAAACATTAACCTGGCTTTCTCTTTCAGATGCAAATTGACCTGCTGTGCTTGTGCACCATTTTGCATTCTTCTTTTAGACAGCCACCCTGAGGCCCTCTCAATTATCTCGGACGGAGTGGAGAGAAGCCTCCTGGCACCTTCCCTCAAATTAAAAGGGTGGGGTAGAGCCCAGAGGGCGGACAGCATATCTGAAAAGACTTAGCGAGACAGGTTGGAAGGCATTCCTTGTTCTTATAATGCTTAAATTTAAACAAAAGGCTTTAATCTATTACACAGTCACCTAGCTCACCCCAGTTGGCATTCTAAATTAAGTCAGAAAAACAACTGGTGGGAAAATGAAGGAATTTTACAACATTTCTGGATACAGAAAAAGGGCCTTATCGTATCATCAGGGTGTCCCCAAAGTGCTTTACGCAAATGGATTACTTCTGGAGTGCAGTCAACGTTAAGTAAACAAATGCAACAGCCATTTTGCATACACAGCAAATAAACTTGTTTTGGGGTAAGCAAAGAATTTGGCAAGGATATCAGGAGAACACCCTGTTCTTTTTAAACAGCACCATGAGATTTTTAACCTCCACCTGATCAAACAAAGTGTTAATGTTTCATCCCAACCGCAGCAGCACTCAAGCATCAGCCTCCATTGTGTACTCCAGATTATGATTGGGTTTGGACCCATAACCTTCAGGCTGGGGAATGAGGCTCCAAGCTCACCCCAGATAAGGCTCCAAGCTAAACTGTGCTGGCACAGCCTGTCAATGTGCAGGTCTGGTCTCATCACTTGGCTCTGCTTTAACCTTTCATCTACAAACCCTATTTTTCTGTATCCATTCTATGTAATCTACTTAATTAACTTATTTTAATCAATATTCTAACCACAGTTGTCAGGGACCATGAGCTGACAATTTCATAGCTGTAAAAGCACAGTCAGAAACAGCAAATTTAAGAAGGTAAGACTGTTGAAAACGTCAATTAATCTTTTCTAGTTATCCTCACTGCAGTAAGGAATACTAGCTAACCTGATAATTAGTTCTGTTGAAGAGTCATACGGACTCGAAACGTTAACTGTGTTCCTCTCCGCAGATGCTGTCAGACCTGCTGAGTTTTTCCAGGTATTTTTATTTTTGTTTTGGATTTCCAGCATCCGCAGTTTTTTGCTTTTATGATAATCAGGTTGTTCAATATACTACAGGGTTTTATAGAGTGGGATCATAGAAGTTTACAGAAAGTTTATCTGTCCCAGCCAAAAAACAAGCAATCCAGCCTAATCCCACTTTCCAGCTTTTGGTCTGTAACCTTGTAAAGACACTTCAAGTGTACATACAAGTACATTTTAAATGCAGTGAGGATCTCTCCCTCTACTACCTTTTCATGCAGTGAGTTCCAGACACCCAGCATCCTCTGGCTGAAATTACTTTAAATCTATAACCCAGATTTTTAAACCTTTTCTCGTTGGTTCGTGGAAGTGTTGCTGGTAAGGTCAGCATTTATTGCCCATCCCTAATTGCATTTTTAAGTGGCGGTGGTGAGCCATCTTCTTAACCACTGCAGTCTAACTGGTGAAGTTGCACCCATTGTGCAGATTGGGCGGGGGGGGATTCTGGTTTTTGACTCAGCAACAGTGAAGGAACAGCGATATACTTCCAAGTCAGGTTGGTGTGTTTTGCAGGGGAACTTGCTGGTGACAATGATTCCATGTGTATCATGTTTATCTAGGTGGTAGAGGTCAGGGTTTTGGAACATGCTATCAAAGGAAGTTTGGCAAGTTGCTGCAATGCACCTGGAGATGGTACACACTGCTGCCACTGTGCACCTGTGGTGGAGGATATGAATGTTTCAGGAAGGGATATCAATCAAGTGGGATGCTTGGTCCTGGATGGTGCTGACCTTGTTCAATGTTGTGGGAGCTGCACTCATTCAAGCATGTGGAGAGTATTCCATCACACACCTGACTTGTGCCTTGTAGATGGTGGATAGGCTGCAAGAGGGGAGTTACTCGTCACAGAATTCCCAGTATCTACTCGCTTTTGTCGCCACAGTATTTATATGGCTGGTCCAGTTCAGTTTCTGGTCAATGGTGACCACCAGGCAGGGGATTCAGTGATGTGAATGCCACTGAACATCTGTTAAGAGAAATAAATTCTTCCTATCTACTCTATCTTAGCCCTAAATAACTTTAAACACCTCAATTAAATCTTCCCTCGGCTTCCTCTGTTCCAAAAAATATCAGAAATATTTGAAGAGTTGCAGAGCTGAAGCTAATAGACCCAGGACAGGATGGTCGCTGTATGTATATCATGGGATGCTTAAGGAAACCAGGAAGGAAACTTGTACAGCACCGACTGTTAAAACACCAAAAGAGTTCTACAGGACTGGGATAAACTAATGTGGCAATCATCTTTAAAAAACAGTAACGTTTGACACAGGCAAATACAAGCCCACTATCCCAACAGCAATAAGACATACAAAAGCAGAAGAAATACAGTCTACACCTCATAACTCAAATTGCCTTTGTTATGCCAAAATAAAATAATTTGAAGTAACTTTGAACAGTAGTCAATGTTTGACTGACAGTGACTATAAGAAACAACAGCCTTGTTGTGAAAGGGATAATCATACAAGGCAATATCTGACTTTCTTTCTGTGATGCCAAAGATAAAGTAAATTGTGCACCTCCTCATGGTTTACTGCCCCATGAAAGACTTCTAATTAAGTTAAAATCCACAGGAAGCAAGGGTAAAGAACTGGATAAGCAGCTGGTTTAAAAAAATAGGAAAGAAGAGTACTCGCAATGCACACGATTTCCATTCCATCTTGTACAAAGAAGTTTCATATTGCGATGACATCCAGGAGCAACCTCAGAAACAGAAATCTGACTTTTAAAAAAGCAGTGAATTGATGGTCACATCTCCTGATATTGGAGAGGCTGAATATCATATGGTCTAGTACAACCTCAAGTCTTTAAGCATTTCGATTATACCTGTACAAAGCTCAGCGGTGAGAAGATGGGTCAACTCTGCAAGCAAGGTTGAATTATCCCATCTCTCTAAATCTCCCATTCAACGGGAACAATATGGCTAATACATTAAGTACTGTATTGATCATCCACAATGGAGCTAAACTTCAGGTGGAAGCCCTTTTGCTTTCTCATCCATGGGCACTGCCCAGTCTTGTGGCAGGCACGTTTGAAAACATTACCATTTCATTCCAGACACCCATATGACGTAGGGAGGAAATATTTTGTTCCGAATCCTGTGGGTGAGTTTCTGCAATCTGTGGGACTTAGGGAGGTTTGTGCAATAAATGTATCACCCAGTCATCAATCATATGGCCCCTTTTACAAAATGGGACCCATCAGCAACAACAACATGCCCTTGTATAGCACCTTTAAGGTAGTAAAATGTCACAAGGCACTTCACAAGGATGTCATCAGACAAAATTTGATACCGACCCACGTAAACAGATAATAGGACAGGTGACCAAAAGTTTCACCAAAGAGGTAGGTTTTAAGAAGCATCTGAAAGGAGACAGAGATGGAGAGGGGAAGTTTATGAACTATACAGCTGAAAGCACAGGCACCCTTAGTGGAGCAAAGGAAATCAGGAGTGTGCAAGATGTCAGAATTAGTTGGAAGCTCAGAGGTCTTGGAGGATTGTAGGGATGAAGAAAGTTAGAGAGAGAATTTAATCTGCTTTATTTTAATGACATATTAAAACGCTGGTGCGACCCTATTACGTCCAGTTTTGGGTGTGAAACTTCAGGAAGGATGTGAAGGCCTTAGAGAGGGTTCAGAAAAGATTCATGAAAATTCTTCCAGGGATGAGGAACTTCAGTTACATAGGCAGATTGGAGGAGTAGTTGGGACTGTTCTTATTGAAAAAGGGTTGAGAGGAAATCTGATAAAGGTGTTCAAAATCATGATGGGTCTGAACAGAGCAGATAGGGAGAAACTGTTCCCACTGTTGGAAGGACCAGGGACCAGAGGGCACCGATTTAAGGCAACTGGCAAAAGAAGCAGTGGCAACACGAGGAAAAACTTTTTTATGCAGCGAGTGGTTAAGATCTGGAATGCACTGACAGAGTATGTGGTGAAGACAGGGTCAATTGAGGCTTTCAAAAGGGAATTGGATCATGATCAGAAAAGGAAAAACATTGCATGGCTAGGGGAAAAGGCAGGGGAATGGCACTGAGTGAGTTGTTCCTTCAGAGGCCAGCACAGTCAGACAGAACAAATGGCCTCCTTCTGTGCTGAAGCCATTCTATATGGAGGGGTGAGACCATGGATGGATTTGAACAAGGGATAAAGTATTCATTTTGCCTCAATTCCATGTAAAATGATAGAATCATTCATCAGATGCAAAGTGAAAGATTATTTTGTGCAATAAATTTAAGGGTGTTTGTGGAAAGGATGCTTCCTCTTGTGGGAAATCTAGAACTAGGGGTCACTGTTTAAAAATAACGGGGTCGCTCTTTTAAGACAGAGATGAGAAGAACATTTTTCTCTCAGAGAGTCATGAGTCTTTGGAACTCTCTTCCTCAAAAGGCAGTGGAAGCAGAGTCTTTGAATATTTTTAAGGCAGAGCCAGATAGATCCTTGGTTAACAAGAGGGTGAAAGGTTATAGGGGGTAGGCAGGAATGTGGGGTTGAGGTTACAATCAGATCAGCCATGATCTTATTGAATGGCAGAGAGGGCTTGAAGGGCCGAGTGGCCTCCTCCTGCTCCTAATTCATATGTTCTTATGTAAAATGGATTCGGATAGGGGAAGATTCTGCCTGGTCAATGGACAATGTTAAGTCCTATGGCAACACTGGATCTAAGAAACATTTGACAAAGTTCCACATAAATGCTATTGGTTAAATTTAAAGCAGTAAGGATGCAGGGTACAACTGACTGAACGGTGGAAAACAATGGGTAATTTTTAGAGGGTGTTACTTCAGGGTGGCTTACTGAGTGTGGATGCTCCCTGGATCAGTATTGGGATTAATACGGTTATGAATTTGTGTAGATGGTTTGGACTCAATCCTGATTCAAACTGGTCAAGTTTGCAGATGATAACAAACCAGGAGGGGCTCTGAAATCAGGAGGGCATAAATTATCGAGCGACTGGGCAAAATATCCAAACCGGCAGAAATATAGCAGGCGAAATACAATAGAGGCAAATATAAGGTCCTATACATTGGAAAGGAAAAATGGGCCACAAATGTACACCAGGAATGGTGTTAAAATTGGAGAAGAGGAAGTCCTGGCGGTCTACTAAGATGCAACATGTCCAACCAATGCTGAACACCGAACAACAAAGCCCATTACTTAGAATTACACAGATACTAGGACACAGCAACAGGCCATTCAGCCTAACTAATCTATGCCAGCAATTACACTCCCCAAGTCTCTTTCCATTCTGCTCCCCATCCCTCTATTCTTTTCTCCCTCCTGGTTCAGGAATGTCCTTTACGGAAGGAAATCTGCCACCCTGATGCGTGACTCTAGACCCACAGCAATGTCCTCTGAAATGGCCTAGCAAGCCACTCAGTTCAAAGGGCAATTCGGGATAGGCAACAAATTCTGGCCCCCTCAGTAATGCCCACATCCCATGGAAGAATAAAGAAAAATAATCTAGCTGGAGGCTGTAATGGGGAGGATTTGATGATCCTTCTGGATGGATATACCAAGATGGGCTAAATGGCTTTCTTCATCTATAATTATCTGGTGATCTGATCTGGATAATTCAAACTGCCTGATGAGATGAAAGAGCAATGAACTACATTTTTTATTTCCATCTAATATTACAGTGTACACATGTATAAATTAATCATATCTACCTCAACATCAGTGCAGGCATCATCACCAAGAGTTCCAAATGAGTATGGTAACTGTACTCCAGTTAAAAAGCACATGAAGGGTGTTTCAGTAATTCAGCTGGAAAGCAATCAGCTGTAGAGTGATTAACACAGCCACTCAGTCAACAAACAGTTTTAATATGCAAAGTAAAGTTCCCTCAGTTCCAACCTTAGGACCACCTTCTAACTGTTTTTTTTTCGCTTTCCCACACGAGCCACTTAGTGAAATTGCCCATTCAGTGTTGAGGGAGGGTCAGCTTGTGTCAAAGTTCACCGGAAAACTGCTGGCCTGCGGGAGAGACTGCCAAACTCATTTCATGTCAAACGCTTACAGCCCAGCAGGCAAAGGAGACTTCAGACAAACCCAGCAGCTTGGGATGACTTTGAATTCAAGGTACCAGGAAAGAAAGGCTAAAAACAAAAAACTACTGCGGATGCTGGAAATCCAAAACAAAAACAGGATTACCTGGAAAGACTCAGCAGGTCTGGCAGCATCGGTGGAGAAGAAAAGAGTCGACGTTTCGAGTCCTCACGACCCTTCAAGAGTTCTGTTGAAGGGTCGTGAGGACTCGAAACGTCGACTCTTTTCTTCTCCACCGACGCTGCCAGACCTGCTGAGTCTTTCCAGGAAAGAAAGGCTAGTGTCTAAACCACCATCCTATCCAGTTTGTTCACTGTGAATAACTGAAAAATAAAAAGCGAGAATGTGATCCAGATTTGGTAAAAACCAAAAAAAAGCAGCTTACATAAGCATTGAAAATTGGAAACCTGAATTATGGGCAATTTGTTGGAATCAATTTCTCCATTAATTAGGGTAGAATGAATCTGAACTGATTGATTTTCAGGGTATCGTACGCAAAGTATTATATTGTATTGCAGCAAGCAGTTTCAATACATAATTTGCCAGCGTATTTAATAGAGGCTTAGAAGTGGTTCTAACACAGAATGACAATAGTTTGTCCAAGGCCACAGCTCCTCATATGGTGAACTTTCCAAATCAAGAAGCCAGGTGTTTCCCTGCAGAGATGTGAAAACAGTCAATTCAGATCACTATATTGTACACTTCCCAGCTCCTGGAACAGCAGCTATACACAGTGTGTATATCCTCCCTTTCAAAGAGAGAAAAGAGTCTGTGGGGAGGCAAATGATTTAAATGGGGAAGCCAAAAAGAAACTGAAATAAATATTTATAAGATCAGCCTCTTCCAAAGGTTGAGTCCGGAACAAACCGGGTCTGCTTGGCCTATGTTGAACAGCAGAGCAAAGCCTCCTCCAGAATTAAAGGCGTCAACAAAACACTGCTTTACTGCATCAAACAAAGATCCTCTTGGCAGTCACAAGGTATCATCCCATCTTCTCCCGCATGACTGCCAAGAGCAGTCCCACAGAATCAGGCCATTCAGCCCAACTGGACAATGCCAGTGTTTATGCTCCTCATCCCCTCCTATCTTTCTTCGTCTAACTCTATCAGGATACCACTATTCCTCTCTTCTTCCTGCATTTTCCCAGCTTCCCCGTCAATGCACCTACACCATTCAACCACTCCCAATCTCTTGAGTAAGAAGCTTTCTCCTGAATTTATTAGTGGCTATCTCACATAGAAAGACCTAGTTTTAGCCTCCCCCACAAATAGATCAAACCATTCCATAACCTTAAAGACTATCAGGTCACATCTTTTCTTTTGTACTGAAAAAAGCTCCAGCCTGTTCAATCTTTTTTGGCAGGCAAAAAACTTTCAGTTCTGGTACCATCCATGTAAAAGCATTTTTGCACCTTCTCCAGTGCCTTGATTTCTTTTTCAGACCAGAACTGTGCACAGAAACTTGCTTTAACCCATTCCATGAAAATAGCGAGCAGTAGTGAGGGGGCAGAGGGGCATGAAGAGCAGAGTGAAGCAAAGGGGAAACTGAGAAAATAAACACACATGCTCTGCTTTGAAGCTTACTCTCACCTCACCTCTCCGGAACTTCGAGAGCAAGATCTTAAATTTTATCCCAATAATTTCATTACATCACCAACAAGGCAAACAAAAGTCAGACCCAATCATAGAATTCCAATGGAGCAAACCTCTTCCCATGTTGCTGCATTTCCCATCCTACCTCATGTCTACATACAATCTTCATCCAATCATAACCTCTCCTCAGGTAATGCTAAGCACATTAAACACAATTCAACCAACTACCAGATCTCACTGTGAGACATTAGTGCAAATCGAACACACAGACGCAGCAGTAGATGATGTACATTTCAAAGAGATATTGCGACTGATTGATGAGATGAAGGGTTGAATGGCTGCAGCAAGGACAGCTGGAAGCTAGTCACATTTATCTGTAATTTACATTAAGACTTGAACATGGAAGATCTTAGCAAAGCTATCATTCACAGTGCACACATCACTGAAAAGAAACAGATTAACCCGAGTGCCAAACGTCTTTCGCAGCTTTCGTATTTATTAACTGCTAAAAATGACTTTTAAAGAAATTGCCCCAGGCATTACCCATCGCCCACTGATCAATAAATATACACGTGCACATGCACACACAATGGAAGAGTTGGAAAAGTTTAGAAACTCGGTCCATATCACAGGTAGAGCCTACGCTACAAGATGACAGCTGACGTAGAAAAGTTAAATGGGAAACACAGAAAGAAGGAAAGGCTTTTCTTTATATAGCGTTTGGCACAACTTCAAGGTGTCCCAAAGCACATCACAAACAATTAAATTCTTTTGACGTGCAATCACTGTTGTAATGTAGGAAACACAGCAGTCAATTTGTGCACAGCAAGCTCCCACACACAGCAATGTGATAACGACATGGTCATGTGTTTTGGTGATGCTGACTGAAGGATAAATATTCGCCAAGACATTGCGGAGAGCACTCTTGCTTTTCTTCAAAGCAGTCCCAAGGGATCTTTTACACCTACCCGAGGGGGAGATGGAGCTTCAGTTTAATACAGAAATTCTTAACGGGAAATGGTAACAGAAAAGTTGATGACAGGAAAATAAGGTTTGTGGACATGAAGTGCCTGCTCGATATATAATAAATGGATAAAAATTCTCTTAGACACCTTGAATCTCAAAACATTCTCTATTTCAAAGGTGGGGAAACGTTGTGAGTACTGGCACTCCCCCAAACATTCCCTCCCAGTAAACTGAAACTCTCCAGGGCACTCCCTGTTTTAAAGTCCAATAAAACAAACACCATCAGCTCCCAGAAGAAAATGAGCATAGGAAACATGTTTTATTAGGATGCAGCAAAAGAATCAAAGAAGGAGAGCCCAAACTTCAGAAATCAAATGACAAACAGAAATTTGATGATCACTTCAACCGGCACAGATCCATTGCAGACTCTCGATTGCAAACATGTATTACAGTTCTTTACTTCCTTCTACTGTTGCACCATCTCTGGCCAGCCAGCAGGTTAAACACCTGCAATCAACACACTCAAAACAGATACTGCTCCATTTCCATGGGAACTCTCCAGGAAGCACTCAAAATCTCTCCCCTTTCTGCGCGTGAGTTCTAAACATTTTGTAACAGATGGATCAAATCACGCAGGAGCTGACAGCACCTTCTGCCCCAGAGAAGGCACTGCTTAGCAAACACACAGGGACCTTCAGCAGAAACATCCATGTACGATTTGGAAATGACAAATTATTTTTCCCAGATAGTCAGCAAAGAAAAAGCAGAGCACAGCCTGACTGTCAACAGGTTAAAGAGCTTACAGTCTCATTTTTACTCCAACTCTTTGTAATTAAATACCTAAGGTGCACATTTATTTTTTAAACACCAAATACACATTCAATCTGAGGACACCTGTGCTCGAGAACCAGCTGCACCTTCCCTCTGTTTATTCTGTTGGCAAGACAGCTCCTGACAAAAGTCTTAGCATTAATCAGGTAAATGGAGAGCAGGACTGGAACACAGGAACCATACAGATAAGCATTTCTCAGGGTTTACATAGACAGTAAGAGAATAATACATCTGCTACGGACAGCAACTCTAGACATGAGGGAATACTCTCTACAACACTCTGCGACTTCAGTTCCACAGCCAACACATGAAGAATTACCTCGCCTTTATAATGATGAGACAGAGGGGTGCAGCGGGAGACTCAGCAGGAGGATTTGCAGTTTATATTGTTTTTCAGCTGCTGCTCCCATTGCCTGGGAAGTCCTGCAGCCACTAGCCAGCTGAAGGGACAATGGACAGATTTTGTCACAGCAGTCCATGTCCAAAAGCAGCAAGACCTGGACAATATCCAGACTTGGGCTGATCAGTGGCAACTAACATTCGCACCACACAAGTGCCAGGCAATGACCATGTCCAGCAAGAGAGAATCTAACCATTGCCCCTCGACGTTCAATGGCATTACCATCACCAAATCCCCCACAAGCAACATCCTGGGGGTTACCATTGACCAGAAACTGAACTGGACTAGCCATATAAATACTGTGGCTACAAGAGCAGGTCAGAGGCTGGGAATCCTGCGGTGAGTAACTCACCTCCTGACTCCCCAAAGCTTGTCCACCATCTACAAGGCACAAGTCAGGAGTGTGATGGAATACTCCCCACTTGCCTGGATGAGTGCGGCTCCAACAACACTCAAGAAACTTGACACCATCCAGGACAAAGCAGCCAGCTTGATTGGCACCCCATCCACAAACATTCACTCCCTCCACCACCAATGCTCAGCGGCAGCAGTGTGTACCATCTACAAGATGCACTGCAGGAATTCACCAAGGCTCCTTAGACAGCACCTTTCAAACCCATGACCACTACCACCTAGAAGGACAAAGGCAGCAAATAGATGGGAACACCACCACCTGGAAGTTCCCCTCCTAGCCACTCACCATCCTGACTTGGAAATATATCGCTGTTCCTTCACTGTTGCTGGGTCAAAATCCTGGAACTCCCTCCCTAACAGTACTAAGAGTGTGCCTACACCACATTTCAAGAAGGCAGCTTACCCACCACCCTCTCATGGACAATTAAGGATGGGCAATAAACGCTGGCCTAGCCAGCAAAGTCCATATCCTGTAAATGAAAGCAGCCGGGACTTTCCATTTCCAGTGGGCCTTAGTGGCCCAACACAAGCCACTCTAAGCACTTCAGAATGCAACCCCGCTAACTTTGACACACATGCATTATATCACGTATGCACCGTGGGACAGTCTGTCACTGGTGTAGTGGCCTACGTTTTTCCCTCAACCCATTATATTAAAAAAATGGTTATCTGGTCAATTCTATAATTGTTGTTTGAGAGATCATAATCTGCAGCACAAAATACCCAAACAAAACAACAAAAACCAGCTGACAAAAGGAGCGGAGCTTTTAAGCAAACTGGACGATCGTCTCCCTGATATCTCAATATTCGAAATGCGGTTTCAAATTTCAGCCATGTCACCCAGGACACCAGGCGTTCCACTATAGGCAAATACACAGCTCTCAACTCCCTGGGCCCACACAGACCCTGAGCAATCAGGCTAATGGAAAGCAGACAGTAGAAAAAATATAATAACAACATGCATTTATATAGCACCTTTAATATGGTAAAACCTCGCAAGGTGCTTCACAGGCATGTCATCAAACAAAATCTGAGTGAGCCACATAAGACGACATTAGGACAGATGATCAAAAGCTTGGTCAAAGAGGTAAGTTTTGAGGACAGTCTTAAAAGGAGGAGAGAGATTGGGGGACAGAGAGGTTGAGAGAGAGAATTTGAGAGCTCAGCGTCCAGGCAGCTGAAGGCACGGCCACCAATGATGGACTAAAGGGAATCAGGTTTGTGTAAAAGGCCAGGCTTGCAGGAGCGCAATGATCTTAGGGGATGGAGGAGTTTTGAGAGGTGGAAAAGTGCTGAATGCCTTAAACCAGTCTTACCACTAAGTTAGATAATATATATATTGGGCAAGGTATCACTGAGGAATCATTTACATCAAGTTCTTCCCCACCCCTGTGCAAAATGCCAGGATAAATAAAATGGTTTAAATTATCACTACTCTATGAGGAGCGATTCCGGGCTGTTTCTGCTAAAGATAGAGGGTGGCAGATCTCTCTCTCATTCAGGAAACGCCCACCCAGGTGATGAATGCACCAAGTGCAATTCCCGACACTCTAACATGATTGGAACATTCAACAGTGACCAAAACTTGAACTCTGACCAGGACTAAACCTTAAATTTAACGGATTGAGATATGGAAGCTCTGAATTTTCAAAGTGCACCTAAATTAGTATCCGAAACAACTCTGACCCTTCCCCCATACCCAAAAATACACAGAGGGAATCTGGGCATGACACACTGGCAAATTTCTTCCCCATCTAGGGAAATATGGCCGTGCCACTCTTTTTCAGTTAGGACATAGGATAAATATGTATTTGAAAATATTTGCCTTGAGGGCTAAAAGTAGGGGGTTAGTATTTTGACATTCACTATAAGCAAAATAGATTGTAATTCATTTCAAATCATTGTGAACTGCACAACTCCAACACAACAAACTGCCACAGGACCAGTGCTTTTGACAGGTCAGAGCAATAAACTGCACCAATCCAACACTGGCAAAACTACCTGTTTAGTGTACAAGTTGGGTTTAAAATCTGGTTATAGCCAGCTCCCTCAAACATTTACCTGAGTCGATTCTCACCAGCATGGCTAGTGCTGAACCTCACACTTCTCCAAGTACAGTATTGCCCTCATATCCCTGCCCTGGCACTGTATCTCCCGTCAACCCCCAGACCTGGCACTGTATCGCCCTTCAACCCCCGGATTTGGCAACATATTTCCTCTCAACCCTCTGTTCTGGCACTGTATCTCCCGTTAACCCCCAGACCTGGCACTGTATCTCCCGTTAACCCCCAGACCTGGCACTGTATCTCCCGTTAACCCCCAGACCTGGCACTGTATCTCCCGTTAACCCCCAGACCTGGCACTGTATCTCCCGTTAACCCCCAGACCTGGCACTGTATCTCCCGTTAACCTACAGACCTGGCACTGTATCTCCCGTTATCCCCCAGACCTGGCACTGTATCTCCCGTTATCCCCCAGACCTGGCACTGTATCTCCCTTCAGACCCCAGACCTGGGCACTGTATCTCCCGTCAGCCCCCAGACTTGGCACTGTATCTCCCTTCAGCCCCCAGACCTGGCACTGTATCTCCCGTCAACCCCCAGACCTGGGCACTGTATCGCCCTTCAACCCCCAGACCTGGCACTGTATCTCCCGTCAGCCCCCAGACCTGGCACTGTATCTCCCATCAGCCCCCAGACCTGGGCACTGTATCTCCCGTCAGCCCCCAGACTTGGCACTGTATCTCCCGTCAGCCCCCAGACTTGGCACTGTATCTCCCTTCAACCCCCAGACCTGGCACTGTATCTCCCGTCAGCCCTTAGACCTGGCACTGTATCTCCCTTCAACCCCCAGACCTGGCACTGTATCTTCCTTCAATCCCCAGACCTGGCACTGTATCTCCCTTCAACCCCCAGACCTGACACTGTATCTCCCATCAACCCCCAGACCTGGCACTGTATCGCCCTTCAACCCCCAGACCTGGCACTGTATCGCCCTTCAACCCCCAGACCTGGCACTGTATCTCCCGTCAGCCCCCAGACCTGGTACTGTATCTCCCGTCAGCCCCCAGACCTGGCACTGTATCTCCCGTCAGCCCCCAGACCTGGCACTGTATCTCCCGTCAACCCCCAGACCTGGCACTGTATCTCCAATCAACCCCCAGACCTGGCACTGTATCTCCAATCAACCCCCAGACCTGGCACTGTATCTCCTGTCAGCCCCCAAACCTGGCACTGTATCTCCTTTCGCCCTCAGTTCTGGCATTATTTCATCCTTCAATGCTGTAGCCTCGTCTAAAAACAATTCTTCCTTTCTCACCTTATGTCTTTATCAATCCGACACAGTGGGACACCCCTTATGTTTGGAAATCCAATGAATTTATTCAGCAGAAAAGAAACCTGTAGCTCTGCTCCTTCCGGTCTCTTACCAATGTTTCTTGAAACTGCAATGAATCCCCATTTTCACCTTTCTCCCATCCAGTCACTTCCTCCGATGAGAAAATTGACCTGTTTGGATCATTTTCTCCACGAGTTCTACTCCTTCCTCCACTTGACTAATGTGAACATCATCACATTTCATCCCTGCCAGGTCTTTCGCATCTTATGCTCTCTAGTTCCCAGATAGTACCTCTAGTCTTGGTGTTAGCTTGTCCATTGTGGGCAAGAAGCATTGCTCCAAACTTGCTCCTCTCTTTATCTGCCTCTCCTGCAGCAAGTCTAATCTTCTTGCTCCTTAGGTTGTCCTTAACCCTCTAACATCGCTCTGTTACCATTAGGTTTGCAGCTTCTTAAGTTAGAATGCTCAGTTCTGGTTTAGTCCATGACCAGCTGCCCTGCTTTAAGCATGTCCATTCTGTGGCCATCTTCTTGCTGATGTTGCGTAGCTTTGAGGCTGAGGCCTCTGTGATTTATTTTTCATGGTCTTGCCATTTTCAAATCCTCTGGTTAATAGTAATGATTATTAAATGGCCTTTCATCAAATCTACGCTCAGGCAACCTAGCTTCCTTCCGAACCATTCCACTCTGTAGTTGATGACTGTTCACCTATGTCAATTAACTCAGTCTCATTGATAACCTCGTAGTGAAG
This sequence comes from Cetorhinus maximus, assembly GCF_964194155.1. Classification (NCBI taxonomy): domain Eukaryota; kingdom Metazoa; phylum Chordata; class Chondrichthyes; order Lamniformes; family Cetorhinidae; genus Cetorhinus; species Cetorhinus maximus. The sequence goes on from NC_135908.1 coordinate 19,276,629, forward strand.
GCACCCCTTGGTAGTAGTGATCATAATATGATTGAATTTTACATTCAGTCTGAGGGAGAGGAGTGGGTCTAAGACTAGTATTTTAAACTTAAATAAGGGCTATTATGAGAGCAGAGCTAGCTAAAGTGAAGTGGCAAATTAAGGGATAGGTGCATTGGCACATTCAAGGGGATATTTCAGAATTCAGAGAATAGATGCTTTTCAATGGGAAAGAAAAATTCCAAGGGGAGGACCCACCATCCGTGGTTAACTAAAAAAGTAAAAGATAGTATCAAACTTGAAGAAAAAGCTTATAATTGCGCAAAGACTAGTGGCAGATCAGAAGATTGGCCAGAATATAAAAAACAGCAAAGAATTTCTAAAAGATTGATAGGGAAGGAAAAATTAAGAGTACGAGAAAAAGCTAGCTAGAAATGTAAAGATATAGTGAGAGTTTCTATGGATATTTAAAAAAAGAGTTAACAAAGTGAGCATTGGTTCAAAGAAAATGAATCTAGGGAATTAATAATGAAAAATGAGGAGTTGGCAGATCAATTGAACAGATATTTTGCATTGGTCTTCAATATAAAGGAAACATCCCAAAAATAGCTGTAAATCAGGAAATGGAAAGGAGGGAGGAACTCAAAAAAATTATAATCACCAGGGAAGTGGTACTGAGCAAATTGTTGGAGCTGCAGGCTGTCAAGTCCTTGGGTCCTGATGGACTTCATCCTAGAGTCTTAAAAGGATCGGGTATTGAGATAGTTGATGCATTGGTTTTAATTTTCCAAAATTGCCTAGATTGGAAAATGGCAAATGTAACTCCTTTATTCAAAACGGGAGGGAAGTAGAAAGCAGGAAACTACAGGCGAGTTAGCTTAATATCTGAGATAGTGAAAATGTTACAAGCTATTATTAAAGATGTTCCAGCGGGGCACTGAAAAATTTACAGTAATCAGGCAGAGTTAACATGGTTTTGTGAAAGGGTAATCATGTTTAACCAATTTACTGGAGTTCTTTGAAGGAGTCACGTGCTGTGAATAAAGGTTATTGTGAAAAAAATAAAAGCTCATGTTGTAGGGGGTAACATAATGGCATGAATAGAAGATTGACTAGCTAACAGGAAACAGAGGGTAGGCATAAATCGGTCAGTTTCTGGTTGGCAAGATGTAACGAGTGGTGTACCACAGGGATCAGTGCTGGGGCCTCAACTTTTATAATTTAGATAAATGACTTAGACGAAGGGATGGATGGGATGGTTGCTAAGTCTGCTGATGACACAAAGATAGGTAGGAAAGAAAGATGTGAAGAGGGCAAAAGGGCAAAGGTCTTGCAAATGGAGTAAAATGTGGGAAAATGTGAAATTGTCCATTTTGGCAGGAAGAATAAAAAAGCTTATTATCTAAATGGTGAGAGATTGCAGAGCTCTGAGATGCAGAGGGATCTGGGTGTCCTAGTGCATGAATCACAAAAGGTTAGTATGCAGGTGCAGCAAGTAATCAGGGAAGTTAATAGAATATCATGTATTGTGAGGGGAACTGAATACAAAGGTAGGGAGGTTATGCTTCAGTTATACAGGGTATTGGTGAGACCACATCTGGAGTACTGTGTACAGTCCTGGTCTCCTATTAAGGAAGGGTGTAAATGCATTGGAAGCAGTTCAGAGAAGGTTTACTAGACTAATACCAGGAATGAGCAGGTTATCTTATGAAGAAAGGTTGGACAGGTTAGCCTTGTATCTGCTGGAGTTTAGAAGAGTAAGAGGTGACTTGATTGAAACATGCAAGGTCCTGAGGGGTCTTGACAGTCTGGATGTGGAGAGGATGTTTCCTCTTGTGGGAGAATCTAGAACTAGGGGTCACTGTTTAAAAATAAGGAGTCGCCCCTTACAGAGGTGAGGTGAAATATTTTCTCTCAGAGGATCACAAATCTTTACAAATCTCTTGCTCAAAAGGTAGTTGAAGCAGAGTCTTTGAATATTTTAAAGGCAGAGCTAGATAGATTCTTGATAAGCAAGGGGGTGAAAGGTTATCAGGGATAGGTAGGAATGTGGAGTTGAGGTCACAATCAGATCAGCCACGATCTTGTTGAATGGCAGAGCAGGTTCAAGGGGCCGAGTGGCCTACTCCTGCTCCTAATTCATGTTTGTGTGCTCGTATGTCTCCTCTTTTCCCATATATACAACCTCCTGTGTTCACTAGCCACACACATCCACTCCATTTCCTGATGATTCTGCACTACAATCAGCAACTTAAACTCACGCAACCCCAAGTGCGCTCTAATCCTCTTAAGGTACAATGGTTAAATCAGTGAATATCAATCTCTTGCAATCCTTTCCATAAGGTATTAAAAAGGCTTCAAATCCTCTGAAGACAATTTCTACACATCACTCAAATCCAAGCAGCCTCTTAACCTTCAATCACTCTGCTCTTGGTTGGTTTTCATTTGCTACCATGCTGTGTCTCAATATCTCTTTCCATTGCTAAAGCCCCAAGACCACCAAGCCCTCTCCTTCAACAACCCTGAACTGTAGAAAGCTAACATCCAACCAAATATTATTCCATATGCAGCAAAGATTTTCAAACAACCATCTTGCGCTAAGGGCAGGATACAAGGTAATGCCTGCCATTTGAGAGCTCATCTTCTCTAGCTTTTAATCTTTCGCTGCAACCCTTAACACATGAACACGATTATAGTCATTACCGCTGTTCCTTCTTCCTGAATTTGAAACAACCCACCATACATGCTGTTCTCACTCCATCCAATCACACAGTGAAGAAACCAAGAGTCGTAGAATCTGAAGGCAATGTTGGATCCAAGTTTGGCAGCGTATCTTATACTTCACACTGAGTGACTACTCCAAATGTTTCTAACGAGGACTGTCATTTCCTGAACATATTGACGACAGCCTGCAATAACTTGTTTGTGTACAACACCTTTAACATAGAACAACACTTCAGAGGGAAGGAAAGAGTTTGGACACTTGGTTCTTCTGTTACGTTAAAAGAGAAACGAAAGCTTGATTGAAGAAATGGGCATCAAGGAGTGGAGGAACATAGGGAGGCAAAAGGTGTGGAATTACAGCACAAAGAGGGTTCATTCTGTCCATTTTAAAATATACATATTATTACACTTGCTAACCTTTCATTATTTCTCCAATTTTCCCTCTCACACCCATTTATTTCTTAAAAGGTACTGACTCCCACTGAGGTGCAATTGCACAGATGTTTTTTTGCCACTTTGGAGTGGTCGTTCTCCATGCGGTCCTCGACAGTCTGCAACGACAGGATATTCCGCTACAGGAGGCATCACCATGTGCTTACACCTGCCCTTGGCAAATATCTGTGCACGTGTGCTTCCAGTAAAGATCACTGCATACTGATGAGGCACTTGCTGATTTGCCCTCTCTAACGTAGACATGATTGCATTGTTCCCTCCGAAATCAGCTAATACTGTACAGCATGCACAGGCAAACCTGCCTTACAGTCTGTTCGCTGCAGAGAGCCATAGTGATCAGCCAACACACTTCACACACATTTGACACATGACATCAACGATGAAGGATTAATGACCCCAACAATCAAAGCAAGGTTACCAAAAGAAAATACCACCAGCAAATTTTGGAAAAACATCAGCCACAGGCAATGCAATCTGTTCCAACTGAACTTCGCATGGGCCCAACCTGAAACAAGCACAATTCTCTCTTTCTGCAGAGATTATCCAAACACTAAAATAACTGGCCATTTTATGCACCGTAAAGTCCCAGTCATCAGACATTCCTCAAGTTGGGCTGTTCATCAATGACACAACCTCCCAATCACTGGCGTCCACCACAGGAACTGCTGCCAATGAGAGAAGCTTTAAAATTAATCGAGATAAAACCCACTGAGCAAATACATAATGCTCAGGCTGACTCACATCACTGGTGTCCAGCGGGAAGGCTTGTGACATGGCTCAGTTCCTACGTGACAGAAGCCAACATGATACTATTCGGGGAAGTCCTCTATTTCAACTTGCTGCCAACAAGACTTTTGCAGCAATCATTACCTTAATGCCTTAAACATCTGAGAAGTAAGATACAAATGTTGCACGTGAAGCAACATATTGTTCACTGCCCCTCATGTATCTGAAGAAAGAGTCAGGTCACAAAACACCGCATTAGGAGCTTACATTCATATAGCACCATTCACAATCTCAGGAAGTTCCAAAGCACAGCACAGCAAAATAAATATTTTTGAAATGCAGTCGCTATTGTAATGCAAGAAACACAGCAACTAAATTGCGCACAGCAAGCTCCCACAAACAACAGTGAAATAAATGACCAATGCCTCATCCGTATTTTTAGGTTGAGATAAAGTTCGGCCAGGACATGGGGGGAACCCTCCTGCTCTTCTTCAAAATAAAACCGTGGGATCTTTAGCGTTCACCTGACAGGGAAAACAATGGCCTTGGGTTAACATCTCATTTGATGGCACCTCTGACAGTGCACTGGATTGTATGTTGAAGTCTCTGGAGCGGTACTTGAACCCATGATCTGACACAGAGGTGAGAGGGCTACCAATCACTAAGCCAAGGCAGTTCATACCTCTGCGTCTGTGTGGAGAGGGGGTTGTGCAGGGGATGCAGAACCAAGAACATGCTTAGCACCCTGAGGTGGGGTTTGAGCCCAGAGTGGGTCTTGGCTCAGAGATGATGTGCTGAAGTGGGGTTTGAGCCCAGAGTGGGTCCTGGCTCACAGATGATGTGCTGAGGTGGGGTTTGAGCCCAGAGTGGGTCCTGGCTCAGAGGTGATGTGCTGAAGTGGGGTTTGAGCCCAGAGTGGGTCCTGGCTCAGAGATGATGTGCTGAGGTGGGGTTTGAGCCCAGAGTGGGTCCTGGCTCACAGATGATGTGCTGAGGTGGGGTTTGAGCCCAGAGTGGGTCCTGGCTCAGAGATGATGTGCTGAGGTGGGGTTTGAGCCCAGAGTGGGTCCTGGCTTACAGATGATGTGCTGAGGTGGGGTTTGAGCCCAGAGTGGGTCCTGGCTCAGAGATGATGTGCTGAGGTGGGGTTTGAGCCCAGAGTGGGTCCTGGCTCAGAGATGATGTGCTGAAGTGGGGTTTGAGCCCAGAGTGGGTCCAGGCTCAGAGATGATGTGCTGAGGTGGGGTTTGAGCCCAGAGTGGGTCCTGGCTCAGAGATGATGTGCTGAGGTGGGGTTTGAGCCCAGAGTGGGTCCTGGCTCAGAGATGATGTGCTGAGGTGGGGTTTGAGCCCAGAGTGGGTCCTGGCTCAGAGATGATGTGCTGAGGTGGGGTTTGAGCCCAGAGTGGGTCCAGGCTCAGAGATGATGTGCTGAGGTGGGGTTTGAGCCCAGAGTGGGTCCTGGCTCAGAGATGATGTGCTGAAGTGGGGTTTGAGCCCAGAGTGGGTCCTGGCTCAGAGATGATGTGCTGAGGTGGGGTTTGAGCCCAGAGTGGGTCCTGGCTCAGAGATGATGTGCTGAAGTGGGGTTTGAGCCCAGAGTGGGTCCTGGCTCAGAGATGATGTGCTGAGGTGGGGTTTGAGCCCAGAGTGGGTCCTGGCTCAGAGATGATGTGCTGAGGTGGGGTTTGAGCCCAGAGTGGGTCCTGGCTCAGAGATGATGTGCTGAAGTGGGGTTTGAGCCCAGAGTGGGTCCAGGCTCAGAGATGATGTGCTGAGGTGGGGTTTGAGCCCAGAGTGGGTCCTGGCTCAGAGATGATGTGCTGAAGTGGGGTTTGAGCCCAGAGTGGGTCCTGGCTCAGAGATGATGTGCTGAAGTGGGGTTTGAGCCCAGAGTGGGTCCTGGCTCAGAGATGATGTGCTGAAGTGGGGTTTGAGCCCAGAGTGGGTCCAGGCTCAGAGATGATGTGCTGAGGTGGGGTTTGAACCCAGAGTGGGTCCTGACTCAGACAAGTTTGCAGCAAAGCAAAGAGAAGAGGTGGTGCTGGGGAGTGGGAAAACAAACAAGACATTAAACTGGGACTGATTTCAGAGAGAGAGAGAGAGGGGAGGGGGCGTGGGGGATGGAGTCTGTCAGTGTCCGGGGGATGGGGCATCACAAAGAGCAGCAGCTCTGGTTGCTGCTCAATCCTGTGCCCCCGGGGGCTGTGGGGATGGGGGTTGGGGTTCGGTTTGGTGGGGGGGGGGGGGTTTATTGTCTCCCTGAAGTAACCCCCCCCCCCCCCCCACTCCCACCGCCGCCCCGCCTTTGCCTTCCACCATGTGCCGGCAGCAGGTCACCCGGCTCCCGGGGACTGAAGCGGGGCCTCTCCCCCCACCCCCCCCCACCCTCAATGTGTCACCGACATAAACCGAAGCTTCACTCCCCCCCCCCCCCCCCACCGGGGGGTCGGCACAAATCCAGCCCCCGGCTCCCTCCCAGGGCCCAGCGGTGAACAAAGAGATTCCTCCCCCCCCCCCCCCCCCCCACCCCCCGCCCGCGGATGGAGGAGGCGCTCACTTACCCGGTGGACGGCAGCCGGGCTCCGGGCTGAGGCTGAGGCGAGGCTCCCGGCGACGGGGGGCCTCCTCTTGCTCCCCCGCCCCCCCCCACTCCCTCCACCGCCTCCACCACCCCCCACCCCGCCCGCCCGCCCGCCCGCCAAGGCCGCTTCCCCGAGCGGGGCCCCGCTCTCACCGGATCGCGGCCATCGGCAGCCGCCCGGCTCCGGGGCTCGGCTCCGACACGGCGGGAGAGCGGGGGTGGTGGTGGGGGGGGGACTTGGAGAGGCCGAGGCTGCGAGGCCGCTTCAGGCTGTTGTCGGCGTTGGCGCGAGCTGCAGGTGGGGGGCGGGGGGAGGGAGGTCCGGACTCGGGCTCGCGGTTCTCCGGGCGGCGGCGGCGGCGGCAGCAGCAACGGCGGCGGCGACTCTCCCTCTGGCCCGATCCGAGCGGCTTCCCCGAGGCTGAGGGATTGATGGACCAAACCCGGAGTGAGGAAAACCCGGAGCGGAGCCGCCGGAGCGGAGCCTGGAAAACCCGGAGCGGATCCCCCGGAGCGGAGCCTGCAAAACCCGGAGCGGAGCCGCCGGAGCGGAGCGAGGAAAACCCGGAGCGGAGCCCCCGGAGCGGAGCCCCCGGAGCGGAGCCCCCGGAGCGGAGCCCCCGGAGCGGAGCCCCCGGAGCGGAGCCCCCGGAGCGGACCCGGGAAAACCTGGAGCGGAGCCAGGAAAACCCGGAGCGGTACCGGGACAGGAGTGTGGGGAAAACCCAGGGTGGCGTGAAGAAAACCCGGAGCGGAGCTAGGGAAAATCTGTGCGGAGTGAGGAAAACCCGGAGTGGAGCCAGGAAACTTGGAGCGGAACCCCGGAGCGGAGCCAGGAAAACCCGGAGCGGAGCTGGGAAAACCTGGTGCGGTACCAGGAGTGGAGTGAGGAAAACACGGGGTGGCGTGAGGAAAACCCAGAGCGGAGCTAGGAAAACCCGTTGCGGAGTGAGAAAAACCCAGAGCGGAGCTAGGAAAACCCGTTGCGGAGTGAGGAAAACCCAGAGCGGAGCTAGGAAAACCCGTCGCAGAGTGAGGAAAACCCGGGGTGGAGTGAGGAAAACCTGTTGCGGAGTGAGGAAAACCCGGGGTGGAGTAAGGAAAACCCGCAGTGGAGCGAGGGAAACCTGGAGTTGATCTGAAAAACCAGGAGCGGATTGAAGAAAACCTGGTGTGGAATGACAAAAATGCGGAGCAAATTGAGAGAAACCCGGAGTGGAGTCAGAAAACCCAGAGCAGAGTAACAAAAACTCAGAGATAAGCAAGGAAAACCTAAAGTGGAAGAAGAAAACCTGGAGCAGTGTAAGGAAATCCTGGAGCAGAGTGGGGAAACCCAGAACCGATTGAGGGACACCCAGAGCAGAGTCAGAAGCCCAGAGTGCAGCAAGGAAAACCTGGAGTGAAATGAGGAAAACCTGGAGTGGGAAAAGGAAGATCCAGTATGGAGTGAAGAAAACCTGAAGTGGAGTCAGAAAACTCGGAGCAGAGGAAGGAAAACCTGGAGTGGAATGTGCCAAATGCGGAGGATAGTGAGGAAAACATGGAGCGGAGACAGGAAAACCCTACGTGGAATGCAGAGCAGAGGGTGGGGGGGGGGGGAACCTGGAAGGGAGTCATAAAGCCCAGAGTGGAGTGAGGAAGCCCTTAGCAGAGTGAGGAGAATCTAGAGCAGAGTAAAGAAATCCCAGAGTGGAGTCAGGAAACCGGGAGCAGAGTCAGAAAATCCAGAGTGGAGTCAGAAGACCCAGAGCAGAGTAATGAAATCCCGGAGCAGAGTGAGGAAAACCCGATGCGGATTGAGGAAAATCCAAAGCGAAGCGAGGAAAACCCGATGCGGAGTGAGGAAAACCCGGTGCGGAGTGAGGAAAACCCGATGCAGAGTGAGGAAAACCCGATGCAGAGTGAGGAAAATCCGATGCAGAGTGAGGAAAACCCAGAGCAGAGTGAGGAAAACCCGGTGCGGAGTGAGGAAAACCCGATGCAGAGTGAGGAAAACCCAGAGCGGAGTGAGGAAAACCCGATGCAGAGTGAGGAAAACCCAGTGCGGAGTGAGGGTAATCCAGAGTGAAATGAGGAGATCCCAGAATGGAGTAAGGAAAACCCTCAGTGGATTCCAAAAACCTGGAGCAGTGTTAGGAAAATCCGGAGTGGAGTCAGAAAACTTGGAACAGAATGAGGAAAATCTGGAGCAGAGTACTGAAAACCTGGAGTGAAGTCAGAATACCCTGAGTGGAGTGAGGAAAACCTAGAGTGGAATCATAAAACCCGGAATGGAGTCAGAAAACCCAGAGAAGAATGAGAAAACCCATAGTTTAAAGAGGAAAACCCAGACCTGAGTCCAAAAACCCAGAGCGGAGTGAGGATAACCTGGAGAGGAGTAAGAAAACCCAGCGGAAGGTGAAGAAATCCCAGGGCGAGTGGGTAAAATCCAGAACAGAGTAAGGAAAACCCCGGAGCGGAATGAGGAAAGCCCAGAGCAGAGTCAGGGATTCTGTAACGGAGTGGGGAAAACCATAGTGGAGTCAGAAAACCTGGATTGGAGTCAGAAATCCTGGCGTTGAGTCAGAACATCTGCAGTGGAGTCAGAAATCCAAGAGCACAGTCACAATCCCAGAGTGTAGCAGGGGAAACCCAGAGCGGAGTCATAAATCCAAAGCGGAGACAGAAATATCATAGCGGAGTGGGAAAAAGACGGAGTGGAGTCAGAGATCCCAAAGTAGAGTCAGAAATCCTGGGACAGAGACAGAAATCCCAGAGCGGAGTCAGAAAACCCGGATGGTGCCACAGAAATTCGGAGTGGAGTCAGAAATCCTGAAGCAGAGTCAGGAATCCCAGATAGAACTGGGTGCAGAGTCAGAAATCCGAGAGCAAAGTCAGAAATCCCGGAGCAGAGCCAGAAATCCCGCACTCAAGGCGGAAATCCCCGGTAGATGCAACGGACACTTTAAAAGTAAGAATAGACAGTGGTGGCGGGAGCCAGGGAGATGAGGAACACCAGCACAGCAGAAATGCTGGGAAAAACGTAATGTGCACATGCAGGCTATAGAACAGGAATTGTGTGGCAAACGATGTTATAGCGAACCTTGCAACCTTAAACGGATATATTGTCCCTATTTCACTCGTGATGTCAAGTAGCTGAGTCAACATTAGGCGGGGACTTACTGTGGATTAACTTGTGTTTACAGAGGATGGAAGGTGTGTGAGGCTGGCCAGCGAAAACATTAGAGTAATCAGCTCTGGAGATAACAAAGGAACGGCAAGGGTTTCAGCAGCAACATTTCTGATGTTAGGAGCTGTGCTAAAAGAAGTGGAAAACCTGAGCCTCAAAATTCCCTGGAGCGGAGGAACACAGAAGGAAAAGCCAGGCTTCATGGGCAACTTGGAGAACCAATATTCCAGCAAGATGGGAAAATCGAGGACCAAAAGGCTTAACACAAGGGCAAACCAGCTGGAGAGTGACAAAGAAAATGCGGATTGAACAAATAGTAGTGGGAATGCAGTCACCGTGGTGGATGATACAGTGGGAAGAGAACTCAGAGAAACCCTGCAAGTCTGTATAGAACCCCTTATCAGTCAACCAAACTTATCACGAAACCATAGAAACTTATTCATCTTTTTCTTTTTTTAGGTTTAAAATAGTGCGTGATGTAAAACCCTAAAGCTTTATTCAGGCCCTATTGCAGTCACCTGTTAGATCTTTCCCATTAGAGATACTTACTTTCAGAATTTTGGGAAAAATAACAGCAACAGCTTTCTTCCCTTTACTCCAAGCTTTTTCTCCCACATGTGAGCGACACCCAGCTGGACATGGAGCTATTTCTCAGTCTCAATCTCTCACACCTTCCAGGTCCCAGTTCATAATATTTAGCAGGATCTACCTGCAGTTCAAAATCCCTCACAGCAATGACATCCTCCGAATATTATAAAGAATCCTCAGGTCATTTACCTCACAGCAGCTGCTTCCTGGCTCCACCCCTTCACAATATTGTCTCACCATCTTAACAAAACTGATCTGCCTTTGACCATCTGATGGCCATTTGTTAACATGTACGCTCCCTCATTGCTATCAATCACTGGGTTATACCAGATTAGGCAGGCAATGTGTGTTTCATCTACTCGCTTTCTCGAGGGATCAGGAGAGGTTGCATCAATGGATAGTATACAGTTAGCGGCACATGTAGATCTCATTTTCTGCATCAGCAACTTCTTTATGGGGATCCAGAGACAGCTGTGCTTCCGAACTACAAGCACAGCTGGGGGACTCCTCTTTAGCACACGTCAACAGAGCCGTGTAAGGTGATAGATTGTTGGTACCAAAGAGGGCTGGAGACTGGAACTTCCTAGCTGGTCTAACCCTTTGCAGCTCTCACACCCCAACAGAATGTGTAAAGTTTGATTAAAGATTTCAAAATGCTGTTCGGTTTCCCAGAGGAGAGATGTACAGTCATTGTAAAATCAATTTTGGTTCTAAATCTATTTATATAGGCTACAGTTGAGTGGGATTAGAGTTGATAGTTCCAGTTGAAAAAAATAGCACCAGCTCAGATTAGATGGGCTGAATGACATCCTGTGCTGAAAATTCAATCATTCATAACCAAATGCTCATCATGCAATATTTATCCTTCAACCAACATCATTAAAACATATAATCTGGTCATAATCAACTTCAATTGGTGGGATCGTGTTGTGTACAATTTGGCTGCTGCGTATCCGACATTACAACAGTAACTGCACTTCAAAAGTACTTAGTTGGTTGTAAAAGGCTTTGGGACATGCTGTGGCTACGAAAGCCACAGTACAAATGAATCCTTCTTTCTATCTGGATACCATTAATACTTCCATTGGTGCTTTTAATAGCATATTTCATGCTCAGTTGATGCTGTATTTAGTCAGGACTGCAAAGAAATCTTGCAGGTCTAGGGGACTTCCCCTGACATTGGTATTCTTGTGATTGTCCTGATGGAGTGCAAGATGAGAAGTTTTGACAAAATGTCTTTTTTTCAGCACTGCTCAAGTGCTGTACGACCAACCGACTAGTTCTGACATTGAAAATTATAATCAAATAGTGCAGGATTACAGGGGACGTCTCAGCTGAACTGCTCGATGAAATCGGAGAGATTTGGAAATGTAATCATCAGTCAGGATCACTGAAGAAAGCTCAGTATATTGACGAGAGTTGAATACTGGTTAATGGAAATCCACTGTCTGGATCAATATGTTTTTTTCTTGCAGAGTGACTTTTTGGCAACAGGGACAATTTTAAATTAATTTAAATACACGTAAGGTTAATAAATCTCTGTGTGGCCTGAGCACAAGGGGTTGGTCTCATATTACAGATTGTCTGTCAGAAGCACCTGACCAATTCCTCCAATTACTGTAAGTGCTTACAATGTTTCCGAGATGATTTACTAAAATGATACCAGAAGTGCGGTTACACCTATAAAGGGTGGGACTCTTCTCTAGAAAAGAGAAAACTGAGAGGTGACCTGATAGAGATCTTTGAGATTATGAAAGGGTTTGATTAGGATAGATATAGAGAGTTTTTTTCACTTGTCAGAACTAGGAGCCATAGCCACTAATAAATCCAACAGAGAATCCAAGAGAGACTCCTCTGCCCAGAGGCTGGTTAGAATGTGAAACAAGGAGTAGCTGAGACTTCCTGAGGTGAAGATAGATGAATATATGAGGGAAAAAAGAATGGAAAGGTATGTTAATAGGGTGAGATGAAGACGGGTGAAGGCTCTTGTGGAGCATTAAATTGGGAACACCAGCACCACCTGGAAGTTCCCCTCCAAGCCCCTCACCACCCTGACTTGGAAATAAACCATCGTTCCTTCATTGTCACTGGGTCAAAATCCTGGAACTCCCTCCCTAACAGCACTGTGGGTGTACCTACACCACATGGACTGCAGCGGTTCAAGGAGGCAGCTCACCACCACCACCTCAAGGGCAATTAAGGATGGGCAATAAATGCTGGCCTAGCCAACGACGCCCACGTCCCATGAATGAATAAAAAAAACATAGACATGAACTAGTTGAACCAAATGGCTTGATCCTGCACTGTAAATACCATGTGTTTATGTAAAATATGACAATATGGTATCATCCGTTTGGGCTTTGGGAACTATGTAACTTAATTTCTACCTCAAGTAGTTTAATAGATCCCACAAGATGTACTGAATGCTCCAATCTCAAGCCCATTAGCTATTTACTTTAAGGTGGAAACATTTCCATCAGACTGTACATGAGGACCTTTTGTGCTGCTTTGGCTTCTACGCTCAGGTTAAAAAGTGATAAACCATCACTCAACACTCCTTCCCCAAGAAAGCTTACAGAGATGGGGGTAAGAGAGGAAAAGGGAGATACCTTATTGAAGGGCATGACAGAGATGTTGGTAGGAGCAATGCTCTTGTTGACAGGTGGAACAGAGAGATGGTTCAGGAAACATCAGGAGTTTGACTTTGTTGGGAGATTTTTGTTGAGCCTATACCCATTGGGGTTTAGAATAATGAGAGGCGATCGAACTGCAATATATAAGATCCTGAGGGGATTTGATAGGGTGAATACTGGAAGGATGATTCCATTTGAGGGAGAGACTAGAACCAGGGGACACAGTTTAAGGATAAGAGGTCTACCATTTAAGGCAGAGGTGAGGAGATTTTTTTTTCTCAAAGGCTTGTTAGTATGTGGAATTTTCTTCCCTAGAAAGCAGTGGAGGCTGGGTCATTGAATTTATTCAAGGCAGAATGAGATAGATTGTTGATAGACAAGGGAGTCAAGGGTTATGGGGGGCAGACAGCCAAGTGGAGTTGGGACCACAACCAGACCAGCCATGATCTTATTGAATGGCAGAGCAGGCTCAAAGGGCTGAATGGCCTACTTCTACTTCCAAGCCCTATGTCCCTCTGAGAGATAACCTGTTGAACAGCAGGAAGGGCCAGTCCCTGGAGCAAGATCAAGATAGAGACAGAAAGTCAGTCAGTCAGCAAGAGAAGGCACAGTGCATAGATAGATGTAGGACCATTGTAGAGTCACAGGCCTGAACAGAGACCTCGGGACCATCATCAGTTAGATAACTGAGATGCTGGAAATGTGACCTAGATAAACCCAGGGGAAAATACTTTTTATCCACAACATCACATCACAAAGAATCTTTTCAAGTTGGACCATGGACAAGACAATTATCCCTAATGTGTTGGTTAGAGGGTTGGTCAAAATGTTGCAGTTGGCATTGGGATGGAATCGATGGATGCTTGTGCTCTATTTGATGGTGCAGCCAATAGCACATCCCCTTCAGTGAGAACATGGATTTTAATGTGTCAAAGGACAAATGTGTGTCAAGTGGAGGTTTATCAGCAGAGTTCGTTAGCTCTGAAGAACTGCCTTCATGGGCAGAATTTTATGTTCTCCCGCCTGCAGGTTTCTAGGCGGGGGTGTCTGTAAAATTCGTCATATGGCCTTCCCACTGAGCTCTCACCTGCCCGACCTCTCCACAATTGTATGGTGGGACTGGTGAGGCCTATGCAGGCTCCCCTCCGTGTTAAGGCCCTTATTGCCCCAATTAAGGCCCTTAAGTGAGCAATTAATGACCACTTAAGGGTGGTTTCCCACCCAGCCTCAATTTTCAGGCTGGCAGGAGGAGTTGAGGGGCAGGGGGGGGAGCCCAAAAAGTTCAGGTCTCGGGCAGGAAGGCGGGGGAGGGGGGGGCGGGGGAGGGGGGGTGGGGGTGTGTGGTCACCTCCATCAACAGCCACCTTTTAACATCAGGCACCCTCCCCAAAAAGTCTGGCTGCTGTGGCTGTTTCCTCCCACACTGGCCTCTCCGTCAACACCCCCACTCCCCCCAACTGCCCAGCCCCCACCGCCCCACCCCCCCACCAGCTTCACCTCTGGACCCCGCCCTGAGACCCCCAAAACTTATCTGGCCCTGGACTTCCGGGGCATAGGCTGTGGTGGCTGCTTGCAGTCCCAGTCCTGTCCACCGCAGCTACTGGCCCTGCTGGGGCTAGAGAGATGCCAGTCAAACAGATTGGCAGGCAGCTCTCTGAGGCGGGATTTCCTCCCGACTGAGGACCAGAAGCGCTGAGGGTCTGAGGTTCAGAATGCTCTTTGGAGCATTAATTGGCTGCGCGGAAGGCCATATTGGGGAAGGGAAAGCATGCCATCCAAAAAATGCTGGCCCCTGTGACCGAACGTAAAATATTGTCAATAATGGAGCAAAAGCCTGGAGTAGGAATATAATGGGCCTTAACCAGAGGTGGTGAACCATAATAAATCTTGAGCCCATAAGACGCTGTACTACGAACTCTAGATCTAATTTCAACATGAAAGTGTTATAATTCTTCCTGGAATGTCATGAATTTTTCAGTATTGCTCCATTGTTCAACACTTGTCCCATCCTTCTCGGTGCGCTGCATATACTGCGAGGAAAAATGAAATAATGGATGAAAGATTCCTCTCTGCAAACAATGCAAATCCTTGGCTTTATAAATCGAGGCACAGAATACAAGTACGAGGAAGGCATGGCGAACCTTCTCAAATCCCTGGGTAGGCCTCAGCCGGAGACTTGTGTCCAGTTCTGGGCCCCATGCATTAGGGAGGCTGTTGAGGCATTGGAGACCGTGCAGAGGAGACTGACCAGAATAATATCAAGGATGGAAGACTTCAGTTACACGGAAGGACTGGAGAAGCTGAGATTGTTCCCATTAGAGCAGAGCAGGGTAAAAGGAGATTTAATAGGGGTGCTCACAACTTTGAGGCTTTTGGCTGAGTGAGTAAGGAGAAACTGTTTCCACTGCAGGAAGATCGGTAACCAGAGGGACCAGATTTGGCATAATTAGAAAAAGAACCAGAGTCACACAGGAAGTCGTTATAAACTGGAAAGCAGATTCAGGAGTAATTTTCAAAAAGGAGTTGGATAAATATTTGAAAAGGAAAAATTTGCAGGGCTATGGGGAAGGGGAGAGTGGGACTAATTCGATAGCTCCTTCAGAGTCCAACACAGGCACAATGACCAAACACTGTGCAGTGTGCATCAATGATTTATTTCATGCCCTACCTGTGAGTTGCTTTGGGCTGGTAACAACGGATTAATCCGATTAGGCAGTGTTCGGTTATCGGCTATTTTTTCCCTGTGGCAGCCAGGCTGTTGTGTAAGTTAAAACCGTATATAGTTCAAATTATTAACCAGATATTAGTTCTGAGCAGCAAGTACAGTGAAGTGCGTAAAGTCAGGAGAGCGTGCAGCTGAACCTCAGGAGGATTTCAGCACAGAAATGCTGTTAGCCTCAGGTCACACTTGAGTGGCTTAAGTTGTTGTGTTTGATCTTGTTTAAACCTCAAGAGAAAACAGTTTAATTTTACACAGGGTGCAGCTGAAATCTATGAGATGGCGTAGGGGGGGGGGGGTCCCTCAATGCCTTGAGCTGTGGAATCACCGCAACAACTGCTTGTGTTGAACCCCCAAGGTGTCAGAGCTTGAGAAGGCTGAACGTTGCCAGACCGGATGTGCCAGGAAGGTGGTCACCCCGTGGACAGGCTGAGTCAGTGCGGAAGGAAGGCGGGCATGGCCAGTGAAACCACTGGGCGAGCTAGGTGGTCACCCTAGGGGGTGGCAGAATTTGGAGGGGAGGAGGCAGCCGCGGCGCCAGGACTGCGGCAACAAAACTGAAGCATCTCAAACTTTAAGACGCTACGAGCAACTTTTTCACGAGTGCCCAGGGATGGAGCACGATGTGGTTTCAGTTCAGGTCCTTCTGGAATTCGCTGAAGCAGGCAATCAGGTCTCTCCCGGCCCCGCGGCTCCCACCACCACAACCCACCTCACCCGCACAAGGTTGGTAATCTATATCCAATTTCTACTGGGTGTGGGCCCATACAGCAAAGTAGACAACGCTTGCTAAGTCTGTTGACATACATTGTTTCATGTTACACTTGGTTATAAAATTACACAGAAATGCAACTTAACTGGACAAAATAGTGAAACGTAGCTGTCCCAGAGGTGCTTTGTTCAATTTGTTTGGGGCCTGTGCTTTTGATCTATAAGCTGTGAACTGAGGAACAGAATGTGAAGTACTCAGGGAGTTTGTTAGTTTCTAAGTAATTCGTCTTGAAGTTCCCCTTCAGTTTAGTTCTGTTCATATAGTATTTGAAATAGTTGAGGCTTTTCCCCTAATTTTTAAGTGAAGTGGCTTTAGTGAAATAAACTTTGCTTCCTCAGTGTCAGATGATCTGTGGGACAGTGATAAGTTGGGACTACTGGTGTTCTTGACATTTACACTGAGATTTGGATGAGATTCATGTGCCATTTGCCTTCCCTGGGATTGTTGTACTAACCCTTGAGGTACATGAACAAAAACTTACGATTGGAGTCTCCTCTTCAACCATCCAATGCTGCTGGTCTTTGAAGTTTGCTTCATACTTTTGCTTTTGAATCTTTCGATATTTTCAAGTTCTCTCAGACCCTTCCAGCACTCTGCACCTTACCGAAAGGCCCCGATTTGGACACTTGACACCATCCAGGACAAAGCAGCCCATTTGATTGGCACCCCATCCACAAACATTCACTCCCTCCACCACTGACACTCAGTGGCAGCTGTGTGTACCATCTACAAGATAGACTGCAGAAACTCACCAGGGCTCCTTAGGCAGCACCTTTCAAACCCATGACCACTACCATTTAGAAGGACAAGGGCAGCAGATAGGTGGGAACACCTGGAAGTTCCCCTCCAAGCCACTCACCATCCAGACTTGGAAATATATCGCCGTTCCTTCACTGTCACTGGGTTAAACCCTGGAACTTCCTCCCTAACAGCACTGTGGGTGTAACTACAGCACAGGGAGTGCAGCAGTTCAAGAAGGCAGCTCACCACCACCTTCTCAAGGGCAGTTAGGGATGGACAATAAATGCTGGCCCAGCCAGTGACGCCCGCATCCCATAAATGAATAAAAATCTTGGATCTGATTTTCAAACAGCATGTTTTAGGAAATTGTTTAAGAGGTCCAAGTGTTCAGTAGTTAAATTATTTATGTTGCTTTTCATGTAGGTATTTCTTTTGAGAGACATGACACAAAATGCTATCAGCGTTCTAAACAAAACATAACCATTTGTATTTTTTGCCAATTTACCCTTTCCTTGTGTAACTGTGAAGGAGTTTGACTTGGGAGCAAGATCACAATAAAACCATTTGTGTATTGCTGCAAAAAGAGACACGTTAAAGCTTTTCGTGTTACACTCATCAGGACATCTCTTAAGAATACCAATGTCAGGGGAAAATAACAATTTATACTGTATGGACAGGACTGGAGCCAGGACTCGGTCTCTGTCTTTGTTATCAAGCAGCTATCGGAACTTAACAAGTTCCCGGGCGATCTTGTAATCTTGCGGATTGAGGTATTTCGAGAGGTACGGAGTACGCGGATCTGGTGAGCGGCACCGAGGGAACGTGGTGCTGCAGAAGCAGAGCACTGGGAGACTGAGACCGGAGCAAGGGCTGAGAGCAGGCCACTGATAACAACTACCTGTGAGCTTGACAATTTTTAGTGACTATGAGAGAGTGGCACCATTTTACTGTATTCATTTTCGAAAGTTAATGATGGTGGTGGTGGGGAGGGTGAGGGGGGGTTGAAGTACCAAGCTGAAGGTTCACCTTGGGCGGCAAATACTCCTGCACAGCCCTGGAAGTGGGTTCCCACAGCATTCGGGAAAGGTGCAGGGATCTCCAGGGAGTTGAATTAGTGAGTAACCTGTGACAACCAGAAGGCAGCAGCCAGGGACAAATACATAGCCTATGGATCAAGGGGTGGCCAAACTAGAGGAAGTAAAATACACAGTAATAATAAGGTATTCTATAGTCAAGGGAACAGAAAGCTACTGCTTTAGATGGAACTGCCGATCATTAATCGTGTGCAGTGTCCCAAGGCCAGGGTAACGAATATAATGGAGCAAGGGCAAAGGAGTTTGGATAAGGAAGGTGGAACAATACGAAGTGGCTTATTTTGGAAGTAATGGCATGGGAAAAGTGGAATTGAAGTTCACCAAAGAGTATTTCACAATTAGCAGATAGATCAAAGAACAGGACCTCAAGTGTGGTTGTCTAAGGATTACCGTAGGGGAGAGTTTAAACTCATCTGGTGGGGAGGGAGGGAAGATGAAAGATAAAAGTTGAGAAAGCAGAAAGGAAGGCAAAAGAAGCGAGGGACGTAGGAAAGGAAGAAGAGAAGAATGGAGAACTAATAAAGAATGGGTCACAGAAAGTGAAATGAAAACGCTTAAGATTGCAAAAAAACGTCAGGTCAGGATTGAGTCGTATGTGTGAGGGAAAGAAAGATCAGGGCTCATTTACAGAGGGTTTTTCACCACCTCAGGACATCCCAAAGTGCCTGATAGCCAGTTAAGTACTTTTGTAGCTGCTGTTGTAACGTAAGAAATTTGGCTGCGAATTTGCACCAAGAAATGTCCCAACTTTTCACAATGACGAGATAAGAGGGAGGATTTTGTCATCAGCAGGAAAGGAATAGCTCTTCCGTTCATCATGCCTATAGCCGCCCACAGACTCTCATGGGCTTTTGAATGGCAGCTTATGGTTATTCAGTGTGGTGCCCTCTACAAAGGATTGTGGTAAGCGATAGCCTGTCTTTCCAACCAATCAGATTGAAGAATCCTTACTGAGACATGTAGGGTCTAAACCAGGAAGTATGAATTGAACTAATTAATTCAATATAAAACCGCGTACAGAAGCAAAATGAAGTGAAGGAGATAAAGATGAGATTAAAAACATAAGAAATAGAAGCAGGAGTAGGCCATTTGAGCTCCCAAGCCTGCTCTGCCATTTAATGAGATCATGGCTGATCTGATGGTGGCCTTAGCTCCACTTTACTGTCTTCCCCACCATAACCCTCGACTCCCTTGTAGATCAAAAACCTGTCTAACTCAGCCTTGAATATATTCAGTGACCCAGCCTCCACACACTGGGGAAGAGAATTCCGAAGATTAATGTCCCTCCGAAAGAAGAAATTCTTCATCTTAAATGGAAGACCCCTTATTTTTAAAGCGTGTCCTCTAGTTCTAGCTTTCTCCTTGAGGTGAAACATCCTCTCAGCATCTAACCTGTCAATCCCCCTCAGAATCTTATATGTTTCAATAAGATCGTCTTTCATTCTTCTAAACTCGAATGGTATAGGCCCAACCTGATAAGGCAGGAATTCCAGGAATCAGCTTGGTGAACCTTCTCTGACCTGCCTCCAGGGAAAGTAATAATAACCCTTTGATAGTTAAATAAAGAGACTTATCTGTGCACATAGTACTCCAGGTGCGGTCTCACCAATGCTACGTATAGTGTAACAAAACTTCCTTACTTTCATACGCCATCCCCCTTGCAATAAAGGCCAACTTTCCATTTGCCTCCCTGATTACTTGCTGTACCTGCATGCTAACTTCTTGTGATTCATGTTCAAGGACACCCAGATCCCTCTGTACCACAGCATTCTGCAGTTTCTCTCCATTTCAATAATATTCAGCTTTTTTTTATTCTTCCCTCACATTCACCCACATTATATTCCATATACCAATTTTTTGCCCACTCAATTAACCTATCTATATCCCTTTGCAGATTCATTATGTATCCTCACAATTTGCTTTCCTGCCTATCTTTGTACCGTTAGCAAATTTGGCTACAATACAGGCGGTCCCTTCATGTAAGTCAATCATATAGGTTGTAAATAGTTGAGGCCCCAGTACTAATCCCTGTGGCACCCAGCCAGTTAGTTTGCCAACCTGAAAATTGCCCCTTTATCCCAACTCTCTGTATACTGTTAGACAATCATCTATCCATGCTAATATATCACCTCCAACACCATGAGCTCTTATCTTGTGTATGAACCTTTTATGTGGCACCTTATCAAATCCCTTTTGGAAATCCAAATACATTACATCTACAGTTTCCCCTTTATCCACACTGCTTGTTACATCCTCAAAGAACTCTAATAAATTTGTCAAACAGAATTTTCCTCTCTTAAAAGCAAATTGACTCTGCTTGATTCTACTGTGATTTTCTAAATGTACCTGCTGCTAATTCCTTAATAGTGGATTCCAGCAATTTCCCAATGACAGATTTAGACTAACTGGCCTATAGTTTCCTGCTTTCTGACTCTCTCCTTTCTTGAATAGTACTGTTACATTTGTAGTTTTCCAATCCTCTGGGACCTTTCCAGAATCTAGAGAATTTGGGAAGAGTACAACCAATGCATCCACTACCTCTGCAGACACTTCTTTTAAGAGCTGAAGTTGGTGGCCATCAGATCCAGAAAATTGTCAGCCTTTTGTCCCATTAGTTTTTCTAGTACTTCTTCCTTGGTGATAGTGATCGTTTTAAGCTCCTCCTTCCCTTTGCCCTTTGATTTTCTACTATTCTTTGGATGCCTTTTGTGTCTTCTACCATGAAGACAGATATAAAATACTTGTTCAAAGTCTCCATGATTCCCTTGTTTCCATTTCTAATTCCCCAGTCTTATCCTCTAAGGGAACAAGATTTACTTCAGCTACTCTCTTCCTTTTTATATACTTGTAGAAGCTCCTACTGTGTGTTTTTATATTTCTTGCTTGTTTACTCTCACATTCTAAGTTCTTCTTGTCTATTTTTTTTCATAAGCCTTTGTGAGTTTTTTTAAATTTCCCAAACTACTGGCCTACCACTAATCTTTGCAGCATTTTACATCTTTTCTTTAAATTTGGTTAGCCACAAATGGTGCATTATTCTTGTAGGGTCTTTCTTTTTTGATGGAATATATCTTTGTTGAGTGCTACGAAATATCTCCTTAGATGTGTGCCAGTGCTTATCTACAATCTTATCTTTTAACTTATTTTTTAGGTCCCCTTTAGACAACTCTGCCTTCATACCTCTATAATTGCCCCTATTTAAGTTTAGGACACTTGTTTCAGTCCCAGGTTTCTCACCCTCAAGCTGAATGTGAAATTCCACTTTACTATGATCATTTTTGCCTAGAGGATCTTTTACTGTGAGATAATTAATTAATCTTGTCTCATTACACTTTAACTGGTCTAAAATAGCATGTTCCCTGGAAAGAGAGAAAAGAGAACAGAAAGAAAATATGTTTAAAAAAAAAGTTAACTTGTGAACAATAACTAAATTCTGAAGGAATGAGACTCAACAGTGGCAAAAGTAAACATTCAGGGCCAGAGAGATTGTTTGGCAGCAATTAAAGTTTATTATCTTGTTTAAAATTTCATCTATCCATGCTAATTCATACGTCGGCCGGAATATTTCCTTGTGTAGTTAGTGGGTAACTATTGGATGGATACTGCAACATCACACCCTACATGCCAAGTCTCCCAATGCAAAAAAGCTTTGTGAAAAAGCAGGAAAATTGGACAGCAACTTCCAGATTTCCACATTTAACTGCACATATATGGTCATCAGAAGTTGCTATTCCATTTACTCCATAATAACAATGAGCACTGATAGAGTCACCATTATTTCTACTGCTAAACCTGGGCTGGTCTGTTTTCCTTAAGTCGGTTGAGGGATAAATATTGGCCAGGATATCAAAGGGAACTCCACTACTCTTCTTTGACATCCACCTGAAAGGACAAATGGGCCCATGGTTTACCATTTCATTTGAATGACAGCACCTTCAGCAGTGCAGAACTCCCTCAGGGCTTCTCGGCTGACTGATGACGAGAAGTGTGGGGTTATATATTTCAGGATGAATGGAAGTATAAACTCAATACAAAGATGTTAAAGTAGAGGCACAGTTGGACTTTGGAAAACTAATTTAGAATTCCATAAAAATGCAAGGGCATTTGGAGGAAGCCAAGAGAAGGGTTAATGGTTCATTTTGAGTTTTATTAATCTGAGCAGTGGACAAGAGTAAATCAATGAGTGCAAGTGAATGGTTAGGTCACAAGTAGAATAGTTTTGGACAACCCATTTTAGAAAGAACATTGAAGCCATAGAGAGTGCACAGATTCACTGCAGGATATCAGCTGAGGAGGAACGTGACACTGGGACTGGTCTGACTGGAGCAGAACAGGCTAGGAGGAGATTTAGT
The DNA here is from genome assembly GCF_964194155.1 of Cetorhinus maximus. NCBI lineage: Eukaryota > Metazoa > Chordata > Chondrichthyes > Lamniformes > Cetorhinidae > Cetorhinus > Cetorhinus maximus. Next base: position 19,299,163 of record NC_135908.1, read on the forward strand.
TGCAGGGTTTTAAAATTATTAAGCACTTTCAGCGTTTTGTTGGGTTGTGTAAGGAAATGTTATTTCTGGAGAGTCAGTATTGAGTGTTCAGTAACTTAAAATTGTCGCTAAGCGAAGAAGCTGAGAATTTAGGATCAATTTCTTTCCGAAGGATGGGGATGGGATCATTGGCAGGAGAAGGGAATTTGTGGCCCATTCAAGAAAGCCACCTTAAGACGGTGTATCTAGGGATCTATTCTTGGTGCCCATCAACAATAAAAGAAGCATAGAAACTGGTAAGTTTATAAATATTATTAATAACTACACTCTATAGGCTGTACTAAAACAATAAAACACTTCACTGATCAGGTGATGTCATTCATAACTCCCCATTACTGAAGTGTGTGTTCTCTAATATGAAACTCTTTGTACAGAATAGTTGGTGTGGCTCAACCTGGGACATTCTTGCTGCTAAGTCAGAGGGTTGGGGATTCCAGTCCCATTTACAAAATCTAGGCTGACCCCCTGGTGCAGTACTGTGGGAGTGCTGCATTGACATTTGAATAAGATACTAAACAAGGCGGGAATCTAATCTGCCATCTCAGATGTAAAAGATCTCATAACACTATTTGAAAAAAGGCAGGGGAATTGTGTCCTGGCCAATATTTATCTCTCAACTAACATCACAAGAAACAGATGATTTAGTCATTATTGCATTGCCATTTGTGGGAGCTTGCTGTGCACAAATTGGCTGCTGTGTTTCCAACATTACAACATTGACTACACTTCAAAAGTACTTCATTGGTTGCAAAGCACTTTGCATGCCCTGATGTCATGGAAGGTGTTATAGAAATGAAAGTCTTTTTATTTTCGCTACTTCTCATCTACATCCTGTCCCTCAATGGCATCATCTGATAACACAGTGTTAGTTTTCACACGTACGTTGATAACAATCAGCTCTATCTCAGCACCACCTCTCTCGACTCCTCCACTGTTGCTAAATTATCAGACTGCTTATCCGACTGGTTGAGCAGAAATTTCCTCCAAATATGGGGAAGACATTCTTTTCGATCCTTACTCCAAACTCCGTTTCCTAGCTACCAACTCCATCTCTCTCCCTGCCAACAGTCTGACATTAAGCCAGTCTGTTTGCAACCTCGGTGTCACACTTGATCCGGAGATGAGGTTCTGACTTCATATCCTTGCTGGTCTATAAGACCATCTATTTCCACCTCCATAACATTGCCAGGCTTTACCCTTTTCTCAGCTCACCTGCTGCTGAAACGCTCTTTCGTGCCTTAATTACCTCTAGACACGACCGACTATGCAACACACTTCTGGCTGGCCTCCCACATTCTACCCTCTGTAAACTTCAGGTCATCCAAAACACCGCCGCCCGTGTCTTAATCTGCAGCAAGTCCGGTTTTCCACCTTTTCTCCTGTGCTTGCTGACTAACATTAGCTCTAGGTCAAGAAATGTCTTGACTTTAAAATTCTCATCCTCGTTTCCAAATCCTTCCCTGGCCTTGCCTTTCTCCATCTCTGCAATCTCTTTCAGTCCCACAGCCCTCCGAGATATTTCCGCTCCTCAAATTCTGGCTTCCTGTGCATTCTCAATTATAATTGCTACTCCGATGGTGGCTGTACCTGCAGTTGCCTCGGCCCCTACGCTCTGAAATTCCCTCCCTGCATCTCTCCACCTCTCCACCTTGCTTTCCTCCTTTAAAGCACTTATTAAAACCTGGCCCTTTGACAAAGTTTTTTCATCTGACCTAATATCTCCTTCTGTGGCTCAGTGTCATACTTCATTTTGTAATTCTCCTGTAAAGCACCTTGGGAGGTTTCATTATGTTAAGGTGCTATGTAAATATAAGTTGTTGTTTAACTGCCCCAAGGACTTCAAGAAGATTGATTCAGATCAATATCTGTGTCATTCAATGAATAGCAACTAGTGCTTTCTCTGAATCATCATTCAGTGATGAATTCATCATTGATTTGGCAACAAGAGACAAAATATCAGAATAAAGAGACACAGGGCTTAGGAGCAGGAGTAGGCCATTTGACCCTTCAAGCCTGCTCCGACATTCAATAAGATCATGACCTGATTATGGTGTTAACTCCACTTTCCTGTCTGCCACCTCCCCCTCCCATTCCCAGCACCCCCCATAACCCTTGACTCCCTTGTTGATCAAAAATCTGTCTAACTCAGCCTTGGATAAGTTCAACGATCCAGCCCCTGCTGCTCTCTGGAGAACAGAATTCTACAGAGTAATGACCCTCAGAGAAAAAAAATTCTCCTCATCTCAGTCTTAAATAGAGACCTTTAATTCTTAATCTGTCTCCCTGGTTCTAGTGTCCCCCACAAGGGGAAAGATCCTCCTGGTCAAAAACAAAAATACCTGGAAAAACTCAGCAGGTCTGGCAGCATCTGTGGAGAGGAGCACAGTTAACGTTTCGAGTCCGCATGACTCTTCAACAGAACTGTTCTGTTGAAGAGTCATGTGGACTCGAAACGTTAACTGTGCTCCTCTCCACAGATGCTGCCAGACCTGCTGAGTTTTTCCAGGTATTTTTGTTATTGTTTTGGATTTCCAGCATCCAGTTTTTTGCTTTTTTCTTTTAGATTCTCCTGGTGTCCACCCTATCAATCTCAGGATCTTATATGTTTCAATAAGATCACCTCCCATTCTTCTAAACTCCAATGGGTATAGACCCAAACTTTTTAAGTTTGTTTTCTGCAGTTTGATTAAGATGTATTATTTGGGGACAAATGATATAAATCAATGGCTTAAGTTTTGGTTTTAATAAGAACTAGAGCTCCATCTTCTCTTTATCATTGTTGTGTGGAAAGATTTAAAAGAAGTAGCTGTGGCAAAGAATTTCTCCAGTGCAAATCCAGATGTTAGTCACTGGTAGTTGATTCTACATCAGAGCCACATTTGGTTACAGTTATTAAGTCTGGATATCTCGCTTTGAGAGCTTTTTCTCTGGAAATGAATATTCAATGGGAAAAAAAAATCCCTTCCCTGAGATGCTTGAAAGTGGAATGTGTCAGGAGGAAATCTCAGTCAATGTAACTCACACAGGGCCATTCTCATCACACTCTACCCCCACCTCTCCTTTCCCTGGCGAGTCTGGCTGACCCCAGTTCCTGGAAAAAAACGTTTGAAACGTTTAGCTGGTTCTTATTTTGGAAGCTGGTTTGTTCAAACGACGGGATTGACCCTGGATTCTGGAAACTAAATTTTATCCAGGAATCTTGTGTTAGAACGATACACCAGGAATAGACTCACCAGAAACACTTAGCAGGAGATGACTAAATCTCTGTACTTGTCAAGTTAGTGCACATGTTCTTCATTTAAATACATTCTATTTGTCTCTGACTTTTTTGTAAAGCTGTTGTGCAGGTCTGACCTTGATCCTTTCTCATTCTTTACATGCCTCACACAGGTTGCTTTGCCGAGGTGATAGATTTCTATGTTCAAGCCCAGCATATATGGGAAGATACCAAGTTGCAGCTCAATGCTGTGGCTGGGAGCTTGTGTAACATACACCACCAAGAGATGAACCCGAAGGGTAGTCTCAAAGAAGCTGAGGAAGGCAGTTTGGGGTTGCAGCTAGAAACTTAAAGCAAGAGTGGAGAGTAGGACTGGTGCAAGTATAGGTGCTGGGAGAGAATGGACAGTCCAGGGTGTGAGAAAGGGGAAGGTGAAGGGGGCCTAGAGTGCTTGGGGTGAGGCAGTGCTTTTTTTTTGTTTGTTCATGGGATCTGAGTGTCGCTGGCAAGGCCAGCAATTAATGCCCATCCTTAGTTGCCCTTGAGAAGCTGGTGAGCTGTCTTCTTGAACCATTGCACTCCGTGTTGTAAAGTGTTGCAGTGCTTTACAGAGGTTTTTGTCAAGCGGTGGTGAAGGAACAATGATTTGGTCAAGATGGTGTGTGGCTTGGAGGGGAACTTGCAGGTGGTGGCGTTCCCATGCATCTACTGTCCTTGTCCTTCTCGTTGGTAGAAGTCGTGGGTTTGGAAGGTGCTGTCAAAGGAGCTTTAGCAGTTGCTGCAGTGCATCTTGTAGATGGTACACACGGCTGCCACTGTGCGTTGGTGGTGGAGTGAATATTGAAGGTGGGCCTCTTTCTCCTGGTTGATGCCGAACATCTTGAGTGTTGTTGGAGCTGCACTCATCCAGGCAAAAGGGGAGTTTCCCAACACACTCCTGACTTGTGCCTTGTAGATGGCAGACAAGCTTTCAGGGAGTCACGAGGTGAGTTACTCACTACAGAGTTCCTAACCTCTGACCTGTTCTTGTAGCCACAGTGTTTATATGGCTGATCCAGTTCAGTTTCTGGTTAATGGTAACCTCCAGGATGTTGATAGTGGGGGGATCCAGTGATGGTAATGCCATTGAATGTCATGGGGCGATAGTTGGATTCTCCCTTGTTGGAGATGGTCATTGCCTGGCACTTGTTTGGTGCGAATGTTACTTGCTACTTGTCAGCCAAAGCCTGGATACTGTCCAGGTCTTGCTGCATTTGAACATGGACTGCTTGAGTATCTAAGGAGTCATGAATGATACCGAACATTGTGCAATCATCAGCAAACATTCCCACTTCTGACCTTATGATGAAGAGAAGGTCATTGATGAAGCAGCTGAAGATGGTTGGGCCTAGGACACTACCCTGAGGAACTCCTGCAGTGATGTTCTGGGGCTGAGATGACTGACCTCCAACAACCACAGCCATCTTCCTTTGTGCTAGGTATGATTCCAACCAGTGTTTTCCTCCTGATTACCATTTACTTCAATTTTGCTAGGACTCCTTGATGTCACAATCAATCAAGTACTGCCTTGATGTGAAGGGCAGTCACTCGCACCTCACCTATGGAATTCAGCCCTTTTATCCATGTTTGAACCAAGGCTGTAATGAGGTCAGGAGCTGAATGGCTCTGGCAGAACCCAAACTGAGCATTGGTGAGCAGGTCATTGCTGAGTAAGTGTCTCTTGATGGCACTGTCGACGACACCCTCCATAACTTTGCTGATAATTGAGAGTAGACTGATGGGGCGGTAATTGGGCAGATTGGAATTGTCCTGCTTTTGGTGGGCAGGACATAGCTGGGCAATTTTGACATTGTATTGGAAGAGCTTGGCTGGGAGCACAAGTCTTCAGTACAGTGTGGGAAAAGGGTCCGAGCGGTGTCAGGGTATCTGGGAGGACTTGGAAGGAAAGACAACATATAGAAGAATTCAATAGGGGTTGGGCTGGTGAACATTCAAGAGTGAAGGGCACTTAGCAGGGGTAATGAGTACTTAGGGGGGTATCAATAAGTTCCGTGGGAACAATGGAACTGAGGCAAGGACAGAAGCACAGAGCAGGTGCTGGGGGGAGTAACAAAGGTAACCAGAAGGAGTTTGGAGCACAGAGCCACTCTGGTGAAATTCAACGTTTGCTGCCGCTATTGGAAGAATGAAACATACAAATTCTGAGATTTAATGCTGCTATTGGGAGGGGCAGTAAAGCAAAGACCAAGGAAGAAAGTAGTGGAGCAGATCCATACAGCCAAGTTTCCAGGTACGTCTGTCACAAGGAGTCCCGAGTTTACTTATTTCTTAACTTCTGAGGACATGGACTTGGACATGTAGGGGCCATGGAAATATCTGGCAGGATGGCCACAACAATCAAACAAATCCATTGCAGAAGGATCAGGAATCCAGGCCCACATTGTCTACGTGGCATGCGCCAGGGATGACCTGAATTTGTACTGAGACTGGGGGATATTGATCAGGCGGGGGAACAAAGACCACTTGCTCTAAGAAAGATGCAGAACACAAGCACTTGGTTCCAGCCCCCAGAGAGGGGAGATGTTGGCTCAGGGTCTTCTGACATATGATGGGAAAGTTTAGTTAAATAAGAACATAATTGTATAACTTTATAGGTATTCTATGAATTTAACAGGTGAGGCAGATTGTAAAAATATTGAGCAATTGATTTAGTGGTTTTGAGTATCTGGTGGTATGTAGCATAGTCACATGGACTGTTAGTGGTTATTTAAGCCAATCAGAGCTGTAAGTACGTGTGGTTCATCCTAAATGTGATGTTCGCGTTGAAGGAGCAATGTAGAGGTGATTGGCTAGATAGAAAGACAGGCAGATGAATGGAGAGATGGATGGATGGAAAACGGATGAAGGATGCACAGATAGAAAGAAGGATGGAGGGAAAGGATGGGTGAAAATGGATGGAAGGATGGAATGGTGTATGGATAGAAGGGCTAAAGAAAAGATGGAAGGAAGGAAGCAATATGCAAAATTGCCTAGTTAATTTGGTTCTTTTATGCACACCCTCCAACCCTCCTCTTCATTGCTGGGTTAAATATTCCATAGTCCATCCTCCAATTGTCCAGCTGTTCAACTGTCCACGATTCAGGTATGAACCTTCACAGTGAGACAGCAGGGAGGAGGAACTTGAAGAGAAAGTAATAGCTCCTCCCAGCTCATTGCTGCATGTGAATTGTCTATTTAAAGGTGCAATGCATGGCTACGGGTAACTTATTGCTACTGATCAACTGACTGAAGGCAGAGTTGAGCGATGTCAATGCTTTTTTGTCCTTGAGGCCAGTGTGAATCACTGAAAGCCAATGATCTCAAAATAGGTTTGAATGAGAGATGGGGGCGACTATTTTTCTGATGCCACCTGAAGACTCAGTGGGGAATGCGTCCCTACCGATACTGGTTGCCCCACAACTATTTAGGAGCATTACTTGCCTTGAAATATGACCTCCTCCCCTCACTTGATGAGAAGCCCCGTGTCAACCTGACCTGACTGCCAACTCTGCAGTCCCAGCAGTGCCGGGAGTAGTAACGGTCAGGACTGGGGCTACGAGCGGGTCCTGGGTTCAAAGTTCTGGCGTGCAGGATCAGGTCAGTGTGGGTGGTCTCATGGCAGGGTGGGGTGGGGAGGTGAGGCCTGGGGTGGGAGAAGGGGTGGTGGTCTTGATGGAGAGGCTGGGGCAGCACCCACAGAGGGGGTGGGGAGCAGATCTTGTGGTGGGGGGCTACCCAATGAGGAAGGGAGTCCATTGAAGGAGGCGCCCACCACACCTTCTCTCCCTCCTGAGCAGGATGGCCTGCCGTCTTCCCCTCTGCTCCTGAACTCCTCCCACCAGCCTCAAAATTGAGGCCAGACAGGAAGAGGCCCCTTTAGTGGTCATTAATTTCCCACTTAAAGGCCTGAATTGGGAAAAGGGTGGGTAAGCCTCGGCCTTGCCCTTCCCACTGTAAAACTGCAGACAAGTTGGGGTGGGCGGAGAGAGGGCCAGCCGGGGAATTTTACAGCCTCCCCTCCTGCAAGCCTGGTGGGGAAGTGTAAAATTCTACCCAGCGAGGGTTGAGACTCCTACCCTAGGAAGACAAAGACCTGACCACAGGGCTGGTAGGCACTAATTCCTCCACACATATATACCGAGGGGTAGACGAAGGTGCAGGAGGGGCTTTGAAAAGGGATTATTCGCCCTCAGGGCTGTTTTACAACAATAAAAGGATGTTCTAAATAAAAGGGCAAAACATGCAGCATAATCTGAATTAAACCCTACGACGAAGGTATGATTGAGCCAAGTCCCACACAAAAAAAAACTCATCAAAGCAGAATCCCGAAGGAAAAGCAAAATTCCTCAGGAAGGTTGTCGACTATGAGGAAGGCCAGAAGCTGTCAGCGAACGACTGATGTTTTTTTTGGGGAACTGACAAGCTAATGATCGCTCCTGCCACAAGGTTAGATAGGTTGCTAGGCAACGCTCCAGCAAATCACTTAAACACCACATTTAATAAAGTAAATGTTATTGAAAAGGTTACTGTACTTCTGCTAGTCTGGTAAGACTAAAATGGCAATTTGAGTAGGGAACCTCCTTCAGGTGCTCATATTAATGACAGGGGAACGATGGCTCAGCCAAAAGTTATGGTGGTTGAAGAAGTAAATATTGAGCCCAACAATCACCCAAAATATGAGGTATAAGAAGATCGGCCGATACGTCAAATTATCCTTGGTTCTTCCAGATGATTTTGATTGCCTTTCCCTGATGCAGTTAACACTGTTTATAAAAAACTGATAATACACAGTGAGGAAACCTGAATGCTCAGTTTTGAAAACTGAATATCAGGGGTGGAAACATTAGAAGTATTCTCCCCTGTCCCTGTTGTTTCAAAGACCTTGACTGGTGTTGAGATATACCTCTGCAATAGTAGTTCAATATGCTGATGATGATATTCTGCGTGCTAACTCAGTGGAAGAACTACAGGAGGTGGTGGATTGTCTCGATCAAGTTAACTGGAAATACAATCTCCTGATCAATGTCGACAAGGCAAAGGTGATGGGGATGGGTGGAAAAATCTGCAAGATTCTGATTCACGGAGTTCAGCTTGAGCAGGTTGATGCCTTCACCTACCTTGGGTCACTCATCACACAAGATGCAGAGTCCACCAAAGAAATTCAGGCTAGAGTTAACAAGGGTCGTGGCATTGTGAACTCACTTGAAAGAGTATGGAGCAGCCACAGCATCTCGATTACAATGAAAATTCGCTTTCTGAAAGCCCCTGAGGGCCGGTGACAATGTATGGCTGTGAAAGCTGGATCATCAAGCAGAGTAATGACATGCAAATAAGAGCGGGATCATAGGAACAGGAGAAGGCCATTCAGCCCACCGAGCCTGCTCCGCCATTCAATACGATCATGGCTGGTGGAACACTTCAATGCCTTTTACTCACACTATCCCCATAACCCTTTACGTTATTGTTAATCAGAAATCTATCAATCTCTACCTTAAATGACTGAGCTTCCCCAGCCCTCTGAGACAGAATTTTACCCTTGGCGAGTGGGCACACACCCGACACGCCCGTGCGTGAAATAAAGCACGTTGCTGTTGGACGAGCTTCCCAGCGTCAACGTGCACTCTCGCGATAGTTAGGTCGGCGGGCGCCAACAATTAAAAGGCCTATTAAGGCCATTAAGTTACCAACTGTCCTGAATTTTTCGCTGCCCGTTCAACATAACGGTTGACGGGCAGGTGAGAAGGCCAAGTGGCCTTCGCATTTTTTAGGAAACCTCATCCACAGGCGGGGTGAGGTTTCCTAAAGCAAATAAAAATAAAATAAAAATTTAACACTTGAATTAAAAACATGTTCCTGCCCTTGTGACAGAATCGCATGAGGGGGTGTGTTTTATGACATTTTTAATTTGCGCATTAGTTTTTTTAAACAGCGATTCATCCCCCTGAGGCAGCTCCGTGCCTCGGGGAGACTGAAGCTCTCTTTCGTGTGCATGCGGGAAGTTCGTGCTAGGCCCTCTCTCCCTCCTCCCTCGCCGGCACAGGTAGCGCTCAGCGCTGCCGCTCACGTTCCATGCTGCGGTGGGCTTTAATTGGCCCGACCGCGTTAAATCATGGTGCGGTGCTGATCGTGGGCGGTGGGCAGCTTTCCAACTGCCCCCCCCCCCGCTCCTGCCGAGCACCCCCACCAAGGGCAAAATTCTACCCCTGGAGTAGAGAATTCCAAAGATGCACAACCGTCTGAGTAAAACTATTTCTCATCTCGGTCCTAAGTGACTTCCCCCTTATTTTGAAATTGTTCCCCTGGTTCTAGACTCCCCAACCAGGGGAAACATCTTACCTGCATCTACCCTGTCTATTCCTTTAAGTATTTTGTAGGTTTCAGTGAGATCACCTCTCCTTTGAAACTCTAGAGAATATAGGCCCAGTTTCCCTAACCTCTCTTCAAAGGACAGTCCTACAATTCCAGGCGCAAGTCTCATGAACCTTTGCTGCACTCCGTCTATGACAATAATATCCTTTCTGAGGTAAGGGGACCGAAACTGTACACAGTACTCCAGGTGTGGTCTAACCAAGGTTCTAGACAATTGAAGCAAGACTTCGCTACTCCTGTACTCAAATCCTCTTGCGATAAAGCCATGAGCCCTCCCAATTGCTGCTGCACCAGCATGTTAGCTTTCAGTGACTTATGGACAAGGACACCCAGGTCCCCTTTGTACATCTACACTTTCTAATCTCTTACCATTTAGGGAATACTCTGCACATCTGTTCCTTCTACCAAAGTGGATAACCTTACATTTTTCCACATTATATTCTAGCTGTCATGTTCTTGCCCACTAAGTCTGTCCAAATCCTCCTGTAGCGCTTTACATCTTCCTCACAACATTCCCGCCTCGTATCATCCACGAAGTTGGAAATATTACATTTGGTCCTCACATCCAAATCATTGATATACATTGTGAACAGCTGGGGCCCAAGTACAGATCCTTCCGGGACCCCACTATTCACAGCCTGCCAACGTGAGAATGACCCCTTTGTTCCTACTGTTTTCTGTCTGTTAGCCAATCCTTAATCCATCAGATTTCTGATTAACAATAACATAAAGGGTTATGGGGATAGTGTAAAAGGCATTGAAGTGTTCGATCAGCCATGATCGTATTAAATGGCCTCCTGTCCCATGTGCTTTTATTTTGCTAATCAACCTCCTGTGGGGGACAAAATTGAAAATCCAAGTATACTATGTCCATCGACTCCCCTTTATCAATTTTGTTAGTAACATCCTCAAAAAACTCCAACAAGTTCGTCAAATATGATTTCCCATTCATAAATCCATGCTGACTATGCCCAATCAGATCATGATTATCCAAGTATCCATTTATCACATCCTTTATAATAGATTCTAGCATTTTCCCTACTACTGATATAAGGCTAACAGGTCTGTAGTTCCCTATTTTCTCTCTCCTTCCCTTCTGGGTGACATTCGCTACCTTCCCATCTTCCCAGGAACCATTCCAGAATCTATAGAATTTTGGAAAATAATCATCAATACATCCACTATCTCTATAGCAACCCCCTTCAACACTCTGGGATGCAGAATATCAGGTCCCAGGGACTTATCAACTTTCAGTCCCATTCATTTCTCCAATGCAGCCTTCTTACTTATACTAATTTCCTTCAACTCCTCATTCTCCCTAGTCCCTTGGATCTCTAAATCTGGGAGACTTCCTGTATCTTCCTCAGTGAAAACAGACACAAAATAATCACTGGTTCTGCCTGTAATGGACCCACATTTGTCTTAGCCACAAACGCTTCCTTTTTACAGACCTATAGAAACTTTTACAGTCTGTTTATATGTTTTTTGCTAGATTACATTCACATCTGTTCTCCCTTTCTTTACCAGTTTCTTGGTCTTCCTTTGCTGTATTCTAAAATCCTCCCAATCCTCAGGTTTACTACTATTTCTGGCAACTTTTCCTTTTAATCTCATACAATCCTTAACTTCCTTTGTCAGCCACAGTTGACTGACTTTTTTTGGGTCTTTGTACCTTGAAGTATCTGGAATGAAAGGCCTCAGACGGATATTATGTGTGTCATGGACACAGCCAAGCAGGTAAACAAGAAAGATGGTGCTAAGAGGAACTTAATTTAGGCAGTTATGTCCAGGAAGCTCACATATTTTGGACATGTGATGTGAACAGGAGGGGAGTATTTGGAAAAAGAGGTAATTCAAGGCAAAACACCTGGAAAACGTGCAGAAGGAAGTCCTGTGATGGCACGGATGGATAATATCAGAATGTGGACTGGCCTCTTTGTGACAGGCAGTGAGGGCAGTGCAGAGTGGAGATCAATGGAGAAAGATTAGTCATAGTGCGGCCAACCTTCGGAATGAGAACAGATGAAAGACAGACAGACAATAGTAGTTCATCTAAGTGGCTATTCCATGTGTGAGCCCGGATAAGTCGTTTTGATTGACTATTTAACAGCAGTGTGCATCACAGCTGAGCAGGATCGCATGGAGAGTGGGCAGGAGTGAGAACTCTGGCTGAATTATGCCCCTTCTCCTCCAGGGCCAGAATTTTTAGCTCAGCATGTGGTCACGCGCCCGACCCACACGAGTGTAAAATAGGGTGTGATGACGTTGGGTGAGCGTCCTGACGTCACCCCGCACTCGCGCGATATTTCAGTCGGCGGGTGCACACGAAAGTCGGGAGCGCGCCCGCTGACAATTAAGAGGGCAATTAAGCCCATTAAAGTTTCAATTTTCTCCGATGTTTCATGGTCTGTCCAACCTTATGGTTGGCGGACGGGCGAATCTGCCAGGCGGACTTTGCATTTCTGATGAAACCTCATCCAAAGGTGGGATGAGGTTTTCGTTATTAAATTAAATTTTAAAAAATAAAAACGATCGGACAGAATTTTCATCATCTACATGTTCGGGTGGCTGATTCTGATGCGTGGCATTCTTTTCTGGTTTTTAAAACCTTTATTGATTGCTCTTAAATTCTTCAGCTCCCTGAGGCAGCTCTCTGCCTTCAGGGAGCTTTCATTCCATGCTCCCCCTCCACCACGCCCGCGCTTAAGTCAGCGCCCGTCCTCCTCCCGTCCCCACCCTGGCAGCGCTGAGCCTTTCAGCGCTCCTTTCCCACTGGCTGGCCGTGAATTGGGGATGGGGGGAAATCGCGGTTGGTGGTCCATTCCCTGGCTGCTCCCAGACTCCCTGATCGTGCGTGCCCAACAAACTAAAAATCCTGTCCCAGGATGACCTCCCACCTCAAACCACTCAGTCCCCACCCTCACACCACTGGTGCCCGACAGGCTCATCGTCACGGTGCACCACCTTCCGCGACCAGTCGGAAAGCAAACAGACTCTAACAGCTGACCGGATAATTTCCTTTCCTCTCCTCCCCTTTATTGCCAGTACTTTTATAACGAATAAACAAGGTGGAAAAAAATGATTTTTCATTTCCTTTGAAAACGTCCCCATGATTTTTCTTCTTGGTGGCTCGCAGCTGTGGCCCGTCTTGAAGTTAAATCTTTAATTTCTGGAGACAGCAGGACAACCCTGGAGGGTTGGCAACACCGGTCTCTAGACTTAACAGGATCCCTGGAGACAAGGTCAGTCACTCCGCTGCTGAACTAATAAGTCCCACCCCCATTACAGATGAAACCCATCACCATATGTACTGAGAATATTAGTACAATGCAGGCTTGAACCTGTGACCGCAAAGGTGCAGGAATGACCCTCTTAATCGTCCAATTAGACAAACGAGGAAATAATTTCTCCCACCAGCTTGTAAATTGCAAAGTCACTCCAGAGCTCTCTAGTAGAGGAGAGGAGACACAAAAACCTTGCAAGAGCTACAAGAGGTTGCAATGGGAGGTTTCTTATACAAGGCAGAGGTCACCGAATCGCTTCTTAAACTTAAGTGTTCAAAAAAAAAACCTCACAATGCCAATCTTAATTTTATTGCACTTACCTCCAGGCTGTTTGCACTCATTTAAACAACACTTGCGTGCATCCAATTTAAACAGTGACCTCCTAGGGTCGCAGGGCACCTGAAAACACATCAGGTCAGATCTAAGCTCCACATCTTGTATCCTAATTATTGTTAACCTCCTATTATATTCAATCAGTATAAAATGGGTAGCCTAATTATATCTCAGTATATGAAATATGGCCCTGGGGCTGCTTCTGAAGGAACAAGCGGAGATTTAAATTACCATCCCTGACTAAGGATTAGAGAGGTTCTTGAAACATTACAAAGCTGACAGTAGTTTATTTCTGAGTTGATGAGTAGCATTGTAATGCATCATTGGAAGTGGTTAGCATCAGGCAGCTTTTGATTTACAGTTATTTTTCTGCACGGAAGGAGAGAGCTAAATGAACAGCACTGGATAAGGGTTTAATGAGAGCAGACTGGAGCATCTGCAGGGCTCCATAATTGTTATTAAATGCATTGCTTATTATTTCAAGACGATGCTTTTTGCTACTCGTGTTGGTGTACGGTTATGTTCATATTCAAGCAATAAATCATTATTTTAAATTATAATTATTTCAGTAATTGCAATCGTTTTGAAGAGGATATCAATCATTTTTTCATGAGGTAAGATTGGCTTCCTGCCAACACAAGAAGGCAGCTTCACAGTCTCTCCTGAATTGATATCTTTGCCTCACACATGCTGTGAATCAGATTAACGTGCCCAGGATTAATAATTACCATTTTACTGTGTTATCTGCCACTGGAGATCACACCGGATATCAACGACATTCTGCTTCCTCCTTTTAGAGTTGGCCATCTAACTAAGGTTCACATGTCAACGCTGATTGATTTTCTTGCAGGTTGGAACAAAAGGAACAGGAGGAGGCCATTTAGACCCTCAAGCTTGTTCCACCATTCAATGAGATTGTGACTGATCTGTGACCTAACTCCACATATCCACCTTTGCCCCATATTTCATGATACCTATCCATCAATATCAGATTTAAAATCAACAATTGATCTCACATCAATTGCTGTTTGCTGAAGAGAATTCCAAACTTCTACCGTGCTTTGTGTGTAGAAGTAGCCTCACTCCCTAAAGGTCTGCCTCTAATTTTTAGACTTTGCCCCTAGTCCCAGACTCCCCAACCAGCAGAAACAGTTTCTCTCAATCTTTTCTCCTTAACATCTTGAAAACTTGGATCAAATCACCCCTACTAAACTCCAGGGATTTCACTGCCAGTTTGTGTAATCTTCTCATATCATTTCACTTTTGGAGTTCAAGTAGGATAAAACACAGCACCACACCACTGTAATTACTGAGAGTGCATGATGTTTGCAAATTAGTTTGTTCATGATCAAATTCCTCCATTGCCTCACTCCTCCCTATCTCTGTAACCTTCTTCAGCCCTACAACCCACTAAAAACTGTGTGACTATTGTGCATCCTCCACTTTCATTGCCCCAGTATTAATGGCTGTGTCTTCAGTCATCCAGGCCCTAATCTCAGGAATTCCAAATTGAACACTCTTTCCTCCTATAAGTTGCTTATAGCCAACTTGTCACCTGTCCTATTGTTTCCTTCTTTGGCCCAGTGTCAATTTTTGTCCGATTAAGCTCCTCTTACCTACCTTGGGAATGTTTGATATGTTAAATGTGTTGTATGAATGCAAATTGTTAATCTGCAAGAAATTACAATCCCGCTTTACAGAATATACTTCTTACATAACCTTGTATGAAGCAGGGCTTCTGTATGAAATAGTCTCTCTGGCCTTCGTATTGCAGTTACTTGTGAATTATGCAAATTTTCAACTCCTTGGCATTTAGATCTCCAGTCAGAACTAAAACAAAGAATTTATGTTTCAGGAATCATTTCATATATAACGTGCCATGAATTACTAGCGGACTGTTAACCTAAACACCTCAGGATTTCAGTCTGTTTTATCCAACATACAAATTTTGAAAATTATTTTACCAAAGGGGGTACTGACACAAGGAAAATCCCTCTGAGGCAAACATCCCCCATTGCCATGGGCAAATTATCCAGGCAATGTGCATTGGACACCGTGGCCACTGAAAAAAACTAGATGAAGTCAAATTTAGTCATATTTATCCCATCTCTCTGAGTTCATATAAATGATAGCCAAGATCCTCCAGTCTCTGAGACCAGACATTCATCTGTTAAAGTGCTGATGCGTTGACCTCCATGGGAATTGCCTGGGAAGTTTGAACTTCCATTGGACAACTCCCCTGCTTCCCAGAACCCTCTGCGAATGGACAGTTCCGATGTACTTATCTGGATAGTTACTCAGGAAATGCTAGATTAAAACCTAGTCTAACTCCTAGGTAACTACACAACTGACCCCCTCCCCCTAATCACTCACACTGACTATCCCCAATCCCTCAACTCCCCACCAACCCCCCTGACCCCTAGACCACCCATTTACCCTCCGATCCCCGACTACCCACCCGATCCTTGTCCCGACTCAACAACCCCTTCCAATTACACTACCACCCCACCACTCAACTACCCCTCCTACCTCACCTGCCCTACCCACTTACCTTCCTCACCTACCACCCTAACCATTCATTCTTTCATCCGCTGACCTATTCAGTGACATCACACTGGACCTTCAAGCTTACCATGCGGCAGCTCGTGCTGTAAAATGACGGCGTGCCCTGTCTTCCCTCCGACTCTACAGCGCTGCGATGGAGTTCTCCGAGGTTCGTTGTGCTCCACATTTCTGGGAAAGCCGGACTTGGCAGATCCAGCAAAAAATGCGGAGCAGCGTCGAGGCGGGAGGAAGTCTGAGCGGAGCAGCAATCCGACGATGATTGCTGCTTCTCAGAAGATCCAGGCCGAAAAATTTTGATTTTGTTCTTGCGATGAGGATGAGGTCAGTGAGGTTGTAATTATTGTCTCTCACTAGCACAGGGAAGGTGGTGTTGAGCTTTCTCTTTAAACTATTACAGTCCCTGTGGTGACAACTGACTGAGGGTGGTCTGTATTGCTGAAGTCTTTTAGATGAAACGTTAAACCAAGACTGGCTCTTCTCTATCAGGTGCATGTAAAAGATCCCATGGCACCATTGCGAAAAAGAGCAGGGGAGTTCTCCTTTGTGTTCTGACCAACATTTATCCTTCAGCCAATATTGCTATGATGTCTGATTATCTGTCATTATCACACTCCTGTTTGTGGGATCTTGCTGTGCACAGGTTGCTGTCATAAATCCTACATTACAACTGTGACTACTTCAGAGCTAATTCATTGGCTGTCAAGCATTTTGGGAAGTGCCGAGGTGGTGAAGGGTGCTGCATAAATGCAAGTTTCTTTCTTAATAGAGAAATCATTGATCAATTGTAGTAGCATGGCTGGATGCCTGTGGTGTATACCCAAATGGTCAAATGCTATTTGTGATATTGCCTGAGAATCCAAAGCAAGCTCCATAACATTAGAGGTTAGCAAAAGTCCTTTGTGACTGCTCAGACATCTACTGACAGTTTAGAAGAAAAGCCTTCCAAAGATGCAAGGTACTCTTTTGCTCTCCACAATGATTTCCACTTGTACATTTTAAGTGCAACTCAGCCCTGGACTGCATCACGGGAGCACGATAAAATAACATGGCTACGTGAGGAAGTGATTATCACCTCAACTTCTTAATGTGCTAAGGGTGCCAAACCTCCAGAATTGCTCTGGAGTCTCTAGGACATTTGAGCAACCTCCGAGAAAAATTATAGCAGCATTAAAAAAAACATTATTTTGTTTGAAGATTTCTGCATATCTATGTTAAAAATATTACAGATGGGAATCAAAGACAGTTTGACCAACTGGAATCATCCAATCAGGTAAGAAAGGCTGTTTGACCAGCTGGAATCATCCAATCAGGTTAGAAAGAATGTTTGACCAGCTGGAATCATCCAATCAGGTAAGAAAGACTGTTTGACCAGCTGGAATCATCCAATCAGGTTAGAAAGAATATTTGACCAGCTGGAATCATCCAATCAGGTAAGAAAGACTGTTTGACCAACTGGAATCATCCAATCAGGTAAGAAAGACTGTTTCACCAGCTGGAATCATCCAATCAGGTAAGAAAGACTGTTTGACCAGCTGGAATCATCCAATCAGGTAAGAAAGACTGTTTGACCAGCTGGAATCATCCAATCAGGTAAGAAAGACTGTTTGACCAGCTGGAATCATCCAATCAGGTAAGAAAGACTGTTTGACCAACTGGAATCATCCAATCAGGTAACAAAGACTGTTTGACCAATTGGAATCACCCAATCAGGTAAGAACTAGACGGTTTGCTTTCTGATCAGCTCTGAGAAAGCGATGCCCTGCAAAGATGATTATGTTGGGCAATGGCTGGAATGCGGAGGAGGAATGGTTGGAGGCAGATCATGTGATGAAACCTCCAAGCAGAGTTGCCAAGCCTAAATGTGCCCGATTCCACATTCCAAACTACATTATGCCATCAGTAAATTTTAATGGTGCAGATATTTTAGATGCCAATGTTTAATTTACTAAGGTTGGATTTGTCTCCGTTGCAGATTGTATGCGCGCATCAATCTGCAATAAGCAACAGGACAGCATTGCCGGAGGGCTTGAAGATTGTCTGTCGTCCCTCACAGCAGGAATCCAGTAAAGTGAAGCAGAAAATGGAGATACGGAGCATTTCAAAATCGAAGTAAGAGGACATTAAGATAATCCTATTAGTTGCAAACCCAGGACTTCACTCTTACATTTCTCAAGAAAAAACAGCATTTTCCTCAGAGTCAAAAGAAAGAACAAAAATAATGAATATTTAATGTCTACTCCACAACATGCGATTAATTCAGCTGAGTTTATATCGATATCTGTAAGCAGATGAACAAGAGGCTCCCTCAGTAGCACAATCTTCCCCTCACTGCACCATAACAGAGTTAAAGTTTCAACTGAAATCAAACATTAAACAAATGAGCAGCTCTTTTTCTTTAATGTCTTCTCAGAATGTGACATTCAGCCTATTCTTAAGATATTAAGCACGAATCGAAAACAGCCTTGCTCAGATTCAAGTCCCTGCACAGTAAGGCGCATAATTATATTAATTACTGCATCAGAACGTCCTATTAATCTTGTTTAATGACTAACAGTTTATATTTGGAGATTTCATTTTCGAGATTATGAGCTAGTCTTTTACTGCTCATCTTCCGAACACTGGAATACACATCCAGTAAAGCAGCTATAATATATCATGGACAAAATAGACTTTAAAAATTCTTTTTGCCAAATAAGTGCAGAATGAGGATGTGTAGAATATGCTTTGATTTTTGTCTTCAGTAGTGTACACTGCATTGGAATTAAGCGGTAGGAAAACAAGTGGGGGTGGCGATGCAGTACAACATAGTTTCAAACATCAATGCACTGTTCAGGAGAGTCCTAAGATCCAGGTTTGTACCTGAAAACGCTTACACTAAAAGCCCTCAATCTCAACTATGCAATCATGGGGAGTGCCTCAGGTGTATAACCACAGGGAGTGAGGAAGAGTCAATTCAAGTCATTCTCACACAGCTGCTAATGACTGCTTTGCAGAGTACTATTTACAGAAGCCTAGAAATAAATGGCCCCATCTGTCATAAAGATAGCCAAAGCACATTAGAAATATCGAGCTAGTGAGGGGGGAATGGATGGATGGTGAGGTGGCGGGGGGGGGGGGGGGGGGGAGAGAGAATACATAAGATGACATAACGAGGTATCTCACCCCCAATAACAAGGAGCTATTTATCTTCCTCTTATCAGTCAAGCTTACCGTAGAATGAAATACCTTAGTGGACCTGCTCCACTACAGATTTGTCACCACAGAACATTGTGTCAATGTCAGTGGCCAGTTGAGAGTTGAGAAAATAGAGAGGTGGGATAGAGGGAGGGAGAGGAAAACATACAACAAATGCATCAGCCACCCATTTTCATATTCTGCTGTTTTTGTATTAAAAATATATCCTTTAGGAAATTACCCGCTGGTGATTGCAGTTTTTTTGTTTACATGCAGGATACACAAGAGAGTAACCAGAATGACAGAGAGGATGGAGGGATTGGATTAGGAGTACTGATTATGCACTGGAAGAGAAGTAATATGATTGCTGTTTTCTGATTTGAAAAGGGATTAGATGATGTCATCCATGACAAGATATTTCACCTTGTCCAGAACTATAGAACCAGAGGACACGTCACTCATCTTCCGACTAGGTACTTTACAGCCTTCCGGACTGAATATTGAGTTCAACAACTTTAGATCATGAAGTCTCTCCTCCATCCCCACCCCCTTTCCGATCCCCCTTTTTCCAATAATTTATATAGATTTTTCTTTTCCCACCTGTTTCCATTATTTTTAAATGTATTTCCATCCATTGTTTTATCTCTACCTTTTAGCCTATTTCGATTCCCCCCCACCCCACCCCCACTAGGGCTATCTGTACCTTGCTCATCCTGCTTTCCACCCTTAATGTCCCCATTAGCACATTTCTTAGCTAATATCACCACCGTCAACACCTCTTTGTCCTTTTGTCTATGACATCTTTTGGCAATCTCCGCCTATCACTGGCCCTCTATCCAGCTCTACCTGTCCCACCCCCCCCCCCTTAAACCAGCTTATATTTCACCTCTTTCCTATTTTTCCTTAGTTCTGATGAAGAGTCATACGGACTCGAAACGTTAACTGTGTTCCTCTCCGCAGATGCTGTCAGACCTGCTGAGTTTTTCCAGGTATTTTTGTTTTTGCTCTATTTTCACTGTATCATGCGCCTACCTGGATGATTGGCTTCATCTAGCAATCCCCTTGTTCTTTTAAATGAGGGCAGCAAGTCATTGGAAGTACAGTTTACATGTCAATATTAATAAAAATACCTGGAAAAACTCAGCAGGTCTGACAGCATCTGCGGAGAGGAACACAGTTAACGTTTCAAGTCCGAATGACTCTTCAACAGAACTAAGGAAAAATAGGAAAGAGGTGAAATATAAGCTGGTTTAAGGGGGGGTGGGACAGGTACAGCTGGATAGAGGGCCAGTGATAGGTGGAGATTGCCAAAAGATGTTCCTCTGACATGTCTTCCTTAACCGAGGTTTTCCACCCACGGTGGTTGACAGGGCCCTCAACCGTGTACGGCCCATCTCTCGCACATCCGCCCTCACACCTTCCTCTCCCTTCCAGAAACATGATAGGGTCCCCCTTGTCCTCACTTATTACCCCACCAGCAACCACATTCAAAGGATCATCCTCCGCCATTTCTGCCAACTTCAGCATGATGCCACCACCAAACACATCTTCCCTTCACCCCCCCCGGCGGCATTCCGCAAGGATCGTTCCCTCTGGGACATCCTGGTCCACTCCTCCATCACCCCCGACACCTCAACCCCCTCCCACGGCACCTTCCCATGCAACCGCAGAAGGTGCAACACCTGCCCCTTTACTTCCCCTCTCCTCACCGTCCAAGGGCCCAAACACTCCTTTCAAGTGAAGCAGCATTTCACTTGCACTTCCCTCAATTTAGTCTACTGCATTCGCTGCTCCCAATGCGGTTTTCTCTACATTGGAGAGACCAAACGTAGACTGGATGACCGCTTTGCGGAAGCATGACCCAGACCTCCCTGTCACTTGCCATTTCAACACTCCACCCTGCTCTCATGCCCACATGTCCGTCCTTGGTCTGCTGCAATGTTCCAGTGAAGCTCAACGCAAACTGGAGGAACAGCACCTCATCTTCCGACTAGGCACTTTACAGCCTTCTGCACTGAATATTGAGTTCAACAATTTTAGATCATGAACTCTCTCCTCCAGCCCCAACCCCTTTTCCGATCCCCCTTTTTTCCAATAATTTATATAGATTTTTCTTTTCCCACCTATTTCCATTATTTTTAAATGTATTTGCATCCATTGTTTTATCTCTGCCTTTTAGCCTATTTCGATCCCTTCCCCCCCACCCCACCCCACCCCCACTAGGACTATCTGTACCTTGCTCATCCTGCTTTCTACCTATTAGCACATTCCTTAGATAATATCACCACCTTCAACACCTTTGTCATTTTGTCTATGACATCTTTTGGCTATCTCCACCTATCACTGGCCCTTTATCCAGCTCTACCTGTCCCACCCCCCCTTAAACCAGCTTATATTTCACCTCTCTTCTATTTTCGGATCATACGGACTTGAAACGTTAACTGTGTTCCTCTCCGCAGATGCTGTCAGACCTGCTGAGTTTTTCCAGGTATTTTTATTTTTGTTTTGGATTTCCAGCATCCGCAGTTTTTTGCTTTTATTTACATGTCAATATTGTTTTGCTGCTTTCAAATTTTCAGAGTATTCAGAATAGTCTGGTTTTACTTACATTGCTTCTGTAAGTGCATTTTGTAAAGATGGGTTTGTTCACCTCAGGACAAAGGAGATTGAGGGAAGACTAGATAATATTACAAAAGGTTTAGACAAGGTAGACAAAGAAAAACTTGTCCTATTAACTGATGATACAAGAACTAAGGGACACAAGTTTAAGGTTTTGGGCAAGAGACCCGATGGGATATGAGAAGGAACTTTTTTTACGCAGTATTAATAACTTGAAACTCACTGCCTATGAAGGTGGGAGAAGCATAGACAATGAATAATTTCAAAAGAAAACTGGATAGGCACTGGAGGGAAACACACTTGGAGGGCTATAGGGACAGAGTGGGGGAATGGGACTGACTCGATTGCTCTAGCGAGCTGGCATGGATTTGATGGACTGAATGGCCTCCCTCTGTGCTGTAATGACTTTGACTTTATAACAAAGCATCTGAAATGGCCAAGTAAGCCACACTATCAGCAGCTCAAGGCATCACCTTCCCAGGGCAAATAAGGATGAGCAATATATGCCAGCCTTTCTAGTGGGATCTACATCTTTAGACTGTTTTTTTCAAAAGCTGGTGATGATCCCAGCCTTCAGGGCTGCCGCTAAACTAACCAACTGCTCCGCACATGATTCTCCTTAGAGCCCATCAACCTATGCTGGTGATGAAGAAAAATGAACATTTCAGGCATGTGTGTTCCTGGAAACCAGGGTCATATAAAAAAAGGTTCCAGACAATGTGTCAACTCCTTTAATCAATGAAACAAGTAAAGCTGAACAAGACTTTTTTTTAAATTTGCAGAAATGGCAGGGATTCACTTCCCTGCATTAGGAGAGTAATCGTGTAGCAGGGTTATTAGAATGTAATTTTTTTTTTTTGCAAGGCTTTCTTTTAAATTACCAGGTATTTGAACCGCATGTTGATTGGATTATTAAACACTGAAGTTCTTGCATTTCTGGCTTGTCAGATGTTGGGTCTGAGTCACTGGTAAATGCATTGAAAGCTTGTTGGATTGTGGACTCATATTTTATTGGGTGAGTGACTGTAGATTTTATGACAGGCTTTTAAATTACCAGCTGTGGGGCTTTTAGCCACAAAGCGCTCCAGAATGAGACAGGTCCCTGTTTGCTTTTCTTTCCACTATGCAATTTGCTTTTGTCGCAGTAACCCCTTCTTCATTCCTTGATGAATCTTGGAGTCCAATTTCCCTGTAAAACACAAAACACAAAACAGATCAAACAAGAAGTACAATATACAAAAGCAAAATGTTTCATATGCTAAAATCTGATATAAAATCTACGGAGAGAGAAAAAGGATCACTGTTTCAAGTTGATGGTTATGGTTGACGTGCACCACAGAATTTTCACCTTATTTTGCAAACGCAAAGGACTGCTCATAATATTCCAAGAAACGGGCTAATGTTTTTCCTGATATTTAATTGAGGTTACATGTAGGCATTGAAGATGGCAATTATCTCCAATGGCTCATTTATATGCTTCAAACATACCAAAAATGGGGGCTATTTTTTATTCATTCATGGGATGTGGGGGGGTCGCTGGCTGAGCCAGCATTTATTGCCCATCCCTAATTGCCCTCGAGAAGGTGCTGGCGAGCTGCCTTGTTGAACCGCTACAGACCCTGTGATGTAGGTATGCCCACAGTGCTAATAGGGAGGGGGGGTTTCCAGGATTTTAACCCAGCGACAGTGAAGGAACGGTGATATATTTCCAAGTCAGGATGGTGAGTGACTTTTGAACGGCTTGCCGAGATGGGACTGTACAATTTGTTCATTAAGTTATTTAGGATTGCTATTCTTACTTGAGTGCAAATAACTATGGTTAACAAATGGTTTCTGTATTCTATCAAATTGGCTCTGCAGCATCAAAATCTCCTTTTTCCTTCATTACTATTAATTACAATTTCCAGGGCACTATTTCGAAGAACAGGGGAGTTAGTTTCAGTGTCCTGGTCAATATTCATTCTTTAATAAACATCACTAAACTTATTGCTGTGTGCAAATTGGCTTCTGTATTTCTTACATCGTTACAGTGATTACACTTCAAAATTCCTTCATTGGTTGTAAAGTGCTTTGGGATGTCCTAAGATTGTGAAGGACAAATTGAAGTGCATGGAGTGACATTTGTGTTTTTCTCCCTTTATTCTTTATTATCTTTTTTTGCTGATCTCAAGGCAGAGTTGTGCAGAAATTTGTGTGTCGCGAGGCAACTTTCATAGCATTGGAATCCTTACTCTCCTTAAGACACACAACACACAACTATTAGAACTGACCTGCACAAAGACATGATGTGGCCAATCCCCCTTTGACGGTCCTTGTTGGGTGGAATCATACACTCATTAAGAATGGTATTCCATACTTGTCAGCCAATCAACATGATTTCAAGCATTCTGTGACTCTGCTTATTGCTTACATCTGCAGCAGAATCCTTAGAACAGTTTTCTCCTTGACTTGTTAACATAAAGAATGATTGTTAGCTCAAAGGGGCTTTACCCCCTACACTGTACTGAGTTCCAACGTGTATACATTCCAGGCATTTAATAGATCCTCGCCTTGCCAGGGGGGTTGGGGAGGGTGGGGTTAAATATGTACATAAATCAATCTGGTATAGAGTAGCAGCCAGAAGCAAAGATGCTTCATCACCGTGCAAATAAGTAGCTGGGGAAAGGGAAGGTGAGGAAGGAAATTAATACTACATTGAAACAAAATTCTATTTCAGAGCTAATGAAAACTGACATCCAGTACCTATCCATAAGAACAATCCTCTTGCTGGATAGCCAATTTGCTGGCTTCGATCTCTGGTTTCAAATGCAATGTTACACTTTTACCCAGCGAGTGACTCAGCATCCTAAAAAAACATTAGTGCTGAGCACTTCCAGCTACTTTAGTGAAACAGAGAATATTTCTTCATTTGCATTATTGCACAAGCAGGTTGTGAAATCTTGTGTATTTTTGCACTCATCATGCACACACATGGATAAACAACTCTATTTTGGGATGTGTACACAGTGGAGTTCCCAATGATTAATAGCTTGTGAAAGGGGCTCGAAGGCTACACAACACACAAGCAGCAGGACTATATATTTTTTTCTCCTTTGAGGGGTGAAATCTAATGACACATCCACAATCAAACAGCAAAACGACGTTTCAAAGAGAGTGCTGATTTTTGTAAAGGTGTTGGATTTCTGCATCAATTAGCAGGACATTTCCTGAAGTTAGTGACACAAATTGAGAACACGGTAAATTGGCAGGATTCCAAGGAAAGTACTAGGAAAATGCATCAGTTCTTTTCCTGACAAAAAAAATCTTGCCAGAAAGAGGTTTCAACTGCAGAATCTTGTCTATTTTTCTCTTCAACACACCACCCCCCCCACCCCCACCCCCCTTCCCCGCCAAATCCTGCACTTCCAACCATTTGTCAATTAATGCCTCTCAGAGCATAGCCTTGTTACACAGCGATTACAGCATTTCTCCAGCGGCAACAGGGAAAAGATCAACAACCCCAAAGAGTATTGTATCAGCTTTGGCATCTCTAGGAACCATGATCTTTGGTGAATGTACAAGAGAAATAAACCATACAGTCAGTTCCTGTAAAATCCACAGCTTGTTTACCATAGAATTTGAGTCACCAATCACGAGCTGTCATTTTATAAGGCCTATAGTAAAAAGGAAATGATTTTTTTTTAGGGGGAATATTGAAAAATTTCTTTGAGTTGAATTTTACATTCCCCCTGCCCAGCAGGTTTGTTGGTGGAGGGTGACCATAAAATTCTTTTCCACTGGGCTCCCACCTGCCCCAACCTCTCTAATTTTACAATGAGGCCTAGCCTGGTCTGCCTTTGCACAAATTGAGGCCCTTAAGTGGTTGATTAACAACCATTTCCCGCCCAGCCTCAATTTTCAGGCTGGCGGGGGGAGTTCAGGGGCAGGGAGGAACCCGAAAAGTGACCCTGCGCAGGCCTCAGGTGGGAGGATGGGGAAGAAGTGCCTCCATCAACAGCCTCCTTTCAACATTGGGGTCCCTCCTACAAGGTTGCCCTCCCGCTCCACCGCAGGTGCATCCTCCTCCCCTGGCCTCTCCACCAATACCCCTACCTCCCTCTGCCCACTCCCTGGGCCTCACCTCCTCTCCCTGCCCTCCAAACTTACCTGGCCCTGGGCTCCCAGGACATAGAATCTGGGGGCTGCTTGCAGTCTCAGTACTATCCACTGGCACTGCTGGGACTATAGAGCTGCCAGCCAATCAAATTGGCCGCTACATCTCTGAGACAGCACTTCCTCCCCATTGAGGGGCAGAAGTCCCGCTTCCAGCTAATGAGTGCTTGTTGGAGCATTAAATAGCTGCAGGGCAGACAGTACTGGCGGTGAGGCGTTCACTGCCAACTCCTCAGTTAGCAGAAAGGGAAACGCCGCCATCCTAAAAACTCCTGCCCCTTGTGGTAATTTATTTGGGGGTGGGCACGAGGGGAAAACAAGAAAGACTTGCATTTATCTAGTGCCTTTCAAGACCACAGGACATTCCAAAGCACTTCATAGCTATTGAAGAACTTTTGAAGTATAGTCACTGTTGTTACGTAGGAAATGAGTCAGTTAATTTGGGCACAGCAAACTCCCAGAAACACTATTGAGGTAACGACCAGACTATAGCCAGACTTGCTCTTCTTCGAAATAGTGCCTTGGGATCTTTTTTATTCATCTGACTGAGCGGGCAGGAGCTCGGTTTAATGTCCAATGTGAAAGACGGCATCTCCAACAGAGTGGCACTCCCTCAGTCCTGCACTGGAGTGTCAGCCTTGATTTTTGTGCTCAAGCCCTGGAGCGAGACTTGAACTAACAACCTTTTGACTCAGAGGAAAAATGTCACCAACTGAACTATAGCAGACATGTGAGCATAGTTTTGAAGCAGCTTCAGAGAACATCATGTGTGAGATAATTCTAGAATTTGTATATCTACAATAAAAGGTGGAACCTAGGAATAAAAACTCATAACTAGCCAACAGAGCCAAATACCCATGCATGAATTTAATGTTACAACCCGTAATTATATGTTTACAATCCCCAGGTCCCTGAAGTACAGGAATCGTTTATGTTCTGCACATTTTTGATAAATTACATCCATACTAATCACTATACAATTCAAAACTATCAGAAATTTACTAGCTACTTGCAAATTAATCAATCAGCACAAGGTCTATTGCCTTCTTCTGGGTGCCTATTTTAGTATTCTGTGGAAAACAAAGTACGCAGTACGAGTTGCAGATAATCTTAGTGAGGTTTGACAAAGCAGTGACCTCAATGGCTTAGATGACAATTATAAATAAACCACTCGAGCTTTGTCTTTTCTTGATGAAATTATAGCTCAGCCCACCACTCCTAACTATCCACTTCACCATACATTTGCATGCAGATACAGGAAACATATCAACCATCATCACCAAAAATTAATTGGCCACTTATCTCGTTCACTTGTTGTAACAATTGGCTGCTGCATTTGCCATCCGAAGTGACTATTTCAAAGGTAATCTGTTGGTTGTGAAACACATATACCCTGAGAGTGACGAGACCTCCATAAATGCAACTTATTTTTCTTGTTACAAGGCAATTACAAACAAGGTTCATTTGTCTAGTCTATGATGCTATGTTATATCCAATTGGCTCCTTTTCTAGTTTCCTCTGCCCTCAGTACTCTACCTGGGAGTCAATTCTATTCCAAGATTCCCATGGCTTTTTCAATTTCTACTTCACAAAAAAAGATGAGGATTTATACCGCACCTTTCATGACCTCAGGATGTCCCAAAGCACTTTAAAAACCAATGAAGTTCCCCTCCAAGCCACTCACCATCCTGACTTGGAAATATAATCGCTGTTCCTTCACTGTCGCTGGGTCAAAATCCTGGAACCCAGTCCCTAAAATCACTGTGGGTGGACTACACCATATGGAATGCAGCGGTTCAAGAAGGCAGCTCACCACCACCTTCTCAAGGACAACTAGGGATGGGCAATAAATGCTGGCCCAGCCAGTGACGCCCACATCCCATAAATGAATAAAAAAAGGGAGTGCTTTGAAATGCAGTCACTGTTTTTAGGATTTGACTATTGTATTCATAGGTTGCTTCTGTCGCCCACTTTTCCTTTCCATGTGCAGTACTTCACATTCTTCAGTGTTAAATTATATGTCCTCTTTTACCGCCCACTTACATATTTTGTTTAATTGATTCCAGAAATTTCAGGGCTACTCCCTCCTGTTCCACCTCCCCTCCTAGTTTGGCACCATTTGCAAACTTGATCACTTTGTACTGCGTTCAAGCCCCAACCATTGAAATAAATTAGCAGATTGAGTGCTTTCAATATTAATTAGGCAGGTGTAAAGTCATTTAATACTGCCTTTAGGGAACGGTAGCTGCCTTTGGGATGTTCGACCTCTTAAATGAAAACGTTGGGGGTCAAGTGCAGCTGTTAAGGGGAAATCATAGAGAGTTTTCATGGAAGTCAGCTCGACAATGAACTCCAAAACTATTTAAAGTAAACATGCATGGAAAAGCTATTATCTCAGTGCATATTGCACAAATTCTGCCATTCATCAGCTCTTGTGATGGTCACTGTACACTTCCAGATCCTGTTGCACGCGGAATAGTTTTCACCAAGCATTGAGCTCCAGCAACTAAATCAGTTGGACTTCTGTGCAAACAAGACTTCTTGTTTCAGATTATTTTTGGTTTGCTTTTGGTTGCAGTCAGGACAGATTCCCATAAAAAAGACTTGCATTTATATTGCATTCTTTACAACCTCTGGACATCCCAAAATCACTGATGTAAAGTAGGAAAGACAGAAGCTAGTTTGCGCACAGCAAGCCCCCACAAAAAGCAATGTGATAATAAGAACATAAGAAATAGGGGCAGGAATAGGCCATTCGGCCCCTCCAAACCCACATCGCCATTCAATAAGGTCAGAACTGATCATCTACCTCAGATCCACCTTAATGCCAGATAATCTGTTTTAGTGATATTGATCGAGATAAATATTGGCCAGAAGCCCAGGGATAACTCCACTGCTCTTATTTAAATAGTGCCACGGGATCTTTTATGTCTCAGGGTCTTGAGCCTAAAAATCCAAGCTGACACTTCAGTATTGGAAATTCAGGTGGTGGGGGACTCCCCTTTATTTGGGTATGTCCAAGCTATAAGTGACTTCATCATCTTCTGTGGGTCCTCTTATGACTGAAGAGTCTGATTCAGGATTGGCATGGACATCCTCAGAACTGGCAGATCATGTTATTGGTGCGCGGGGGAACTTCTGCAGCTGTGCCACCTCTGGTGTTACTTTGAGGTCATTGGATGTTGCGAGTATGACATGGGTGGTGTTAGGAAGCCTTTTAAATGCAGTTAAATAATTCATTGCGATTCAGGCTCAAGTGTGTTGTCCAAATGCCAGTTTATTATTCAGACACCTATAGTAATAATAACTATTATTTACAATAGATTCATACAACCCGGTTTCTTGAAGACCCAAGGTGATCAAACTTGCTGTCTGTAGATGTTGGATTTCTGATTGTCCCGTAAGTTTGCCCTTAGAGGGGCTGGTCCTTGACATTTTGTATACCCTTTCTTTGAGAGTTATGAATGTATACCGAAGCGAGCTTCTTCTCGCCCAACCTCCAGGCTTAACATAATGGCTGTCTTGATGGTTGAACTGGTCAGTAGTTAATATTACAAAGGGAACAGGCTGACCTAGACAATTTCAAATAGTTAAGTGATCCTGCTTAGGTATTTCCATTGTTTTGGCTAATCCCCGATTCTCGCACCTGATGTGGGATGTAGCCAACACGTCTGCTATAGTTTTTACTTCTATTGTTCTCACCAAAACTGATGTTAACACAAAATTCAAATTCTGATAATCACATTGCGATGCGATTAACTATAGGACTTTGGCAAATTCTAACAATGGTCCTCGAAGCATAATGAATCAAATTTCAGTGCTTTCCTCCACCTGGGCCAGTTGGCTGCAGTGTTTTCCCAAGAGAAGCGGTCTGCAATGCAGAAGTTTGTAAGGGTCTTTTTTCAGGTGTCTGTGTGTCATTTATACTGACTGCCTTGATGCCTTCAGAAGAGACTTTAAACCGAAGAGCGGTCTGCCTCATCTGAAGGCCTCACCTGAAAAATAGCACCTGACACTGAAGAAGCACCTGCCTGGAATTATTGCACTCATGATTCCAGAGCAGGGCTTGAACACACAACCTTCTGACACAGGAGTGAGTGTGCTATCCGCACAGCCAGAGCCAGCTCCTTCAATTTCTTTTAGCAAACAAAAGCAAATTGTGTTTAAGTTGGCTTCTGACAGCTTTATGATGCTTCAGGAGCAGTAAAGCAGAAAGTTCAGTTGGCCAATCTGATAATGATCAACGTGACAGGCCAGAGTTATCCCACTGAAGCAACCGCACGTAGCAAATAACTCACATGGAAAATAAGCAAACAAAAAATAATCTGAAACAAAGAGTCTTGTTTGCACAGAAGTGCAACTGATTTAGTTCTAGCTAAATTGCTAATACCACTCTTTTCTGTGGAATTGCCAAAACTCTCAAAATTGAAGCCATCATTCCTCACAATAACCATGAATATCAGGGCAGTTATGCAGAGTGACTGGAGAAGCTCAGACTGTTCTCCTTATAGAAGAGATGGGGAGATTTAATAGTGGTGTTCAAATTATCAAAGGGTTTTGATGGAGTCAATAGGCAGAACCTGCTCCCACAGTAATGAGAGGACACAAAGATAAGGTAATTAGCAAAAGAACTGTGTGGGGTAGCCAGGGGACAAAGAGGAATTTTTTTTTTTAATACAGTGAGTTATAATCTGGAATGCATTACCTAAAAGGGGGTGGAATTAAATTCAATACTAACTTTCAACAAGCAATTTGATGTACACCCCAAAGGAAAGGTTTGCAGAGCAATGGGGGAAGAATAGGGAGGTGGGATAATTAGAAAGCTTTTTAGAAAGAACCAGCAAAGGCAGAATGGACCGAATTTCTCAATGATTTTCAATTTGACTTGCACACTGCTTGCTTTATCCTCCATGTAGCAAAGGTCAATAATTTCCTCCACTCAGTGCTGTGCCCAGTTGCTTAAGGTAAGTTCCAAAGTGCTTTGCAATAGTGCCTTGTTCATTGGTACAATTTTAAGTGGCGAAGTTACAATTGTTTAAAAGTTATATCATCCTGTTCTGCTGAACTATAACTTTTGTTTGTAACCTTTAGTAGGTTCGGCAATACCAACGCCCCTGTTCAAGAAGGGAGGGAGACAAAAACAAGGACATATAGGCCAGTCAGCCTAACATCTGTCTTTAGGAAAATGGTAGAGTCCATTATTAAGAAAGAAATATGACATTTAGAAAAGCTTAATGCAATCAAACAGAGTCAACATGGTTTTGAGAAGGGGAAATAATGTTTGACAAATTTGCTAGGGTTCTTTGAGGATATAACAAGCAGAGTTGATAAAGGGGAGCTGGTAGATGTAGTGTATTTGGATTTCCAGAAGGCATGCGATAAGGTGCCACACAAAAGTTACTGCACAAGATAGGAGCTCACAGTATTGGGGGTAATGAATCAGCATAGATTGAGGATTGGTTAACACACAGAAGACAGAGTCAGGATTAATGGGTCTTTTTCAGGTTGGAAAGATGTAACTAGTGGAGTGCCACAAGGATCAGTCCTAGGGCCTCAATTATTTACTATCTATATTAATGACTTGGGGGAGAGGACAGAGTGTAATGTGTCCAAATTTGCTGACGATACAAAAATAGATGGGAGGGCATGTTGTGATGAGGACATAAGGAATCTGCAAGAGGATGTAGATAGGTTGAGTGAGTGGGCAAAAACTTGGTGGATGGAGTTTAATGTAGGAAAGTGTGAGATCATGAACTTTGGTAGCAAAAATCAAAAGGCAGACTATTATTTAAATGGAGAGAGACTCCAAAAAAGTGCAGCACAGAGGGATCTGGGTGTTCTTGTGCACGAAGCACAAAAGGTTAGCATGCAGATGCAGCAAGTAATTAAGAAGGCAAATGGAATTTTGGCCTGTATTGCTAGGGGGTTGGAGTTTAAAAATAGGGAAGCCTTGTTACAACTGTACAGGGTGTTGGTGAGGCCGCAGCTGGAGTACTGTGTCCAGTTTTGGTCCCTATATTTAAGAAAGGATATACTGGATTGGAGGCAGTTCAAAGAGATTCACTAGGCTGATTTCTGGGATGAAAGGGTTGACTTATCAAGAACAGCTAAACAGGTTAGGCCTTTATTCATTAGAGTTTAGAAGAATGAGGGGTGATCTTGTTGAAACGTACAAGACTCTGAAGGGGCTTGACAGAGTAGATATTGAGAAGATGTTTCCACTAGTGGGGGAATCTCAAATTAAGAGACAGTTACAGAATAAGGGGACGCTCATTTAAAACTGAGATGTGAAGGAATTTCTTCCCTCAGAGGGTAGTGAATGTCTGGAATTCTCTACCCAGAGAGTTGTGGAGGCTAGATCATTGAAAGTATTTAAAAAGGAGGTAGATAGGTTTTTGAAATATCGGGGAGTTGAGGGTTATGAGGAGCTGGCACGAAAGAGGAGTGAGGCCTGGGTCAGATCAGCTAAGATCTTATTGAATGGCAGGGAAAGCTCAAGGGGCTGAATGGCTTACTCCTGCTCCTATTTCTTATGTTCTTATGAAGCAACACATGAAGCACCAGTGCACTGACCTGGTCACAAAGCCAAGACAACAACTCTTTAAACTAAGGGCCCTGTCCCAAGTAGTTCTACATTGTGTCAAACTTAAAGGAAACGGCACTTTAAAGTTTTGGTGAAGTTGTCCAGGTAATTGACTTTAAATGGAACGTTTTAGGGTCACTGAACTGGCTGAAGATTACAAACAAATTCACTATAATGCTGCTTGTTTATTTCATTCTAAAGTTCCTCCGAATATTGCTGGAAGTGTGAATTTTTTTCTCCGTATTCGTAAGCCTGTGTAACAGGAGTCAGTGGTTTAAAACTCCTGTCAAACTCATCTGTGACACACTGACAAGCTATGTCACTAGACCAGCTAACACTTCTGTTTTTAATACATGAATGACGCTCAAAGTCTATGTCATTTCAGCTGCTTATATGCAAATCTGTAGACATGATAATTTTCAACTCCATGCACTCTATCAAAATTAGGGATTCCTCTCCTGCTATTTATGACTGGTGTAATTCAAATTTAAAATAGAGAGTGAACAATTGTGCATGTTAGTGAGCAATAGCAATCCACAAATGAAACATCCTAACTTCCAATCTAATTATTCTATTAAAGAAAGGATTTTACAAGGCTATTACAAGAGCCTCAGATGAGATAGACCTGATCTGTCAGGGATCAAATAGTCGTTGTGAATGAGGCATTAATTGTCCGGACAGAGATGAGAAATGTTAACTCATAATCCAACAAACACAACTCTTCCAGTTAAGGGAGAGGCTACATTCTCTCCTACATTTGATTTCTCACATTGTAACAAATTTATAGATCACTAAATTAGGAGAAAACGCTACACAGGTCTGATCTTGGGTGATCCAGTGGATTACTGGCAATTTGTCACCAGGGGATCTAATCCAGGTTTAAAGGAAACCCAGATTAACAGATTAGAAAATTGGCAAATTTGGCTCAAGTGCAAATCTTTACAACCTGGTTCAGGGAAGCACAGGGAAGTGAAAGCGTGGGGCTGAGTAAAGAGAGTTTATTCATATTGTAAATAACCATGTTATACTAGAACTGGGAATGTCCATAAAAGGGAAAATGCTCCATTTTCCAGTGTTAAATCAAAAATTAGCAACAAAACAATTAAATAAAAGAGCATTTTGATCCTATAAACCTCTTCTCTGGAGACAAAGTTCTCTTGAAAATTGAGTCTTACATGATGGCCCCCAAGGATAAGCACTGTGTGCCTGAGTGTGAGTACAGCAATGCTGCTGCAAAGGGGGCTGGTGCAAGTGCAGCTCCACTCAGTTTTTGATCTGCAGCACCACTCGGCCGGAGAAGCGGGGGCACGGGCGCCGGGTGGAGGACAGCAACTACTGGAGGAGCTGGGGGCTGCCATGTTTCCTCACTATAGCAAGCTGATCTGGGGGGACAGAGGAAGAAAGTAAAGATACAAATAGAAATGGAGTAAATGTACCCAAGTACACCCCAGAAAAGACTTTTTAAAAACATGAATTGTGATGTTAATGAGACTTAAATTTGCAGCTGGTGGTTCCAGCTACATTGGGCACATGTCAGCAAATCCCTCCTATTTATATCTTGCTTTTCCTTTGGTAATGTAACAACTTCTCTCTTCTTTACAGCATTCTTGTCTCTTCGACATTCACAGAGCCAGGGGAGAAGCTGTCTCTCTTTTTGAACCTGTTACCATGGAGAGTGTAAGATGGCTAACCTCACAACAAACCTCCCCCCACCCCCACTCTCTCCTTCATGAAGAAATGCCAAGCATGGGAGCCGGGTCATGACTTCCCCAAAGCTGTGATTAGCAAATGTCTTGTTGTGTGAGGAAGTGGGAAATGGTTAGCATCAATCCTACCAATGCATGGGGCTAACATTTCATTTCCCACATGCCACACCACTTCAGCATCCTCCATATGTACAGACTCGTATTCAAGTGTATCACCAAAGTCAGAACAGCTCAAGCAGAATTATGTTCTTGTGCTTACAAAGCATAATCATGACAACACATGGAATTTTAAAAATAAACAAGATGTGTGAAAGGATCCATTTGTGCTCTATTATAATTCTAAGCAATCAGTCACACATCAGTGAGTCAAATCTGTTGGGGAAGACAGGAATGCTGACATTCTGTGAATGAAGTCGCATGACTGATTCTTGGAATTAGTTTTGTTTAATGCTCCTGAGTGCAGCAAGATCGTAAAAAAGCCAAGGTTCCTCAGGTGAAGTTAGGCTGTAATAAAAACAGTGCGATTCATTTCAACGGCAACGTCGGTAGCCGTGGGTTGCAAGGTAACAGAGGGAGAATGGAGTGAGGTTTGGAAGACCTCAACACCCACCACACAGTAAATGCAGCAGGGTCAGCTTCTACCATGTGCCTCTAAAGCAGACATTCTGAACAGCGTTGTAGTATGCCACTAAGGTCATGACCAGCTGTTGTCTGCCAATCTTCCCCGACCTTGTCCTTGGCAAACGGGAAGCTCTTTCTGTCTGCTGACCACATTCATTGTTTAGCAACAATATTTTTCCTTGCTATGGCAAACACAAACTCCCTTCTGTGACAAACCTTTTGTCAGGTTACCAATTTTTGTTGTTTAGCTCAGAATATTTGGCCCAAATGTGCAGTGCAGCTTTGACAAGCAACACCACAGGTTGGAAGGATGTAGATTCACATTCAAATTACACTACATATGAAGATCCCTGATCTTAACCACAGCACTGTCGGGAAACATGACACATCTTCACAGGAGGGACGGAGATCAGGCAAGGGCAGGGGGTGCACAGTGGGGAAGCAGAGGGGGTTAGATAAACTTGGTTGAAGCTGCATACCACGGAGTAGTTAATCTTTGAACAGCAACACTTGCAAGGAGCAGGTCACTCAACTCCTCATGGATGCTGCATAGAGACCCTAAGCACAAGAATGTAGCAACAGGAGGAGGCCATTCAGCCCCTCATGCTGGGCCCATCATTCAATTAGATCACAGCCAATGTGTATCTTAACACCAAACACCCATCTTGAATACCCTTGCCTAACAAAAATCTATCAATCTTTTTCAAATTTTCAATTGATCCCCAGACTCAATAGCTTTTGGGTTTTTTTGGGGGGGTTGGGGGGTGGGGGGCGGTGGTGAGGAAGAAGTGTTTGTTTAATGTCCCTGAGTGCAGTGGGTTCATAAAAAAGCCAAGGTTCCTCAGATAAAGTTAGGCTGTAATAGCTCTGAAGAACAGTCATACGGACTCGAAACGTTAACCCCATTTCTCTCTCCATAGATTCTACCAGATGCACTGAGTTTTTCCAGCATTTTCTGTTTTTATTTTGGATTTCCAGCATCCGCAGTATTTTTCTTTTATTTTGAAAAAGTGTCTCCTGACATCACCCCTGAATTGTAAGGCTGAGCCCCCTTATTCTGTTCTCACCCTACCAGGGAAGAGAGTTTCTCGTCATCAACCCTATTAACTCCTATAATCATCTTAAACAACTCAATTAGATCACCCCTTAATCTTATAAAATAAACAAAATACAAGCCCTGTCTAAGCAACCTGTCCTCATTGATGCACTGCAGCAACTCACCAAGGCTCCTTCAACAGCACCTTCCAAATCCACAACCTCTACCACCTAGAAGGACAAGGGCAGCTGTTGCATGGGAACTCCACCCCACCACCTGCAAGTTTCCCTTGTGTTGAACCTGATGGCCAAAATAACTGCTGAACCAGAGGGCCAAAATAATTGTGTCGAACCAGAGGGCCAAAATAATTGTGTTGAACCAGAGGGCCAAAATAATTGTGTTGAACCAGAGGGCCAGAATAATTGCGCTGAACCAGAGGGCCAAAATAATTGTGTTAAACCAGAGGAACAAAATAATTGCGTTGAACCAGAGGGCCAGAATAATTGCGTTGAACCAGAGGGCCAGAATAATTGCGTTGAACCAGAGGGCCAAAATAATTGTGCTGAACCAGAGGGCCAGAATAATTGCGTTGAACCAGAGGGCCAAAATAATTGCGCTGAACCAGAGGGCCAAAATAATTGTGCTGAACCAGAGGGCCAGAATAATTGTGTTGAACCAGAGGGCCAAAATAATTGCGCTGAACCAGAGGGCCAGAATAATTGTGTTGAACCAGAGGGCCAAAATAATTGCGCTGAGCCAGAGGGCCAAAATAATTGTGTTGAACCAGAGGGCCAAAATAATTGCGTTGAACCAGAGGGCCAAAATAATTGCGTTGAACCAGAGGGCCAGAATAATTGTGTTGAACCAGAGGGCCAGAATAATTGTGTTGAACCAGAGGGCCAGAATAATTGTGTTGAACCAGAGGGCCAGAATAATTGTGTTGAACCAGAGGGCCAGAATAATTGTGTTGAACCAGAGGGCCAGAATAATTGTGTTGAACCAGAGGGCCAGAATAAATGCGTTGAACCAGAGGGCCAAAATAATTGTGCTGAACCAGAGGGCCAGAATAATTGTGTTGAACCAGAGGGCCAGAATAATTGCACTGAACCAGAGGGCCAAAATAATTGTGCTGAACCAGAGGGCCAAAATAATTGTGTTGAACCAGAGGGCCAGAATAATTGTGTTGAACCAGAGGGCCAGAATGATTGTGCTGAACCAGAGGGCCAGAATAATTGTGTTGAACTAGAGGGCCAGAATATTGCCTTGACACCATAGCCTGGGACCCTGGCCGCACAGTGGAGACAAGTGTTGACCTCAGTCTCAAATTCCCAAATATGGCTGTATGTTATTAGTTCCGGTGGCACCTACTCCCGATCTGCACTGCAGCAATTCCACTCTCTAGAGCGCATGGGCTGGGCTTGGAGGGAGTTATTACAGGCAGCTTTCTTGCCTGGAAAAAGTCAAGCAGACAGAAAATGCATTTTCAAAGCAAGTTTCAGTGCTACATACTCTCCCTAGCAGCTTACATAAACATCAATTATCACGTCGTAAAAAGGGGCACCTGGCAGTCATTGGCATTGAATGACCGAGCACAGCAGCTGCTCTTAATATCGAACTCACAAAGCAGCCCGCCAGCATGCTCTAATTACATGCTGCCCTGCCTCTCTCAGAGACATGGGGGTTGTTGATTACTGACCCTCTGCGCAGGCCCACCCCATTACGAGTGGATTCACTGGAGAGGTTTGATGTCAAGTGCACAAATGCTGTGTTTTATATTCGCAATGCCGGATCTGATCTCTTACAGTTCACTTCACTGCATCAGCAAAGAGGCGGTTTTACATTAGCACGCAATTAGTGGTTGGCCCATTACCACTTTCATAAAGCTCTAACTGCAATCATGAAGGAACCTTTCCCTTCCCGCCCCCAAAGAAAACGTCCTTTGTAGAATAAAATCCACACACAGAAAGGAGATATATGCAAATCCCTGACACCATGCAAGTAAATCTTCCTCAAGATGTGATTTGTTTTGGATTCCATCAGCATTCAAACAACCCACTCTGGCTCTGTTCCAGTCTGAGTCTACGCACCTTTGCGTTGTCATGCCAACCATGGGAAATATAGTTCCCCATATTTACATCGCAAATAAAAGACTGGCATAATTAAAAGGACAAATGCAAATCTTTCTCGTGGCATACTTTCCATCAGAAGAGACAGTTATTTCTTCCGAAACGTCTGTCAATTTTTTTTTGCTCTCTAAAGCAGCAGTCTGCAGATTATGCAGCAATGTGTTAAGCTGTCCAAATAGAAAATCATCTCAGTAACCCTGCACTCAATTCAAAATGGCCATACAACCTCTGCTAAAAATACATTCTGTGCTGCCTTTCCAATCGAGCTGGTGCCCTCAGGCCATGTCCATCTGTGGATGAGAGTGTGGAAGCCAAGCCTGCACTCCACTTACATGTAAGAAACTTGCATAGGCAAATTCCCGATGCAACGTAAGCAAATTTCTACCAAGTTTGTGCTTTACAAAAGCCCTTTTCATACAACCACCCGATCGACAATGGCTGCAGTGTCACATAAAATAGTATTGAATCCCGGCTTTTGAGTCGTATACAAAGCAGAAGGGCACTTGTCTCTCTGGGTCTTTCCTCCCACCAGCCTTAGTGAATTGGGCAAACTGGCGCTGAGGCCGACCCTACGAATCTTGCAAGTTTGGAACGTGCAGCTTTAAAACAGTGGAGCAGTAAATTAAAGGCTGCTAACAATACAGTTGTAACGTTCTCGTCACTCCCTACTGCAGGAGAGAGAACATGCATGTAACAATGAGTCCGCTGAATACTAATGCAGATAATGCTTTGAGAAAAAAGAATTTGCATTTAGGTAGCACCTTTCAATTCCACAGAATATTTCAAAAGGGTTCAAGTGCTGCCACTGTTGTACTGTACTGAAACATGGCAACCAATTTTCCACAAAGCTAGCTTCCACAAACAGCAATGAAAATATCTGTTGAAGGCTTACTACTGGCCAGGGCGCCAGTGAGCAATCTCCTGCTCCTTTTTGAAATAAGGTTAACCTGAGAGGGGAGACAGGGCCTCAGTTTAATATCTCATCAATACAACAATGCAGAATTCTCTCAGTAATGCACTCGAGTATCAGCTTAGATTATGCGCTCAAGTCCCTGGAGTTGGACTTGAACCAACATCATTGTGACTCAGAGGCAAGAATGCTACCACTAAGCCATGACTGAGTGCAGATGTAGCACAAACAAAGTTGGCTCTGATCCTGAACTCTCTCAACAGTAACAACAAGGTGGA
Organism: Cetorhinus maximus; assembly: GCF_964194155.1. Taxonomy (NCBI): domain Eukaryota; kingdom Metazoa; phylum Chordata; class Chondrichthyes; order Lamniformes; family Cetorhinidae; genus Cetorhinus; species Cetorhinus maximus. The sequence goes on from NC_135908.1 coordinate 19,338,214, forward strand.
CTGAACAGTTTAGAGTAATGCCCAGTAACTGCAAACATTTCACATGGAAAGTCATTTAAATTGATCTCATCCTTCGCTTATACTGTTAACACCTGTATTTTGACAAAGAGCAATATGAGTCAGGTTACACTGTCCCTCTGCACTCCTTCAGCTGAAGTGACCTTCAATTTGGGATTAAATAGGACATCAAGGTCGCATACCTCGACCTGTGAGTCTTGCACAACCGGTTCAGCCTGAACAAGTAGCTCAGGAGAGCAGATGGGAGTCAGGGACAAGGCTACAATCTTTTTGGCAGGAGCGGATTAATGATGTGTTTGCTCTAATACTCAACTGGAGGATGTCCTAGCTCAGTCATGACAGCTCACAAAATCATGCCAGTTGTAGATATTTGAGTGGGTTAAGCACTGGCCTTTCGTCTTTGTGACCTGGGTTGAAATGCAGCCCATAATAACTGAATGAGAGTTATCACTCTCCATTTTTAAGGACAATGCAAATTGAGTTTGGGCAGTTTCAACAGAATTCCTTGTGGCCACACAACACAAAACGGCCCCTAATTCAGCACCATTGACAAAGAGGCTATAGGATAGCTGGTGTTGCAAATGGAAAATGCTAAAATGGCGTAAACATGTCATTTCAGACATTGTTAAAGCACAGAATGAGGCCATTCGGCCCATCATGTCTGTGTCAGCTTTCTGTAGGAGCAATTTACCTAGTGCTACTTCAACACCTTCTCCCTGTAGCCCTGCACATTCTTCCTTTTCAGATAACAATCAAATTCCCGCTTTTGGGGAATGCCTCAATTGAACCGACCTCCACCACACTGTCAGGCATTGCATTCCAGGTCCTGACCACTCGCTACGTGAAGAAATTTTTTCCCATGTCACCATTGCTTCTTTTGCCGATTACCTTGAATCTGTGCCCTATTTTTCTTGATCCTTCCAACATTGGGAACACGTTTTCACCATCTACTCTGTCCAGATTTTTCATGATTTTGAACACCTCTAACAAATCTCCTCTCAACCTTCTCTTCTCCAACGGAAACAGTTCCAACTTCTCCAATCTATCTACCTCATCCCTGGGACCATTCTTGTGCATCTCTTTTACACTCTCTCTAATGCCTTCACATCCTTCCTAAAGTATGGTGCCCAAAACTGGGCGCAGTTGAGGCCGAACCAGTGTTCTATACAAGTTTAACATAACTTCTTTGCTTTTGAACTCTATGCCCCTATTAATAAAGCCTAGGATACTGTATATTTTATAAACCACACTCTTAACCTGTCTTGCTACCTTCAATGATTTATGCACATACAAACCCAGATACCTCTGCTCCTGCACCTCCTTTAGAATTGTACCCTTTGTTTTATATTGTCTCTCTGTATTATTCAGCCCAAAATGAATTACTTCACAATTCTCTGCATTAAATTTCATCTGCCACTTGTCCACCCATTCCACCAATTTGTCTTTGTCCTTTTGAAGATCTACAAAATCCTCCTCACAGTTCACAATTCTCCCAAGTTTTGTATCATCTGCAAATTTTGAAATTGTGCCCTGTACACCAAGTTCCAGGTCATTAATATGCATCAGGAAGAGCAAGGGTCCCAACACTGACCCCTGAGGAACTCCACTACAAACCTTCCTTCAGTTTGAAAAATATCATTAACTACTACTGTTTCCTGTCAGTCTATTTCATAACCATGTTGCTACTGTCCACGAACTATAACTTTGTCCACAAGTCTGTTTTGTAGCACTTTATCAAAATGCCCTATGTAAGTTCATGTACATCACATCAACATCATTACCCTCATCAACATTCTGTTATCTCATCGAAAAACTGCAGCAAGTTAGTTAAACATGATTTGCCCTTAACAAATCTGTGCTGGTTTTCCTTAATTAATCCGCATTTGCCCAAGAGGCTATTAATTTTGTCCCAAATTATTTTTTCTCGAAGCTTTCCCATCACCGGAGGTTAAACTGGCTGACTTGTAGTTGCTGGGCTAATCTTTGCACCCTTTTTTGAATAAGGGTGTAACATTCGCAATTCTCCAGTCCTCAGGCACCATCCGAGTCTAAGGAAGACTGGAAAATTATGGACAGTGTCACTGCAATTTCCACTTTCGCTTTCCTCAGTTTCCTTGGATGCATCCCACCTGGTCCTGCTGCCCTATCAATCCTAAGTACAGACGACCTAATACCTCCTCCTTGTCAAACTTAAATAATTCAAGTTGTTTGAATTATCTCTCTTTCACCATGACCTGGGCAGCATCTTGTTCCCTGGTGAAGGCAGATGCAAAGTATTCATTTAATACTTCAGACATGCCCCCAGCCTCCATGCATATCTCCTCTTTTTGGTCTGTAACTGGCCCCACTCCTCCTTTTACCGTTTATATGTTTATAGAAGACTTTTGGATTCCTTTTTATATTAGACACTAGTCTCTTTTCATACTCTCTCTTTGCTTCCACACTTCCCCTGTGAACCTTCTACATTCAGCCTGGTTAAAAGCAAAATACTGCGGATGCTGGAAATCTGAAACAAAAACAGAAAATGCTGGAAAAACTCAGCAGGTCTAACAGCATCTGTGGAGAGAGAAAAAAGCAGAGTTAACGTTTCGCGTATTTATGAATCTTCTTCACAGCTCTGAAGAGTCATAAGGACTGGAAACGTTAACTCTTTTTTTCTCTCTCCACATACGCTGTTAGACCTGCTGGGTTTTTTCCATCATTTTCTGTTTTTGTCACATTCAGCCTGGTTCTTGGTTGTATTATCACCTGACGTCAGTCAGAAGCATACTTTTCTTCTTCGTCTTAATCTCTATCTCTTTTGTCATCCAGAGAGCACTGGATTTGTTTGTCCTGCCTTTCCACTTTGTGGGAATATAACCTGCCTGTGCCCGAACTCTCTCTTCTCCAAAGTGTGTTTAGGTACAGTTTTGCCTGCCAACCTGTGATTCCAGTGGATCTGGGCCAGATCCATTCTCACCCCATTGGCTTTCTCCTAGTTAATTATTCTTGCTCTGGATTGCTCCTTGTCCTTTCCATAGCCAACTTAAACCTTATGATCCAATGATCACTGCCCCCTACATATTCCCCTGCTGATACTTGATCCATTTGACCCATTTCGTTCAAAGAGCCAGGTCTCACTGTGCCTCCTTTCTTGTTCGAATGGAAACATAGTGCTGTAGAAAATTTTCCTAAACACACCTTACAAATTCTTGCCCCTCTCTGCCCTTTACGCAACTACTAGCCCATATTTGGATAAAGTCTCTGATTATAACTACTCTATTATTCTTTTACCTTTAGGTAATTTCCTCACAAATTTGTTCCTCTACATCTTTCCCACTAGTTCATAGCCCATAGGCTACACTGAGCTATGTAATTGCACCTTTTCTGTTCCTTGACTCTAGCCAAGTAGATTCTGTCCTTGGCCCCTCCAGGGCATCCTCTCTCTCCAGCACTGCAATGTTATCCTTAATCAATACTGCCAGCTCTCCTCCTTTTCTGTCTTTCCTGAACACCTTGTATCCAGAAAGATTTGATACCCAGGCCTGCCTTCTTTGAACCATGTTTCTATCATAGCCACAACATATTTCCACATGAAAATCTGTGCCAGTAACTCACCAATCTTATTTACCATACTCCATGCTTTCACATACATGCACAATTACCCTAAAGTGGACTTCATTACTTTCTCCTGTACTCTGAACCCACATAATAACTTCCACTCCTATCTAATATAGAATTCTTCCCTTCTCTAGCACTGCCCAGTATTCTAACTTTATGCACCTTATTCCTCTTTTCTACTTTTATATGCTGGTGCCCATCACCCTGCGAATTTTGTTTAAATACTCCCCAACCACATCAGTGGACTTCTTGCGAGGACATTGGTGAAATGAAAAGTAACTTTCTTCCACATATGATGTGATCGAGGTAAATAGCAGAAATGTATTTAAGGAGAAGCTAGATAAGTACATGAGGGAGAGGGGAATAGAAGAATATGTTAATATGGTGTGTTGGAGCAGGGCGAGAGAAAGCTTTTGCATAGAATGAACACCGGCATAGTTGGGTTATGCTTTCAGTTGCATGGCATTATCTATGGCACTATTTAAAGAAAAGCAGTGGAGTTCTCCCCGCTGTCCTGGCCAATATTTATCCCCTTATCAAACACTTAAGGCAGATTTATCCAGTCATTTATTTAATTGTTGCTTGTGGGATCTTGCTGTGCACAAATTGGCTGCTGCATTTTCTAAATTACAACTGTGACTACACCACGAAAAGTGCTTCATTGGCTGCAAAGTGCTTTGGGATGTTATGAAAGGCACTATATAAATCCATGTCTTTCTTTTTTTTCTTTTATATCTAAAGAACTGGATCCAAAAGATAAAGATCCAGTTATAAGGCTTAGCACTGAAACTGAAGGCAGTTTTTGCTCTTACACAGGCTGTTTTTATAAGCTCAGCACACTGAACTTTTCACTCCCCTGCATGACATCAATTCACATCTGGATGTACAGAGAACAGTGCCAGTGTGTGCTATGAAATATGAGTCACTTGCCATACTGCACCCAATATCACCAAGAACACACACACACTTGACAGGCAGAGTTATGGTGCCTAATTAGGTGCAAACCTTGCTTATTAAGAACTATGCAGCATTTCATTGTCAATAGCTTAAGCTCAGAAATGAAACATTAAGAGAAGTCAATCTTCAGAAGTCAGAAGTTGTTGTGTACCTTTAAAGTACAATGTACACTGAACAAAATTAAATTTAGAGCAATTCACACTGTTCCTCAAAGAAGAAAATATTCCAGCATACACTTTTCCAGTGTGTGCACTTGAGAAGTGGATAGGAAAGAGGATTATTTAGGAAAGCGAATTACATCACATCATGGATTGTTAAAACCTGGGTGTGTGCCTGAAATTTTTCCATTTTAAAACAAAGTGCAGAACAGGGGCCAAGAACCTCCATTAAAGGAGGCAGAAGGAACAAGAAGAAAATTCAAATCTCTTTTCAAGAATTTAGACAAAATTATCACTTCATCCTATACCTTGTATTTTGACAATACCTCATCATTTAGGATGCCCCAAAGAACTTTATTTTTTAAAGTAAAATCACTGTTCAAATGTAGGCAAACAATATGGTCAATTTACACATTGAAAGGTCCCATCAGCAGCAACAAATAAACAACGAGATAATTGTTGCTTTGTGTTGATTGAGGGAGTAATGCTGGCCAGGATACAGGAGAACACATTGCTCTTTGTCAAATAGTGCACTGGGAGCTTTTATGCCTGTTTGAGCAGGCAGATGGAACCTTGGCATAACGTCTCGTCTCAAAGAGAGCTTACAATGTTTCTTGGTCCACCCTGTTACAGCATAAGACCCTTTGCTCAAACAGAGATGTTGATTATAAGCCTTGAAAATCACAGCTTTGGTGCAGTTCACTTCCCCTTTGAAAGCTATACCAGCCAAGGAATAAAAAGGTCACTGAGCAGAATCTGTTGAACCTTTGAGGAAGGATTTTGACCCACTCTTGATTGGAAAAAATACAGGCTTTATGCTGGAACATGATGGTGATGGAATGGTTTAAAAATAGATTTGGAGTCAAAATAAATTGGACAGATTGAATGGCCATCCTCAACCCTGCTTAAGTTTTGAAAATAACTGCATTGCTGTTCAGAGATTGGTAATGGGGTAATTATTGTCCCCATCATATGTTCCACCTTCAAATGATTGCTCTTAGTTATATCGCTACTACATCTCATTTAATGCCTAGGGTTGTAAATTCTAATGAGTTACAAAGTTACTTTGTCTTACTGCCAAATTTTAAAGCCCCAATCCTGGTCAAGTTCAAAGATTTTGCAAAATGCTGGGGTGCAGGACAATTAAGCCAAACTGTTAATAAATATTGAAACTGTGGAAAAACTCAGCAGGTCTAACAGCATCTGTGGAGAGAAAAACAGATTTAACGTTTCAAGTCCGTATGACTCTCCTTCGGAGCTTTTCCAGCATTTTCTGTTTTTGTGTCAGATTTCCAGCTTCAGCAGTATTTTGCTTTAATGTTAATAAATATTTCCATGTTGCACTCAATGCTGTTATGGAATACTCATTTGACCTCATGATTGCATATAATTGGTTTAAGGACTGGTTTGTAATGAGGGTGCGGCGTATGAATAAGCTGTTCAAAACAAAGATGGTAACTGAGTCACTATTCCATATCATCAGGTTACATGGTGACCTTTTATTGTACAGTTAGCGAGAGGCTGGCATGGAGATTATTTTTGTTTTAAAAAGGTGTTTTACCTCCTGTCACTCATAAAGCTCATGACATATGAATTTTCAGGTTGGCTGAGAGGCCTATCAGAAGCTTCCACCATCACTGCTCTTAATCTGGATAAGAGGTGCATTAGAGTGCCTAGGTGAACTCATTCACTTCCTTGGCCTTTGCTCATACTTTTCTATTTGTCATGACGAAAACTTGACATTGATGCAGTGAGGACTGAGAGAGCACCCTATTGAGTGCCACAGTGCAGTTTGCCCACCCCACTCAAAAGCATCGAATGCAGGAGTGTCCAAACTCCAAGTCACAGGGCATGTGCAGCACCCAAGCCCTGGACATCCAGCTTGTGCAACTCAATGTTGTTTCCTGTTTGGTTTTTTTGTGCCTGGAGTTGCCAATAAATCCTAAACCAGAACTCCATATAGGCAATTAAGACAATGCAAATTATTACATTAGAATGTTACAGACCAAAATAACCTATTTTGTCCAACAGGTCTTTTTTAAATTCTTTCTCGGGATGTGGGCGCTGCTGGCTAGGCCAGAATTTATTGCCCATTCATAAGATACTAACAGTGAAGGAACGATGATATAGTTCCAAGTCAGGATGCTTGTGGCTTGGAGGGAAACTTGCAGGCGGTGGTGTTCCCATGTGTCTGCTGCCCTTGTCCTTCCAGGTGGTAGAGTCTGCAGGTTTGGAAGGCGCTGTCAAAAAAGCCTTGCTGTACTGGTGTTTATGTTGCACACAAGCTTCTTAAATCTCAGAAAATGATTCATGGGGAAGAGTCATATTCGAAATGTTAACTCTGTTTCTCTCCCCATAGACGCTGCCAGGCCTGCTGAGTTTTTTCAGAATTTTCTGTTTTTACTTCTTAAATCTCACCCCATCAATGACTCAATTATTCCTTTCTCCCTCATGTTTTTTTAAATATATGTAGTGTCACCCCCTACTCTAAGGCTCCACAGTACATGCTTATATCACCCACAAAGGCAAACAGCCCACACCTTCATTATCTAATTATCTAGTTGCTTGGTGACTGTATATCTTGCATATGAAATCACAACACAGACATGGGCTGATGTTTAAATTCTACATTAAAGTACCAATGGAACAGAACATTTCATCCCAATGAATTAAAATATTACCTTTATAATGTTCCACTAACTAATCAACAATATTTGTGAATATAAATTCTGTGTGCACGCTCCATCAATTTCCAGTGGCAGTGGGATCAGTAACCAGAGGACACAGGTTTAAGGTAACTAGCTAAAGAGCCAGAGGTGAAATATGTAGACATTTTTTCATGCAGAGAGTTATGGTATAGAACGCACTGCCTGGAAGCATTGGTAGAAGCAGGTGCAATGATAATTTTCAAAAGAGAATTGAATATCCACTCAAAGGGGAGAATTTTGTAGAGCTATGGGGAAAGAGCAGGGCAACTGACTCGGTCACTCATTCAAAGAAGCATGGTGGCCTGAATAGCCTCCTTCTGTGCAGTAAGATTCTATTATATGTAAATATACTGTATTTTTATTGTATTGCCATTAGGACCCCTTTAAAAAAAACTGACACCCCCCCCCCCCACCCACCCTGCTCTAAAGATTTTAAACTTGAAACTGTTTGGTGTATTTTTTAGTCTTTTCAAAGAATAAAGATAATTTCTCTCGGAAGAGACATTAGTAGCACGAAAAAAAGTGAGATCTTCAATACGAATTCATGGGGTAAACTTAACATGTTTGTATAATATTCCTTTAGCATTTTTATTAAAGTCGGCCCAATGCTACTGAGCGGTAGCGTGTAAGTAAGAGGGTGGAGAAAATCAAGGATGGATCTCTGGGGAACTCCAGAGCGAGAGCAGCTACTGGAGATGTACTGATGATATCTGGATAGGGTGGACAACAAAGACAGTCCCATGGAGCTAGGACATGGAGGAGATAATAGTGTAGGACAACGGAAATCGCTCATGTCCCATTCACCTCTGGGCTCAGAGGCCTATACTGAATTCTGGTCTGGCCTTAAATTGGAATGGTACATGATGTTGGGTATCAAAGGAAAAAGGCTCAATTTTCAGCACCCAAAGCGCTCTCTCTCATTGACAAAACAGTTCATTAGAAATATCTTTGTGGATAGCACACTTGCTTCAGAATCAGAAAGTGGTGGTCTGAAGCTCCACTCCAGAGATTCAAGTACCTAATCCAGGCTGATATTTCAGTGTAGTACTGAGGGGGAGCCATCTCTCAGATGAGATGTTTAACCTAGGCCCCCTTTTCCCTCTCAGGTGGATGCAAGAGATCCCATGACACTATATCAAAGAGCCAGAGGAAATTTCCCCAGTGTCCTCTCAACAAACATTTAAAAACAGACTAATCTGATCATTTTCTTCTCCTTAAAGCAGAGAAGGTTTTGATGCACCTGTTTAAAAGCATGAAGGGTTCAGATAGAGCAAATAAAGAGAAACTGTTTCCAATGGCTGAAGGTGTATTAACCAGGGGTACAGGTTTAAAGGTGATTGGAAAAAGAACCAAAGTGGTTAGGGATAGATTGATAGAAAAATAGGTTTAACAGCTTTACTGTAGCCTTTAAAAGGATAAACACTTAGAGAAAAAAATTACAGAGATATAGGGAAATGTGACTAATAGAAAAAGGCAGTGCAGGTTCTTTGGGTTGAATGGTCTCCTCATTGCATTGTTGTTTGTGGGAGCTTGCTGTGTACCAATCAGCTGCCATGTTTCCTATGTTACAATAACAACTACACTTCAAAAGTAGGTCATTGTCTATAGAGCTTTGAGATGTCCTGAGGACTTGAAAGGCGCTATATAATTGCACATTAATTTATTAAAGATGATCTATGCTGGTATTCAGCTCTCTCCTATTGTTAAGTGTGCCCAGAGTATGAATTATTATGATTAGTGAGATCATAACGAAGAGACACAAATTAAGCATAAAAAGAATTAAAGGGGAGAGGAAGAATAGCTCTTAACCAGGTGGTTAGAATGTGGAACTCTCAGCCACAAATCATTGCTGAAGCAAAGTCCATTTATTGAGGAAGGAAATTACAACAACTTAAATTTTAATCTATTAAAACACCCCAAGGCACTTCATAGGAATGTTTTAAAGTGAAATCTGACAGAGACCTACATAAGGACATATTAGTGAGTGTCAAAAGTTTAGTCAAAATGTGTCTTAAAGTAGGAAAGTGAGGTAGAGACACAGGGAGGTTAAAAATATAAAAACTAGAAATGGGAATGAACCATTCAATAAGATCATGACTGATCTTCTACATCAACTCTACTTTCCCATCGGCTCCCCATAGTCCTTGACCCTGAGACACCAAAACCTGTCCATCTCAGCCTTAAATATATTCAATGATGGATCATCCACAACCCTCTAGAGTAGAGAAATGGAAAGATTCACAACTGAGTGAAAAGAAATTCTACTCATCTCAGTCCTAAATGATTGGCCCCTTATCATGAGACTGTGTCCCTGTGTTCTAGGTTCCCCAGCCAGGGGGAACCAACTTCTCAGTATCTACCCTGTCAAATCTTTTCAGAATCTTGTATATTTCAATTAGATCATCTCCCGTTTTTCTAAACCCCAGAGAGAATTGGCCTAATTTACTAAGCCTCTCATCACAGGACAACTCTCTCAAACCAGGAACCAATCTACTGACTCTTTGCTGTACTGCCTCCAAGGCAAAAATACCCTTCCTTAGATATGGAGACCAAAACTAAGCACTGTACTACAGGTCTGTTCTCAAAGCCCTGTACAATTGTACCAAGACTTCCTTACTCTTCAAATTCCAATCCACTTGCAATAAAGGCCAACATGCCATTTACCTTCCTAATTGCTTGCTGTATCAGTAGCTAACTTTGTGTTTTCTATGATTCTAAGTACACCCAAGTCCCTCTGAACATCAACATTTACAAGTTTAATGCCTTTTAAAAAATATTCTGCTTTTCTATTCTTAGGACCAAAATGAATAACTTCACACTTCCCTCCATTATAATCCATCTGTTATCTTCTTGCTCACTCACTTAACCTGTCCACACCACATTGCAGCCTCTTTACGTTCCTCTCACATTTTATACTCCCATCTAACTTGGTATCATCAGCAAACTTGGATACGTTGCTCTCAGTCTCTTCACCTAAATCATTAATATAAATTGCAAATAGTTGAGACCCCAGCGCTGACACTAGTCACAGCCTGCCAACTTGAAAATACCCCGTTTATCCCTACTTTCTGCTTCCTGTTCATTAGCCAATTGTCCATCCAGGCTAATATATTACCCCCAACACAGAGAGCTTAATGCAGAATAACTTTTTGGGTAGCATCTATTGGCTCCTCTTTAGGCAAGGGAGGGAGTTTCAGAGCTTAGGGCCCAGGCAACTGAAGACATGGCCACTAATGGTGGAGTGATTCAAATCGGGGATGTTTAAGAGGCCAGAATTGGAGGAGTGGAGTTGAGTTATCTCAGAGGGTTGTGGGGCTGGAGAAGATTACAAAGATCAGGAGAGGCAAGCGATGGAGAGACTTGAAAACAAGGATGAGAATTTCAAAAATAATTAGAAAGAGAGTGATCTATTAAAGGGTATAAAAGGAGTAATCAGTCACCTAGCCCACCCTGTATTATATATGTGCTTAAACAAAAATAGAAGAGAAAAACTGTAAACAGAAGGGCATTAACTTTTGCAAAATAGTCCCTCTGGCAACTTTGAGATGTTTAGGTTTTTAAAGCTATATAATGGGCCAAGCTTCAGCATTGGTTACGGAATAAAGTCAGTCACTTACAGATCTTGTGTCGTCCTTTAATTGGAAATTTCACCAGCAGCTCCTGGGGATTGGTGCAAATAAACACAAATGGAGAACCACACTCCTGGTCTGTAAACTGAAAACAGAAATGAAACATTAAATATTATTCATCCATGGACAGGTGGGGGACTCCCTTCCCTCCAATTCAGTCAGTACATAAATACCCAAGAGTCACACCTGCACACCTCACAGGAACTTAACATCTAATATTTTCAATCGCTTCCCCACCACCAAATTTAAACAGTTCCAAATTTAAATGGTTATAATTTGATTCCTCACCCCAGCACTGGCTGAACCCACCCTCATTCCAGCACTGGCTGAAATCAACCCACCCCCCACCCCAGCGCTGGCTGAAATCCACCCATCCCCCACCCAAGCGCTGGCTGAAATCAACCCACCCCCCCCACCCCAGCACTGGCTGAAATCCACCCATCCCCCACCCAAGCGCTGGCTGAACTCCACCCATCCCCCCACCCCAGCACTGGCTGAACTCCACCCATCCCCCACCCCAGCACTGGCTGAACTCCACCCATCCTCCACCCCTGTGCCGGCTGAACTCCACCCATCCCCCCACCCCAGCACTGGCTGAACTCCACCCATCCCCCCACCCCAGCACTGGCTGAACTCCACCCATCCCCACTCTGCCACTGACTGAAATCCAGCCCTCTCACGCCCCAGCACAGCTGAATCTACTATCACACCGCAGCTGAAATCTGCTTCTGTTCCTTTTCATTCCGCCCCAACTGGCTATAAACTGGCATAATAACTTGACATACTAGACAGGTTTCAACAAGAAACAGATAAACTTTATTACAAAGAGCTTTTTAGATGCTACATGCTTGAACATGATACTCGACAGGAAGCCCTGCCTCCCCAGATTACCTGTGCTTAGGGCTCATTGGTTGAGCCTTCCAAGAACATCACATGACTCCTGAGACAGTAGAAGGGTCTATACCTTCAGTTACTAATCTTCCTCCCTCTAGTCTTTTTTTTACAGTTTCTATTTACAGAGAACATTTGAATATCCAACAACATAAAAATATATACAACTCAGGTGATTAAAGATTAAGTCTCTGAGGTGCTTTCCTTATTTGGTCAGAGTGGTGTAGCTCTAACACTTGAGGTTCTTCCACAGGATTGACATGATCGGGAATTGCAGCACCAAATACATCATTAGAAACTGGAAGTTCAAGGTTAGGCAACTCTACAGAGACATCGGGCATGTCTATTCTAGATCGACCTGTCACCTCAGGGATTAATGGTTCGATCTTAATCACAGGCGGGATAATAGGTTGCTGGAATGCCTCTCTATCCCGAAGATGGCCCACGTGTTTTTGAACAATTCTGTCTTCCACTTCTACCTGGAAGGATAAGGGACCAGTTTCTGAGACAATGGTTCTAGGAACCCAAAAAGGTCCACTTCCAAAATTCTGCACGAATACTATATCTCCTACAGTGAATCTGCGAGCTTTGCTATATCATGATTCAATTTTTGATTACTCTGATTCCTCTCTACCTTCCCCTCTAAGTTTGGGAACACCAGACTTAACCTTGTACGCAGATGGCGTTTCATCAATAATTCAAACAGTGTTGAACCCATAGCTGAATGAGGCGATGTACGATAATGATAAAGAAAGTGGGAAAGTCGAGTTTCTAGAGTACCTTGTGATAACCTCTTCCTCTCAGATTTGAAGGCTTGCACAGCTCTCTCAGCTAAACCATTTGATGAGGGATGGTATGGGGCTGTTTTAACATGTCTGATTCCATTTAAATTCACAAATCTCAACTCTGTACTGGTAAATACTGTACTGTTATCAGAAACTATGATTTCCGGTAGGCCACGTATGCTAAAACAATGACGCAGTTTTTCGATAGTTGTGCTCGATGTTGGTGATCTGACTTCGTACACATCCATCTATTTAGAATGTGCATCTACAATCAATAAAAACATGGTACCTAAGGATGGTCCTACATAATCAATATGTAGTCTAATCCAGGGTCAGCCAGGCCACTCCCTAGATGGAGTGGGAGGCTGAAACAGGCAACTGCTGTTGTTGTTGACAATGGAGACAGCGCTTGACCATGCTTTCAATGTCACCGTCCATGCTTGGCCACCAGACATAACTTCACGCAAGCATTTTCATCTTTGACATGCCTGGATGTGCACTGTAAAGCTCTGTCAAGAGTGGTTCTCTACCATGCAAAGGCACGACAACTCTTGATCCCCACAACAAGATTCCATCTTGACAACTTAACCCCTTTTTTCGGGCATGGAATGGTCTCATCTCTTCAGACACAGATGAATTTCACCACCCTTGCAAAACAAAGTCTGACTTTCGACAAAATTGGATCTCTGTTCGTCCAATTTCTAATTTGCTTTGCGCACACAGGTGCAGAATCCAAGAAATTCAGTACAAGCACAACTTCTTGTGGCACTGGGGCATGCACAATGCTATCTGGTAACAACCGAGTGTGTCCGCATTTTCAATATGTAAGCCAGGATGGTGCATGAAGGTATAATCACACGCAGGTAATATCACAGCCCAACATTGTATTTTTGCTGATGCTATTGGCGGAATAGCCTTATCCTCACTGAATAAACCCACTAATGGTTTATGGTCCGACACAATGGTGAAATGTCGTCCATGCAGATACTGGTGGAATTCACTCTGAATACCAACAACACACCTTCCTTTTCTAGCTGGGAATAACCCTTCTTGGCTGTGGGAAGGGTTCTTGAGGCATAGCCAATTGGCCTTTCTAATTCACCTTCCAATCTGTAGGGTAACACAACTCCAACACCATAAGGAGAAACATCACATGTTAATACCAATTCTTTCAATGGGTAGTGTACCAATGAACAGGATGAATGTAATAGTTTCTTTACTTTCATAAAGGCTTCTTCCTGTTGTGAATTCCACGACCAACGTTCATTGTATCATAAGGTTTAAGTTGGCCATGGAGAAGGACAGGGAGCAATCCAAGAGCAAAAATAATTAATTGGGGAAGGGCTAACTTCAAGGGCGAGAACAGATCTAGCCCAGGTAAATTAGAATCAAAGACTGCCAGGCAAAACTGTAATACAGCAATGGGCTGCCTTTAAAGAGGAAATAATTTGGGTACAGTCAAGGTACATTCCCACAAGGCGGAACAGTGGGGCAAACAAATCCTGAACTCCCTGGATGATGAAAGAGATGAAGCAGAAGAAGATTAAGACGCAGAAAAAAGGTGCATAGAACAGATGTCAGTTGGATAATACAATTGAGAATATAGAAGGTTCAGAGGGTAAGTGAAAAAGCAAAGAGAAGCAAATAAAGAGTATGAGAAGAGACTGGCAGCTAACATAAGGGAATCCAATAGTCTTCTATAGGCATATAAATAGTAAAAGAGTGGTAAAAGAGGACTCTAGCCAATTAGGAACCCAAAAGAGGTTTTAAGCATGGAGGCAGGGGCATGGTTGGGGGCCTAAATAAGTACTTGGTATATGTCTTTACCAAGGAAGATGCTGCCCAAGTCACAGTGAAAGAGGGGATAGTTAAGGCACTGGTTGAGCTAAAAATTGATAAAAAGGAGGTATAAGATAGATTGTACTTAAAGTTAACAAGTCACCAGGATCAGATGAATTACATTGAAGGATACTGAAGGAAGCAAAGGTGGAAATTGCAGAGGGTGTAAGGATGAACCCAGTAACTGCAGGACAGTAAGAGTAACCTCATTGGTGGAAAAATTTTAGGAACAGTAATTCAGGGCAAACTTAACAGTCTCTTGGGAAAATGTGGATTAATTAGGAAAGCCAGCATGGATTTAAGAGAAAATTGCGTTTAACTAAATTGCTCAAGTTTTTGGGTGTGGTAAGAGGGGGTTGATGAGGGTAATACAGTTGATGCAGTATGCATAATGACTTCCAAAAGGCATTTTTGCCACTCAGCAGACTTGTGAGCAAAGTTAGAGCTCTAGGAATGAAAGGGACAGAAGCAGCATGGATATGAAATTGGCTGAGCTGGTGGTGAGCTGAATATTGGTGAATGGCTGTTTTTCAGACTGGAAGAAGGTTTACAGTAGAGTTCCCCAGCATTAGGATCCTACTTTTCCTGATATACTTTAATGACCTAGACATGGGCGTACAGGGTTACAATTTCAAAATTTGCCGATGATACAAAACTTGGAAGCCTTGTCAACTGCAAGGGGGATAGTGTTAAACTTCATGAGGACAGAGAGTGGCTGGGGAATGGATGGATAAGTGGTAGATGACACGGAATACAAAGTGTGGAGTGATTTATTTTGGTAGGAAGAATGAGGAGAGGCAGTATAAAATAAAGGGTACAATTCCAATGGGAGTGCAAGAGCAGAGGGACATGGCTGTATATGTACAAATCATTGAAGGTGGCAGGACAGGCTGAGAAAGCAGTTAATAAAGCATACAGGATCCTGGACTTCGTCAATAACGAAATAGAGTACAGATAGAAAGAAGTTATGATAAACCTGTATACAACATTGGTTCAGCCTCAATTGGAGTATTTCTAATGTGTGGTGTCCGGCTATGGACACCACACATTAGAAAGGATGCGAAGGCATTAGAAAGGGAGCAGAAAAGATTCACGAGAATGGTTCCGGAGCTGAGGAACTTTAGTTACATGGTTAGAGTGGAAAAGCTGGGGATGGTCTGCTTAGAGAGAAGATTCAGAGGAGATTGATAACTTTGAACATCTGTATCAAGAGTCTGGACACAGCAGATAGGAAGAAACTGTTCACATTGGTGGAAGGATTGAGAACCAGAGGGCACCAATTTCAGGTGATCAGTAAAAGAAGCAACGTCAACATGAAGTTTTTTTCTTTTTGCGCAATGAGTGGTTAGGATTTGGAGTGCACTGCCTGAGAATGTAGTTCAGGCAGAGTCAATTGTAGCTTTCAAAAGAGAATTGGATCATTATCTGAAGACAAAATATTTGCAGGGCTATTGGGAAAAGGTGGGTCAGTGGCACTAGGCCAGTTGCTCATGAAAAAAGCCTGTACAGACACATTGGGCTGAACAGCCTCCTCCTGTGCTATAACCATTTTTGATTCCATAAATCCCTAATTTAACAGCTTGCACTCCCTTCAAATGGATTCTTTACATCAGCTGTTGAAAGTTACATTTGCATTCCAAGGAGAATCTGGTATCTCTTCAAAAATGAAGATAAATTAAAGGATGGATAAATTAAAGCAGACCTGCCCAAACGAGATGCCATGCCTCAACTTGAAACCACCCTATGCAATACACTTAAGTTCAGAGAAGCACCACATTTTTAGTCAATGATGCAGATCAGACTAAGCTGAGGTCAGAGCTTCATCTACCTCATCATTTGTAAACTCAAATAGCGAAAAAACTAACCGCCATCCATTTCTAAGGTAATAGTAAACATTACCAAACACTAACTCTCAGGAGTAACTGAGCCAACAAGTTGAGGGAGCAGAAATAAATCAGCAAGGATAATAATTTATACAGAATGCTTCTGCATTTGGGCCAGCAGTGTGCATATTAATCCGCTACCCTGTGCTTCCAGAGTCAATATTTCCTTGGCCAGTTTTGCCACTATGGTCCAATTTCTGTTTATGTTAAAATATGCAATAAAAACAGATAGAAAATCACAAAGGATGTTAAGAATAACCATAATTAATTGCGACTGATCGCATTTAATGACTCAGTACTAGAGGTTGAGTAATGTAATCCAAGCTGTGGTTATCCATTGCAGCAATGTAGGTCTGTACACATTTCCCACCTTCTAACATCAGTGGAAGTGCAAGGCTGATGCTGATTAAATTAACAAATGCAATTATTTACCACAAGTATGATCTTCCTGATTCTTTTATCTAATTTAACCTTAACATACAAATTAATATAATTCAACAGGGGAAAATAGCCAGAGCCACTGGCCCTTTTCAAAGCTAGGTGCCAAGCAGAGTCTCTGATCTGCTTATCGTCAGCTACAAGAAAATTATTAGAAGACCTTCAAGTTGCGCTGGGTCATAAAACAGTATTTTGCATTTTAGCTATTTTTTTTTAAAAAGAGGATAGTCAGGTCTATACTAGTTAAATTGTAAAGTGGAAACAAGTGACATCCAAGCAGGACAAAATCAGAGGTACCATCCATACCAAACCGATCATCATCCTGAACGGTCAGATCAAAACAATCTAGCATGCAAACTATAGCAACAATCCAATGCTCAAGACTGGCTGAGAGCAAACATGGTGCAGATATGATGGACTAAATGGCCTCCTCCTGTGCTATAACATGCTATGTGATTGTGATTCTGATTCTTCACAATAGCTATTTTGTGTCAGACAAAAAAGAGGTTGCTATTTTTGAGGGAATTTATTTTTGTTTTACAACAAGGAAACAAAACTCTGTGCACTCAAAGGGCAGGCAGCTTATATAAAACACCTGTACCTACTACATATGAGATCAGCAAGGGGTTAAAGTTTTGGCTTCTCAGTTTATGCAAGAGGGTTAAAAGCATGGACTTTTTAATTACAGCATTAGACACGGCTATCTTTTAGAGCATCTAGTGAGAAAGCAACATAGCTGTGGAATGCATAGGTGAGCTCCACCCTCCCCATCACCCCAATAAAAATTAAACAGAAGCTGAGACTGATAAAGTTGATGAAAAATTGTACTTCATGTAACTTAGCACATAATTTAACACTCTGTTAAAGTGAGTACTACATTGGTCAAGGGTGCTTGCCCTTTGGATAAGATGTTAAACCATCTGCTCATTCAGATGAACATACAAGATCCCATGGCACTATTCAAAGAGAGACTAGAGAATACTAGCCATCAGTTCACTTCTGCTAACCCCACCAAACCTGACCTGATTAAGTAATCATTGAGTTCATTGTTGTTTGTGGCACCTGACTGTTGTAAAATTGGGTGCAGTGCTTGGCTAGAAAACAATACCAACGATTATATGACTAAAAGCACTTTGTGTCCTCCTAAGATTGTGAACGGCACTAAATAAATAAAAGGTCTTCCTTTTCTTTTAAAGGGAGCATACATGTGGGTAAATTTTGCACACGATGACTTGTAAATGAAACTAATACAATTTCTAGTTAAAAAAAAATAACCATTTTAATGGAAGAAATTGACACAATAAATTCTCGCACAAGATTGTCTACTACAAGTAGTAAGCCTAGAAATGTGTTCAAAATTATCAGCCATACAACTGCACACATACAGAGTGAGTGTAGAAAAAAAAACATTTACCCCCCTCCTTACTGTCTTACAAAGCATCCTTTAAAACATTTTTCTCCTCGCTTTGTTTTTGCTAATGGATTCACTCTCCTTTGGAAAATGGTCTTGCCTACTTTGGTCTCAAACAACAGCTCGCACTGATGTTTGACATAGTCCCAAGGCACTTGACAGAAGAGGAAAGGAACTGACACTGAGCCTTTGTAGGGAGCTTCGTAGCGATAACCAAAAGGTGGGTCGAAGAGGTGAATTTTACAGGTTAAAGAGGAGAAATGAGGAGAGCGTTGGGAGACGGTTCTGAAAGTGAGGAAGAGATGGCAGGACTCTCTTCTGCATACAGCACTTGACATATTTCAATTGTTAATTTTAAAATTGAGATTAGTAGATTTTTCTTAACCAGGGGCATTAAGGAATATGGAGCCAAGGCAGATATATG
Source organism: Cetorhinus maximus (assembly GCF_964194155.1). NCBI lineage: Eukaryota > Metazoa > Chordata > Chondrichthyes > Lamniformes > Cetorhinidae > Cetorhinus > Cetorhinus maximus. The sequence goes on from NC_135908.1 coordinate 19,356,955, forward strand.
GAGTTAGGTCACAGATTAGCCATGATTTCAAGGGGGCTAAATGGCCAACTCATGTTCCTATGAATGGACTGGGGAAAGAAAGGGAGAAAAATGCCCAAATCTATGGCCACAAGGTTACAGGGTGGAAGATGGTTGCAGAAGTCGAGTGAGGATGAGGGATTCATAGAAGAAAATACAAATTTTAACTAAATGTGCACGACGAGAAGAGGAAACCAATGATGGCCAGCATGTAGTTTGATGGGTAAGTGGATTTAGTGCATTCCAGTTACTTTCTCTTCCCCCTGGTCACTGCTCTTTATTGTCTTTTTATGTCTTTCGTTAAATTGTTACTACTACACTCTTTCCCCACTCCCCCCCCACTCCTTGATCCCAACTTTGTCTTGTTAAGTATTCAAGATACCTTATTCTTCCTCTGCAATCTCACCCTTTGCCCTGCTCAACAGCACTGAAGAATGGACAATAAATGCCAACTGCATCAGCATCCACATGACTTTGAGAAACAGAAAGAGCATGGCATAGTGGTATTGTCGCTCCACTAGTAATCCAGAGACCAGAGTAATGCTGTGGAGATCCGGGTTCGAATCCCGCCACAGCAGATGGTGGAATTTGAATTCAACAAAAATCTAGAATTAAAATTCTGATGGTGACCGTGAAACCATTGTCGACTGTTGTAAAAACCCATCTGGTTCACTAATGTCCTTTAGGGAAGGAAATCTGCCATCCTTACCTAGTCTGGCCTAGATGTGACTCCAGACCCCCCGCAGCAATGTGGTCGACTCTGAAATGGCCTAGCAAACCACTCAGTTGTAACAAACCGCTACAAAGACACAAAAAAAAGGGAATGAAACCAACGGACCACCCGGCATCGACCTAGGCACCGAAAACGACCTGCACAGTCCTCCTTACTAATAAGTGCCAAAATTGGGAGAGCTGTCTCATCCTCACAGAATCATACCTTACAGATCATGTCCCAACTCCACCATCACCATCCCTGGGTATGTCCTGTCCCACTGGGCCGAGGTGGGGCACAGTGGTATACAGTCAGGAGGGAGTTGTCCTGTGAGTCCTCAACATCGACTCCAGACCCCACAAAGTCTCATGGCATCAGGGGCAAGGAAACCTCCTGATTACCACATACCGCCCTCCCTCAGCTGATGAATCAGTGCTCATCGCTTGGAGGAAGCACTGAGGGTGGCAAGGGCACAGAACGTACTCTGGGTGGGGGACTTCAATGCCCATCACCAAGAGTGGCTCGGTAGCACCACTACTGACCGAGCTGGCCGAGTCCTAAATCTCACAGCTGCTAGACTGGGTCTGTAGCAGGTGGTGAGGGAAAAACATACTTGACCTAACCTGCCTGCTACAGATGCATCTGTCCATGACAGTATCAGTAGAAGCGACCACCACACAGTCAGTCAGTCAGTCATTGTAGAGACGAAGTCCCGCCTTCACACTGAGGATACCCTCCATCGTGTTGTGTGGCACTACCAACGTGCTAAATGGGATAGATTTCGAACAGATCTAGCAAGACTGGGCTTCCATAAGGCGCTGTGGGCTATCAGCAGCAGCAGAATTGTACTCGAACATAATCTGTAACCTCATGGCATGGCATATCCCCCACTCTACCATTACTATCAAGCCAGGGGATCAATCCTGCTTCAATGAAGAGCGCAGGAAGGCATGCCAGGAGCAGCACCAGGCATACCTAAAAATGAGACGTCAACCTGGTGAAGCTATAAAACCGGACTACTTGTGTGCCAAACAGCATAAGCAGCAAGTAACAGACAGAGCTAAGTGATCCCACAACCAACGGATCAGATCTAAGCTCTGCAGTCCTGACTGGTGGTGGACAATTAAACAACTCACTGGAGGAGGAGGTTCCACAAATATGCCCATCCTCAATGATGGAGGAGCCCAACACAGCAGTGCAAAAGATAAGGTTGAAGCATTAGCAACAATCTTCAGCCAGAAGTGCCGAGTGGATGCTCCATCTCGGCCTCCTCTGGAGGTCCCCAGCATCACAGATGACGTCTTCAGTCAATTCGATTCATTCCACATGTTATCAAGGCCCTGATAACATTCCGGCAATAATACTGACGACTTGTGCTCCTGCGCTTGCTGCGCCCCTAGCCAAGCTGTTCCAGTACAGCTACAACACTGGCATCTACCCAGTGAAAATTGCCCAGGTTATGTCCAGTGCACACAAAAAAAACCAGCACAAATCCAACCTGGCCAATTACTGCCTCACCAGTCTACTCTCGATCATCAGTAATGTAAGGGGTCATCAACAGTGCTATCAAGCGGCACTTGCTTAGCAATAACCTGCTCACTGATGCCCAGTTTGGGTTCTGCCAGGGCCACTCAGCTCCTGACCTCGTTACAGTCTTGGTTCAAACATGGACAAAAGAGCTGAACTCCCAAGGTGAGGTGAGATTGGCTGCCCTTGACATCAAGGCAGCATTTGACAGAAGAATGTGGCATCAAGGAGCCCTAGCAAAGCTGGGGTCAATGGGAGTCAGGTTGAAAACTCTCCACTGGAGTCATACCTAGCACAAAGGAAGATGGTTGTGGTTGTTGGAGGTCAGTCATCTCAGCTCCAGGACATCACTGCAGGAGTTCCTCAGGGTAGTGTCTTAGGCCCAACCATCTTCAGCTGCTTCATCAATGACCTTCCTTCCATCATAAGGTCAGAAATGGGGATGGTTGCACAATGTTCAGCACCATTTGTGACTCCTCAGATACTTAAGCAGTCCATGTCCAAATGCAGCAGGACCTGGACAATATCCAGGCTTTGGGCTGACAAGTGGCAAGTAACATTCGCGCCACATAAGTGTCAGGCAATGACCATCTCCAACAAGAGAGAATCCAACTATCGCCCCTTGATGTTCAATGGTATTACCATCACTGAATCCCCCTCTTACAACATCCTTGGGGTTATCATTGACCAGAAACTGAACCGGGCGAACCATATAAACACTGTGGGCTACACGAGCAGGTCAGAGGCTAGAAATCGTTTGACGAGTAACCCACCTCCTGACTCCCCAAAGCCTGTCCACCATCTACAAGGCACAAGTCAGGAATGTGATGGAATACTCTCCACTTGCCTGAATGAGTGCAGCCCCTACAACAAGCAGCTGAACACCATCCAGGACAAAGCAGCCCGCTTGATTATTTGTGGATGTGGTGCCATTCACTCCCTCCACCACCGAAGCACAGTAGCAGCAGTATGTACCATCTACAAGATGCACTGCAGGAATTCACCAAGGCTCCTTCGACAGCACCTTCCAAACCCATGACCACTACTATCTAGAAGGACAAGGACAGCAAATAGATGGGAACACCACCACCTGGAAGTTCCCCTCCAAGTCACTCACCATCCTGACTTGGAAATATATCGCCGTTCCTTCACTGTCGCTGGGTCAAAATCCTGGAACTCCCTTCCTAACAGCACTGTGGGTGTACCCACAACACATGGGCTGCAGCATTTCAAAAAGGCAGCTCACCACCACCTTCTCAAGGGCAACTAGGGATGAGAAATAAATGCTGGCCTAGCCAGCGAAGCCCACATTCCATGAATGAATACAAAGAAAAAACCCTTTACCATAGTCTAATTAGACTCCAACAACCCTAGATCAGCAAGTGCTGATTAACTCTCCATTTGAACTTCATATACAAGAATTCAAGTTCCTGGGGACAGGACAACTTCAGAGAGGTCTAGGAAAGTAGGTTTTGTTGATGGTATATCACATACATTGATAATAGTGGTCTTCAGCAATCTTTGGGTAATTACATATGCATCTTATTTTTTGACAGTGACGGGCAATAGCTGAGATACCAGATGCTTTCAGCAAATTGATCAGTATGCATTTATTAAACAAACCTATTAACTGGATAATCAATCACTGTTATCCAAAAATGTTCTGCCTTGTTTATACTCTTCAGCTATTCTATTTCCTCAGGGCAATGTCCTGTGCCCAACTATTTTCAGTGATGAGTGACAAGTAACATTTGTGACAAACAAGTGCCAGGCAATAACCATCTACAAGCTGAACCATCTTCCCTTGAAATTCAACAGCATGAACATCACCAAACCGCCTACCATCAACATCCTGGGGGGGGGGGCACCGTTGATCTGAAACTTAACTGGACCTGCCACATAAATACAGTGGTTGCCACAGCGGATACGAGGCTGGGTATTCTATGGCAATGGCTCAACTCCCGACTCCCCAAAGTCTTTCTACCACCTACAAGGCACAAGTTGGTCAGGAGTGTGATGGAATACACTCCATTTGGTTGGATAGGTGCAGCTTTAACAACACTCAAATAGCTCAAAAGCAACAGGTGATGGCAATAAATGCTGACCTTGCCAGTGACATCCACATCTCAAGAAAGATAATTCTGCTTTCCCAAATCTTGCCTCTTCCCCAACTTCTTTCAGACATCCTTCCTTAACTTGAAGTCTGGAGATTTCCAAACATGGCATTTTCCTTCTCTTCAAGCTCTGTGACTTAGAATCAATAATCTTGATGACTTGCAGTATCTTACTAAACAGGGGTGATTAGTATTTTAGAGGTAGTTCCAACATCAGGGCCCCTTTTTAAAATTCAAACTTTTAAGAAATTATTCATGTGATGTGGATATCGCTGGCTAGGCCAGCATTAGCTGCCCCATACTTAATTACCCTTGAGAAAATGGTGTTAAGCAGCCTTCTTGATTCACTGCAGTGCATGAGGTGTAGATAACACCACAGCACTGTTAGGTAGGGAGTTCTAGGACTTTGACATAGCGATGAAGAAACAGTATTGTATTTACAATGCCGAGTGATGTGTGACTTGGAAAGGATCTTGCAAGTGGTGGTGTTGCCATGTGCCTGCTGCCTTTGGCCTTTCAGATAGTAGAGTTTGCATGTTTCAACGATGCTGTTGAATGAGTCATGGTGAGTTGCTGCAGTGTTTCTTGTATGTGGTACATGCTGCTGCCGCTATGCACCAGTGGCAGAGGGAGTGAACATTTAAGGCGGTGGACAGGGTGCCGATCAAGCAGGCTGCTTTGTTCTGGATGGTGTTGAGTGTTGTTGGAGTTGTATTCAACCAGGCAAGTGGACAGTATTCCATCACACTCTTGACTTGTGTCTTGTAAGATAGTAGAAATGCTTTGGGAGAGTCAGGAAATGAGTTATTTGCCATAAAATTCTTGCTCATGTAGCCACAGTATTTATATTGCTGGTCAATGGTAACCCCCAAGGTGTTAGCGTGGGGAACTCAGTGACAGTAAAGGCATTTGACATCAAGGAGTATGGTTCTCTCTTGTTGGAGATGGTTATTATAGTGCAGTACTGAGGGAGCACTGTATGGTCAGGAATGCTGTTTTTGGATGCGGTGAGATATTAAACCAAGGCCCCATCTGCCTGGTTAGGTGGATATAAAAGATCCCAAGTCGCTATTTCAAAGATGAGCAGGGGAGTTATCCCCAGTGTCCTGGTCAATGTTTATCTCTCAATCAACATCACAAAAACAGATTATCCGGTCATTACCACATTGCTCTGTGGGAGTTTGCTGTGCGCAAATTGGCCGTCATATTTCCTATATTATAACAGTGACTACACTTCAAAAAAGTACTTCATTGGTTGTAAAGTGTTTTGAAACATCCGAGGTCGTGAAAATCATTATAGAATTTCATGTCTTTCTTCTTCCACTTATATTACTTCCCACTTATCAACCCAAGCCTGAATGTCATCCAAGTTTTACTGCATGCAAGCACTAACAGCTTCAGCATTTGAGGAGTTGTAAATGGTACTGAACACAATCATCAGCGAACATCCCTATTTTTGACCTTACGATGGAAGGAAGCTCATTGATGAAGCAGCTGAAGATTGCTGGGCCCAGGCAATTACCCAGAGGAATTCCTGAAGAGATGTTCTTGGGCTGAGACGATTGGCCTCAAAAAAGCCCCATCACCTTCCTTTGTGGTAGAAGTGAACCCAGTAGAGGGTTTCTGATTTCCATTGAGTTGAATTTTACTAGGGCTTCCTGATGCCACACTTGGTCATATGCTACTTTGATGTTGAGGGCAGTCACTCTGACCTCGCCTTTGGATTTCAGTGCTTTTTTCCCCCCATATTTTGGCCAAAGCTGCAATAATATCTGAAGTTGAGTTGCCCTGGTGGAACCCAAACTGGGGACTGGTGAGCACTATTGATAACTAAGTACCACTTGATAGCACTGTGGATGACACCTTTCATCATTTCACTGATGATTGAGTGTAGACACATGGTACTGTATTTGGCTGAATTGGAGTTGTCCTTTTTGTGGACAAAATATATGGGCAATTTTCCACTTTGTCGGGTATCTGCCAGCGTTGCAGTTATACTAGAATAATTTGGCTAGAGTTGCAGCTGGATCTGGAGCACAAGTCTTCAGTATTACAGCTAGGACGTTATTGCAGTCCATAGCGTTTGATGTATCCAAGGTGCTCAGCCATTTCTTGATAACAAGTGGAGTGAACCGAATTGACTGAAGACTGGCACCTGCGATTCGGAGGACCTCAGGAGAAAACTGAGATGGATTATCCACTTGGCACTTCTGGTTGAATATGGTTGCAAATACTTATCCTTCTGTTTACATTCATGTGCTTGGCTCCATCATCATTGAGGTTGGGGAGTTCATGGAACCTTCCTTCCTTGTCAATTGTCTGCCATCGATCCCGATTGGATTAAGAGAATTATACACAATGAACTATAGTTAGCTTTTTTAAAAATGAAAAAAATTCAGCTACATTCTTGCTAACGACTGGTTAAGAAAGCATTGACTGCACCATCGGCGCTTGAAAGGGTTATCCATCTGAAAGGAAACAGAATTGATGCACACAACTGAAACAAGTCAATCAAACCAAATTAATGATCCATCTTGGCCTCCTCCTGGAGGTCCCCACCATCATAGATACCACAAAGGAAGGTGATGGGGATTTTTTGAGGCCAATCATCTCAGCCCAAGAACATCTCTTCAGGAATTCCTCTGGGTAATTGCCTGGGCCCAGCAATCTTCAGCTGCTTCATCAATGAGCTTCCTTCCATCGTAAGGTCAGAAATAGGGATGTTCGCTGATGATTGTGTTCAGTACCATTTACAATTCCTCAGATGCTGAAGCTGTTCGTGCTCACATGCAGTAAAACTTGGATGACATTCAGGCTTGGGTTGATAAGTGGGAAGTAATATAAGTGGAAGAAGAAAGACATGAAATTCTACAATGGTTTTCACGACCTCGGATGTTTCAAAGCACTTTACAAAGTACTTTTTTGAAGTGTAGTCACTGTTATAATAAAGCCAGTCTTCAGGCAATTTGATTAACCCAAATTAATGACTCGGAATGATGCTAGTTGAATTCAGTTTCAAAAGCCATTAGAATATAGCAGCTCTTAAGCAAATTTCCCATTGAGGTCATCATTTCCACCTAAACTAACATTTAATTTTGTAAATCAACAAGAAGAGATGAATCAATACTTTGACATGGTTCATCATGCAGACAAGGATGTGGTTCTCATCACTTCAACACAATCTGCTTATTTCTTCCTTGATAACCATACAAAGAGGCTGGAGTTCCCCTTCTGTCAAAGGTATTCTCAGTTCCTTAACACCACTTGGCAGAATTTCACTGTGAGCAAACTGTGGAGGTGGGGGCAGGGGAAATCTAAGGATCCAAGAGGCAACATTTTTCAAACCAAACATTCAAGTTTGGACTAGAGTGTGTAGTCCTCAGAAGCAGATTACGTGCTGTATTTGTCAATACTCATCGTTGTGCTGGCCTGAAATGGTCAGATGGAAACTCTGAGGACATTCTCAAATCTGAATAGGACCAAGTTCTGATCAGTTTAGAAGTTCTCTCTATGCGTTGTCTTGTTTTGCACTGTGGAAACTTGTGTCAAGTTGACTTCAAAATCATTTATGAACTTAGTCCATAGAACTGAATGTTGGACAAAACCCAAAACTCAGTTTGAGATGAGCTGTTCAGGTTCTCACTGAAATAGAAAGTTGCAAGTAAGATCATGAACAGCAGGTCATGGTTATACACACACACACACACACACACAAAGGCAAGAGCTAGGATTGGGTGGGAACATTGTTAAATATTTCATTACACAAAGTCAGGTTCAGTGATAACACTTAGAAACAAAAATTGCAACTTGCAGCAATGTTGACAGAACAAAAAAAGGTATTTTTTAAGAAAAGGCTGGAATTGAAATAATCTCACTGATGAAGGCCATGAGACAAATGTACTTTCACTCTTGACTTGGAATTCAGCCCAGATAGAGGGGAGACTCATCTTCCTGTGGGCAGTTGTTATTTGCCCCAAATAAGACAGGTCTTAATCAAGTTCCCAGTTCACATGAAGAGACCCCACACACAGACACACCTGTATACACACAAAGCACAGATATATATAATTACAATCTAAAACCTACAATCAGCTTCATTGTGACTACAATTCAGTTTTACGAGTCTGCAAGTGTAACATTTGAACCTCCTTTGGCCATTTTTCCACAGAAAGAATCTAGATACAAGTTAGAGTACGTTCTTTGTTTCACGGCACAGCCCCCAGTGAATACTAAGTCACAGTGAAAGAAAATGAAGATGCTCATTAAAGGTAGTTTCCCAGAGGCCAAACCATAAGCAATTCAATGGCTTGTCTCTGCAAGTGATGAAACACTTTGCAGCCACTGTGATCTAGTACACTTAAAAAAGAGAGTCTGGTTTCTTTTAGAAACAGTTGTGTAAGCAGTGATACATCAAAGGCTGCAAATGGAGTGTGCTTTTGACCTAGGACCCTACAACAGAATGCAGAGCAATCATTTTGTTTAATTAAAGCAAATCAACTCACTAGAGTTGGCTTACGTAGCAAATTTCTTTCTTTGCATCATAACACAAGTGTAAGCTGGACCGACTAAGCTGAGCAACAACAAATTTTCACCTGACTGTGAAATAAAGGAAAATTTATATAGCGCTTTACACAAATACTGGACACCTAAAAGTGTTTTTACAGCCAATGAAATACTTCTTTGAAGTGTAATCACTATTGTGGAAGGTCTTGTGGTGCAGTGGTAGCGTCCCTACCTCTTCAGCTGGAATCTCCAGGTTCACTGGCATCTACCAGCAATGTGGAAACTTACCCAGGTATGGCCTGTAAACAAAAAGTAGGACAAATCCAACCCGGCCAATTACCGCCCCATCAGCCTACTCTCCATCATCAGTAAAGTGATGGAAGAGGTCTTCAACCAAGTGGCACTTGCTTAGCAATAACCTGCTCACTGGTGCTCATTTTGGGTTCCGCCAGGGCCACTCAGCTCCTGACCTCATTACAGCTTTGGTTCAAACATGGACCAAAAGAGCTGAACTCCTGAGGTGAGGTGAGAGTGACTACCCTTGACATCAAGGAGCCCTAGCAAAACTGGAGTCAATGGGAATAAGAGGGAAAACTCTCTGCTGGTTGGAGTCATAGCACAAAGGAACATGGTTGTGGTTGTTGGAAGTCAGTCATCTCAGCTCTGGGACATCACTGCAGGTGTTCCTCAGGGTAGTGTCTTAGGCTCAACCATCTTCAGCTGCTTAATCAATGACCTTCCTTCCATCATAAGGTCAGAAGTGGGTATGTTCGCTGATGATTGCACAATGTTCAGCACCATTCGCGATGACTCAGATATTGAAGCAGTCCATGTCCAAATGCAGCAAGACCTGGACAATGTCCAGGCTTGAGCTGACAAGTGGCAAGTAACGTTCATGCCACACAAGTACCAGGCAATGCCCATCTCCAACAAGAGATAATCTAACCATTGCCCCTTGATGTTCAATGGCATTACCATCGCTGAATCCCCCACTATCAACATCCTGGGGGCTACCATTGACCAGAAACTGAACTGAACTAGCCATATAAATATTGTGGCTACAAAAGCAGATCAGAGACGAGGAATCCTGCAACGAGTAACTCACCTCCCGACTCCCCAAAGCCTGTCCACAATCTACAAGGCACAAGTCAGAAATGTGATGGAATACTTTCCACTTGCCTGGATGAGTGCAGCTCCAACAACACTCAAGAAGCTTGACAACATCAAGACAAAGCAGATTGGCACCACATCCACAAACATTTACTCCCTCCATCACCAAAGCACAGTGGCAGCAGTATGTACCATGTACAAGATGCACCGCAGAAACACACAAAGACTATTTTGACAGCACCTTCCAAACCCATGACCACTACCATCTAGAAGGGCAAGGGCAGCAGATACATGGGAATACCATGTTCCCCTCCAAGTCACTCACCATCCTGACTTGGAAATATATCGCCACTCCTTCACTGTCACTGGGTCAAAATCCTGGAACTCCCTCCCTAACTGCACTATGGGTGTACCTACACCACATGGACTGCAGCAGTTCATGAAGCCAGCTCACCATCACCTTCTCAAGGGCAGTTAGGGATGGGCAATAAATGCTGGGCCTAGCCAGTGAAGCCCACATCCCCTGAATGAATAAAAAAAAGTTCAATCCCACTTCAGGGTTAATGGCCATGGAAGATGTGCTCATAACATGGCCAAACAATTTGAATATCAAGGCATCTGACGGCATGCAGTAAGAATGGGAGAGTTTCCTGGTCAGCCAAACTGCAGAAGGGAATGGCAAACCACTACAGTACTTTGCAAAGCATAATCGCAGACCAATCCAATGGAAGTCCTTGGTCGCCAATGTCCTCTTAGGATATCGTACCTGAAGGAGGAGGAGTCACTGCTGTAATGTGGGAAACAAGGCTGCCAACACTTACCGTCAACTAACATCACAAACAGATTATCTAATAATTTGCCTCCTGTTGCTTGTGGGACCTTGCTGTGAGCCAACTGACTGCTGCATTTCCTACATTACAACAGTGACTGCAATTCAAAAGCTATTCTTTGGTTGTAACGTGCTTTGGCTCGCCTTTGCTGAGATTGTTGATCTCAGTGAGGCCGAAATTTGGTTCCTTTAGTTATGTTTACTGAACCAAGCGAGAAGTTTTAAGTTATTACATGGCTGGGGTTTGCAATGCTGATCGTTATCCTGCTGGAGGAGCACATGTGACTGTCTGAAGAGAATTGGGCTTGGCTGAGTTGGCCTGCCAATAGCTTACTTAGATCGCGCTTGCTGTTTAGGCTCACACAAGCCCCAAGGGTAGGGTAGAAGGGGACTGCCTGCCAAGTGATACACCAGCATGAGTCAGTGCAACAGGAGGGGAAAAAAAAAATGGGGGATTTGAACAAAGCTCTTGGCTTAGCACACTTCACATAGTTACAAATGGGAACAATTAGAATGTAAATGGGGGGAAGAAGGGAAAATAATTCCACAGTGCTGACTAAGGCCAATAAATGTAAGCGAACATTAAATTCAGTGGATTCTTGGTTTATTTTTTAAACTTACCACTTCACTGAATTTTACTTACTTGTGTAGAGAACACATCTTTACCATCAATATTGACTCCCATCAATACTCAAGAGAACAGCTAGAGCTAGGTCTGAAGGAACAGGTATTTAACTCAATTTAATACTCGGGAGTAACATCATTTGAATACTCCGGACTGCTTTTTGAAATCATTTTAGTTGCACAGCCAATCAGTTAGTGACATTGATTACCATAGCTCACTCAGACACAATTGTAAGTGCCATCCTAACACATTGCCCTGTTATTGCCTGGATACAGGCTACAAAGTTGTTGAAAAATAAACTATCTACTGGAATGATTTTTTTTGAATAATAAATAAGTTTTAAAAAATACATGGTCACTCTTAATTTTTAAGTCACTTGGTTTAAGTCTGATTTTTTGAGAAGCAAATGCTCACTGTGTTAATCACATCATTTTTAAAAACTCCTATAATTTGAATTTAAGGCCATGAAATATGAGGTTGAGCAATCAAGGGTGGGCTGTAAAAAAAAAGTCATCCTCTTTGGATCCAAGAAAAATAAATCGGAATATCTTCTCAAATTGCGAGGGACAAAGAAACGAGGAGGAACAAAGGAATTTGGGCATCCAAGTGCACAAATCATACAACCAAAAGCTATAAAAGTAATCAGAAAAAGAATATTGGCTTTTATCTCACGAGACTAGAATTCTTATGTTTCAATTGTATAGACCATAAGACAGAGGAGCAGAAATTAGGCCATTTGGCCCATCGAGTCTGTTCCGCCATTCAATCATGGCTGATAAGTTTCTCAACCCCATTCTCCCACCTTCTCCCCGTAACCTTTGATCCTCTTACCAATCAAGAACCTATCTATCTCGGTCTTAAATACACTCAATGACCTGGCCTCCACAGCCTTCTGTGGCAATGAATTCTATAGATTCACCACTCTCTGGCTAAAGAAGTTTCTCCTCATCTCTGTTCTAAAAGGTCTTCCCTTTACTCTGAGGCATGTCAGATCCCTTTTGGAGTACTGCATCCAGTGCTAGAACCTGCACCTCAGGAAAGATACATTGACTTTGGAGAGAATGCAGATGCATCAGAATGAACCTGGGACCTGAAGCATTAAATTATGAGGACAGGTTGCATAAACGTCCATCAGCAATGGCTCAGTTGGTAACACTCTCACCTCTCGCTCAGAGGTTGTGGGCTCAAGTTCCACCCAGCATTTGAGTGGACAAAGGTAGGTTGATACTTCAGTGCAGTAATGAGGATGTGCTGTCCTGTCAGAGATGCCAAATATCAGATGAGATGCCCCATCTGCCCTCTTAGGTGGGCTTAAAAGATCCCAGGGCACTATTTTGAAGAAGAGCAGGGCATTTATCCTTGGTGTTCTAGATGATAATTACCCCTCAAACAACATCACAAAAATAAAACAGATGCTCTCATCATTTTCACACTGCTGTTTGTGGGAGCTTGCTGTGTGCAGGTTGGCTGCTGCATTTCCTACATTACAACAGTGGTTACATTTCAAAGTAGTCCACTGGCTGTAAAGCATTTTGAGGCATCGAGTTTGTCAAAGGCACTAAATAAATGTATGTCTTTTAAATTTGGTTTGTACTCGAGTTTAGAAGGTTGAGGAGTGAGCTGAGTGAATTGAGGTGTTTAAAATGGTAATAGGGTTCAGTAGGTTGGATACGGAGAGACTGTTTCCTCTGGTGGGGGAATCCAGAACAAAGTGTCATCATAAACTTGCTTAGAAATGAATAATTATTTTAATATTATAATTTTTAATACTGCTACCTAGTGACTTGGATTCCTTTCATGAGCACTAATAACTACCTTTTTTAATTCATTCAGTGGATGTGGGCTTCGCTGGCTGGCCCAGCATTTATTGCTCATCCCTAATTGCCCTTGAGGAGGCGGTGGTGAGCTGCCTTCTTGAACCACTACTGTCCAAGTGGTGTGGGTAAATGTGGCATTGTCAGTGCTGTCAATATCCGGAGGATAACAAAAAAATAGTTACACACATACAGATGAACACCTAACTGTTATTCATGAATAGCTGTGACCAGAATCATAATTCTAAAGTGATCACTTCAGAGTTCATGGAAGTCTCACCATTCTGGCCACTGGAATAACTGGATGACAGAGCTTTGTTGTTCCAATCACACAAGCAAGCCACCGCTTGGTTAACTTCCTTTGTTCATAATTGATAAAACATCAGCCCATTTGTTCCCTGCAGTCATTTGGAAGTACAGTTCTTTCCATGTTGGCTGGATATAATCAGCCTTACCAATTATAAAGCAGCATTCTGAGCTCTCCGTCTTCTACCAGAGATCTGGTTATCTACCAGAGACCAGAAGTTATTTTTTTCATTTGCGATATTAAATAACAAGTTTATTTTCATATAGTACATTATCTTTGTTTCTATGTATGCAGAGCAAGATCCCACGAGAAGCCAGAATCCTAAGAATCTCTACCATAGATACTCTACAAATGCAGAGACAAGCACACCTGCCTCAGCCTACATTGTTAATTCTATAAGTTAAGATTAAGTGGGGAGGCATTCATTGGATGAATACTTGAGCACATTTATTGACACTGGTTTTGGGAGTAGAGTTAGGATACACTTGTAATGTTTCACTTAAGTGAATAAATCGAAAACTGAGTAAAGATTAACTTCTGGTCCCCTCCTTCACCAATTGGCTGTCAGGGGTTCAACATAGATGACTTCCAGGGAACAAGTTTGACCACACTGGCAGTGAAGTTGTGGATAATTTGTCTTATTTACTGTTCTATTCACGGGCATACTTAGATAAATATGGGATGAAGGTGAAAGGACAGAAACTGGAAACTTTAGAAAAGTCAACCTGCAAAAATATTTTTGTACAATCTACACTTACAAGTATTCAGTAATGAACAACGGTCCCATTATCTCTTGACTCTCCTCTTATATAACTTCCAGAGCATCCTTACAGTTTCTGTCAATCAAGTTGTTTTCCATACATTCTGCAGCCGTTTTAAACTTCTATCAAAAACACCCAGTAAATTACACGTAGCACATCACAAAGAGGAGACTCCTTGCTGCCAGCATGTCTGCATGCTTATAACCACATAATTAATTTCTTGAAACATTCCTGAGGAACCTCCATTTATTAGGTCACGGAAGCAAGGGTGAAACCACTTGAAAGAGATCTGCAACACAGCTCGCCTATTTAGAGCTGTGAGAAGGTAACTGCACACAAGGCAATTTAAATCTTCTGAAGCTTTTCATAAGCGTAAAGCTGCACAAAGGCGGCAGCTTCACTCGAGAATGCGTGCTTTTATTCAAGGGCAATTTAGGTCTAGCGAGTATTAAGAAATTAATTGGGGTTACACACTTCAAATTGCGCTGCTCAAGAAATATAGTAGCAGTTCGCATCACGGGTAACAAAGCAGTGCTCCATCATTTACCCTTCTAGGCATTGTAAATCTAGGGATATGACTGATGGATAATAAAAAAGAGAAAAATTTCAAGCCTGTCACTTAAACCATTTATTGTTGCTTTTCACAATGGGACATAATTTGACAGAATTTTCTATTTCTTCAAAGCACGGCTGTACCACTCAAAAAATTAGATCCTCCATCACCACTCAATTTATCTTCCCTGTGGGTGGAGAATTGCTATACTGCTTTCAGGGAAGGTGCCCTCTCTTGTGCCTCTTTTCTTTAGCTATGACCGTTTACACTATCTTCAAATGATAAATTCATGTAATAAAGCTACAATCTAGAAAGACTGAGCACTGAGGTTTCTCATCGAAACTGTATGATTAATTGCTCTCTGCTTTAATATGCAAAATATGCTTTCTGATAATCTTGCAGGGTCTTTCTGGAAGTTCAATCAACAATACAACTTGCATTTATCGAGCACCTTGAACATAGTAAAACATTCCAAGGCTCTTCACAGGAGTGTTAACAAAATTTTGACACCGAGTGACCAAAAGCTTGGTGAAACTGGTGAGTTTTAAGACGTCTTAAAAGGAGGAGAGGCAGAGATACATAAGGGTTTATGGAGGGAATTCCAGAGCTTAGGGCCTCAGCAGCTGAATCCACAGTTGCCAATCACACCCTTATGAACCACCAAAAGACCTCAGACAATAAAGTACTTTCATAGTGCAGTCACTGTTGCAACATAGAAAAACCCAGCAGAAAATCTGCATACAGCAAGGTTACCCACACATATATAGCTATGAGGCATGACCAGGGAATCTGCTTTTTGTTTTGGTGAAAGGATATGGGTTGACCATGATGCTGGCAAATCTCCCCCGTTCTTCTTCTCATTCGATTGAGTAGGCAGATGGGCTTTCCAATTCACATCGCATCTAGAGTTACATTTGACAGTGCAGCACTCTCTAAAACTGCACTGAAGTGCAAGTCGAGAAAATTTGCTTAAGCCTCTGGAGTGGGGCTTGAATCCACAATCCATGTGGCTCAAAGGCAAAATCATTAATGCTCAACCAAGGCAAACACGCCCTAATCTTTATGGCTGCTTTCAGTATCTGCTAAATTAGGGAATTATTGACTTAATCATTGAATCACAGAACAGTTACAACACAGGAGGTCATTCAGCTCATCATGCATGCCAGCTCTTTGCAAGGACAACTTCACCTGGTCCTACTCCCTTGCCTTTTCGCAGTAACTATGCACTTTCTTCAGATAATTATCCAATTCCTTTTTGAAAGCCATGACTGAACCTGCCTCCACCACACCTCAGGCACTGCATTACAGATCCAAACCACTCGCTGTGTAAAAACATTTTTCCTCATGTTGCATTGCCTTCTTTTGCCAACCACCCTTAATCAATGTCCCCTCATTCGCGGCCCTTCCACCAATGGGATGAGTTTCTTGGTCTACTCTCTCCAGGCCTCTCATGATTTTGAACACCTATATTAAGACTCCTCTTAATCTTCTCTTCTCCAAAGAGAACAATCCCAGCATCTCCAAACTATCCAGGTAGCTGAATTTCCTAATTCCTAGAACCACTAGCCATAGAGGTCCACAGCACAGAAAAAGGTCCTTCGGCCCATCGAGTCTGCGCTGGTCAAACAAGTACCCAACTATTCTAATCCCATTTTCCAGCACTAGGCCCATAAGCCTTGTATGCCATGGCATCGCAAGTGCACATCCAAATACTTCTTAAATGTTATGAGGGCTTCTGCCTCTACCACCCTTTCAGGCAGTGAATTCCAGATTCCCATCACCGTCTGGGTGAAAAAATTCTTCCTCACGTCCCCTCTAAACCTCCTGCCCCTTACCTTAAACCTATGTCCCCTGGTTATTGATCCCTCCACCAAGGGGAAAAGTTCCTTCCTGTCTACCTTATGCTCCTCATAATTTGATACACCACAATCATGTCCCCCTCGATCTCTTCTGCTCCAGGGAAAATAACCCCAGTCTATCTAATCTCTCCTCATAACTAAAACTCTCCAGCCCAGGCAACATCCTGGTAAATCTCCTCTGCACTCTCTCTAGTGCAACCACATCCTTCCTATAATGCGGATTCCAGAACTGCATGCAATACTCTAGCTGTGGCCTAACCAGCTTATGAATCTTTTCTGCGCTCTCTCTTAATGCCTTCACATCTTTCTTAAAATGTGCTCAGAACTAGATGCAATACTCCAGTAATCAAGTTTCATTTTAATCATAACCTACAAATATCTAACCTAGTTGACCTGTTCTTGAAAGTGGAGCAACAGAAGCAAAACCTTTTGCCCAGAATAAAACTTAAAATACAGAATTACAACCTTCAAACAGATAGTAACTGTAGACTCCTTAACTACTTTGCAAATTTGGATATCACGGAACCACCAAAATTCCTCTGATCTCTCTTACAATTTTATGGTTGATGCTGTTGTATCATGACCTTTTAATTCAGTCATGGGATTTGAGTGCTGCTTGCAAAGCCAGCGTTTATTGCCCATTCCTAATTTCCCTCAAAAAAGTGGTGAGCCGCTGCCTTGAACTGCTGCAGTCCATGTTATGTAGGTGCGCCCACAGTAGTATTAGGAAGGGAACACCAGGACTTTGGCTCGGCAACAGTGAAGAACAGTGATGTATTTCCAAGTCAGGGTGGTGTGCGGCTTGAAGGTGGTGGCATTCCTGTGCATCTGCTGCCCTTTCCTTCTAAGTGGCAGAGGTCATGGGTTTGAGAAGTGCTGTCATAGGAGGCTTGGTGAGTTTCTCAGTGCATTTTGTAATGGGTACAAACTGCGGCCATGGTGTGCCAATTGGTGGAGGCAGTGAATGTTTCAGATGGTGAACTGGGTGTCAATCAAGCTGGCTGCTTTGTCCTGGATGGTGTTGAGATTCTTGAGTGTTGTTGGAGTTGCACTTGTCCAGGCTTTTCTCCTAAATCCTCTTTGAAATTTTACAATTTAAAAAAACTTATTACCTCAAGGACCTCTCAGCCTCCTCTGCTTTGTTGAGAACAGCCCTCGTATCTCAACTCTCTTGCTCATAAATAAAGTGTTTTATCGCCTGCATCATCCAGGTGAACCTACACTGCACGGTCTCGAAGCTTTTGAAGTCCCTATTCTATGAGGTGGTGCTGAAAACTGTACACAGTATTCTAAGATTGAACCATTGGTTGGCCACAAATACATTCACCTTTTGCTCTATGCACCATTACCAAATTCCAAAATGGTTCATTTATTTAAAAAAAAAGGCACCTCCGTAACTACTTCTCAATAAAAGCCGGATTTTTTGGTATCATCATTAATTAAAGACTTCAATTCAAAATTAGTCGTTTTTAAAAACCATGAAGCATGACTTAGCTAATGATCAGCTCTTTTTTTCCCCAAATTGCATTAGTCCTAATAGAAAAACTAGGAGTGCAATAAAATGTTTCACAGCTTGCAAACGCCACAGTGCAATTGTTATTATAAACTGAATCTGAGCAGCCAACAGCTTCACTCTGCAGTGAACAATGGAGAACCTGGTTTTCTGCTTTAACCTGTAACCAATAAACAAGAACTGCAGGCCAGGAATGCTGAGATTCACACAATAAGATTCAGCCCGCACAAACAAACTGGGTTTGTGCAATTAGACAAATGCAGCAATCTGTTCCTAAAGGAGGGTGACACTTAATTATTTAAAACTGCTTAGTCACTGAATCAGTGATGATGTAAATTCTACCTGTTGCTACACGACAGTTTAAGAAGTTATTAAAAGGAGTGAGCATTAACAGGTTGTCTTGCCCATATTTACCCCAAGTTTCCAAAACAATGTGACTCACCATGCATGCAAGCCTTTTTCCATGACAAATAGCTGGACTGAGGCCTTCTCTGTGGCTGTTAGCTATGGAGGAGGCGCAATTTCCAGCCATGAATCTGACATCTATTCCCTTTGCTGCCAGAATAATTTTGCAAATGAGAAAAGCTATAATGTAACCAGCTGGTGGAAAAAGTACATCTATTTATCAGCTGTTTCTACTTGCAACTCCAGAAAAAGAGACATTCCATCTTTGTTCTTTTATAGATCTCTTGCCGCACAAGGCTTTCTGAACCATGTTTGCCCTCTCTCCCTCTCATCAAGTCTCAGCTGCATATCACATCATCCATTTACATTATATCATTAGCAGCATCACACTCCTGGCTTTGCCTTTCACTCATGAACATATTTCAATTCCACATCCTTGAGAACTGGGTCATTACTAAAAATTCCAATTTCAACCTCAATTTTAAAAACAATCTCAAATCATAGGGACAAGAAACAAGCCGACACTTATCCTCAGGTATCATTCAGACAGACATTCAGTGCTATCAAAGTCACTACGAGCAGAGATTACAGAATCAATTCGGCAACTGGGGAGTACTGAGCAATGCCTGGTACAGAGCACAATCTTCAGTCAACACTGGGCTACTGGTTCACCCAAACAACGTGGCAAAATGCAGACAAGGCAGAGATCAGCCAGTTGTCTCGTGTAGTTTGTACTGAAGAAGTCGAGGGCATGTTTCTGTCAATGATTGACTGACTGCAGAGACCAGGCATTCACCAATACACACTCAGGACATGCAACCTGGTACAATAACATAGTGTCTCCATTTTCACCACCGTTCATGAAGAATGGAAAATACTCAGACAGGGTATAAAAAATATCTTGAACCGACTCCAAGATTGCAATTTAAATGTTAGGAAAATAACATTTGGATTCAGTAGGTCATAAGCTTCATCACAACAAATGTGCTGCAGTCAGTCACATCATCTTAGCACAGCCCTTGGTACTTACTCTGTGCTTTACTGTAATTCCCTTACTAGCTGGTGAGGCCTACACATACTGGGTCATTCATCTCCTTGTGTTCATTCAATTATTCTATTACAGCATGGCTAATCTGTACCTCAACTCCATTGTGAATCATACCGGCTCATCCAGAACAGCCATTCTTCATGTGTAAGTCCAGAGAGTATCAACAGGCAATCAACAATAGGTGAGGGGGCAAACCCCATAGTGGTGCTGAGTTGGTGGCAACAAAGCAAAAATGGGAAGAAACAGAAGCTTCACAAAAAACCTTTAAAATACCAAGTAAATTACATTTCCCTTAACATGTAGATAAAATAGTTTGCTTCAGTATTGACAAATACAAGCTCCTTGAATCTACTGAATTCACAGATCTTAGGTTCCAAGGGTTAAACACTTAGTTTTATCACAGCAATCATCAATATCAATTTGAGGCAGCATAGAATCATTAGGCAGCAAGTTGTGAGCACCCCCTACTGGCTGATAAAGGATGGTCTGCAGTGGGGGGGAAAAGACAACTCCGGAAAAATATAAAGCAATTTACTCATATTGAGGCCAAGTCTTGAAAGACAGTTGTTCTTCCGTGCAACAAGTTGGAAACAGCAGGCAATGCCATGAAACCAAGAACAAAACCACAAAACTTCATCCCAAAGGCATGATGAGTTCAGTTCAAAGCATGAGTATTTCTGGTCACCACTCCTGATGACTCCATTCCTCTAGCCACAGAATGATGCAAGGTTACCGTGAAAGAGCTTCTAATCCACTCATGCAGGAGTTTTCCTGAATTATAATGTTCAATGCGCAATTCCTGGGTTTGTATTTCTTAATATAATTCCATTACGGTCTAAACTGAAAAAGATCTACTCAATTTTGAGACACATCAAACTCTTTTTGTAAGTGGACCAGTTCAGTGCATCAGACAGCGATTTTAGATGCAAGAATTGAACTTTTCCAGTGACAATTCATGTATCATTTTTATGTCCCAGCAATGCTCACAACATAGCATCCAAGTTGGACAACTCAGCAATCCTTGCATGGAGCTTACAGTCTCAATAAAGGAACAAGTGGAAAAGCTACAATTGCCTCTGGATCAAATTTCAGCGGAATCCATCCTAAACCAAAGTCCTTGCTTGCACTCTATCCACAGTACACTGTTGGGAGTAAATACAAGCTGGGTGAGGATAGGTCAATCTCTGATGGTTTTCTGCTGAATTTCTCTCACCTGCACTGAGTACACAGGATCAGGTATGAAGAATGGTCAAGTGGACAGGGTGCCAGAGGGAAGCTGCTGTCTCCATGGCCATATCCCAGAATGAAATGCTACCACTTAATGAGGAGGCAAGATAGGGAAACTAGAAACAAATTGTTTAAAAGTTTTATTTTTAAAAAGTGTGCATCTATACTGCCAGTTTAGTGTCAGTGCAAAGCAATTTCCATTCTGCACGGACAGTAAACTAGCAGTGAATAAAGTCAAGGTTCACCCCTATCCTGGAGCAAAGCTGTGTCCATAATAAAGACACTGACCTGCTCCACTCTACCTTTTTAAAAAAATTCATTCATGGGATGTGGGTATCACTGGCTAGGCCAGCATTTTTTGCCCATCCCCAACTGCCCGCGAGATGGTGAGCTGCCTTCTTGTACCGCTGCAGACCATGTAGTGCAGGTACAACCACAGTGCTGTTAGGGAGGGAGTTCCAGGATTTTGACCCAGCGACTGTGAAGGAAGGCTGATACATTCCCAAGTCAGGATGGTGAATGGCTTGGAGAGGAACCTCCAGCTGATGGTGTTCCCATGTGTCTGCTTCCCTTGTCCTTTCAGATGATCACAGTCATGGGTTTGGAAGGTGCTGTCTAAGGAGCCTTGGCAAATTCCTGCAATGCAACTTGTAGCTGATACACACTGCTGCCACTGTGCTTCGGTGGTGGAAGGAGTGAATGTTTGTGGATGAGGTGCCAATCAAGCGGGGCTGCTGTGTCCTGAATGGTGTCAAGCTTCTTGAGTGTTGCGAGAGCTGCACTCATCAGGCAAGTGGAGAGTATTCCATCACACTCCTGATTTGTACCTTGTAGATGGTAGCCAGGCTTTGGGGAGTCAGATAGTGAGTTACTTGCTGCAGGATTGCGAACCTCTGACCTGCTCTTGTAGCCACTGTATTTATATGGCTAGTCCAGTTCAGTTTCTGGTCAATGACAACCCCCAGGATGTTAATAGTGGGGAATTCAGCAATGGTAATGCCATTGAATGACAAGGGGTGATGATTAGATTCTCTCTTGTTGGAGATGGTCATTGCCTGGCATTTGTGTGGCACGAATATTACTTGCCACTTGTCAGCCCCAAGCCTGGATATTGTCCATGTCTTGCTGCATTTGGACATGGACTGCTTCAGTATCTGAGGAGTTGTGAATAGTACTGAACATTGTGTAATCATCAACGAACATCCTCACTTCTGACCTTATGGTGGAAGGAAGGTCATTGATGAAGCAGCTGAATTTGGTTGGGCCGAGGAGACTACCCTGAGGAACTCCTGCAGTGATGTCCTGGAATTGAGATGACTAACTTCCAACAACGACAACGATCTTCCTTCTGCTAGGTATGACTGCAACCAATGGAGAGTTTTCCCCCTTACTCCCATTGACTCCAGTTTTGCGAAAGCGCCTTGATGCCACACTCCTGAAATGCTGCCTTAATGTCAAGGGTAGTCACTCTCACCTCAGGAGTTCAGCTCTTTTGTCCATGTTTGAACCAAGGCTGCAATGAGGTCAGGAGCTCAGTGGCCCTGGTAGAACCCAAATGAAGAGTCAGTGAGCAAGTTATTGCTAAACAAGTGCCGCTTGATAGCACTGTTGACGACCCTTTCCATCACTTCACTGATGATCGAAAGTAGACTGATGGGACAGTAATTGGCCGGGTTAATTAAGGGAGTTAGGGAAGGAAGGGAAAGAGGTGCACTTTTGCTTTCTGCTTTCCAACTTTCTCAGCCTTCAGTAAGTGGTCGTACTCTGCTACTACAAGAGAAGAAGCTAGTTATTTGATGAGTGAGTATCTGGTAAGTGACTAAGGTTTATTCTATTCCTGAGGTACAAAATAGTCTAGCAACAGGTGGTAAGGTTAATAAAATATATAAAAACAAAAGTAAAATGTATAATTGAATAAAGAAATTAAATAGATATTTAGAGTACATTAAGGATGTCAGGACAGGTGAAGTGTCACAGCTGCAGCATGTCAGAACTCCCTGATGCCAGTTTGATCCAGAGCAAACAAGTCTGCAGTAAGTGTTTGAAGTCCGAGCAGCTGTAGCTCAGAGTTTGAGCTGGAAGCTGAACTACAGACACTGCGACCCATCAGGTAGGGAAAAAGTTACCTGGATTCTTTGTTCCAGGAGGCAGTCACACATGTTAGGGCAGGGTCTTCTGATTTGGTCAGTGGTCAGGGAGAGGAGGGTGTGACTGCGAGTGAGGCAAGTATGGGGAGGGCAGAAGCGTGAGCCTCTGCAATTGTCCAACAGGTTTGAGGTTTTTTCAGCTTGTTTGGATGACAGGGGGGTGCTGCAGGGTGGATTAGCTAACTGGCCATTGCACCATGGTACAGGAAGCCATTCAAGTGGGAGGTGCAAAAAAGGAATGTAGTGGTAGTACGGGATAGTATAGTCAGAAGGCTTGACACCATTCTCTGCAGTAAAGAGAGTGAGTCAAGATGGCTTTGTTGCCCGCCCGGTGCCAGGGTGTAGGACATATGCTTGGGGCTGGAGAGGAACTTGCAGTAGGAGGGGGAGGACCCATTCGTCATGGTCCCTGTAGATACCAACGACATAGGCAGGGCAAAGAAGGAGGTTCTGCATAGTCAGTATGAGGACCGAGGCACCAAATTAAGAAGCAGGACCTCAAAGGTCATAACCTCTGGATTATCTGAGCCACATGCAAACTGGCATAGGACAAATCAGATTGGGGAGATGAATGTGTGGCTCAAAGACTGGTGTGGGAGAAATGGGTTCAGTTCGTGGGGCACCAGCATCAATACTGGGGAAAACGGGATCTGTACCGTTGGGATGATCTACACCTGAATCGTGCTGGGACCGGTGTTCTTGCAAGCTGCACAACTAAGGAAGTAGAGGGGGTTTTAAACTAAATAGTGGGAGCAAGGGATCAAATTTGGGAAGATGTGGTAAATCAAAGAGCAGAGACAGACAAAAGAAAAAGGTATTATTACGGGAAATGAGAAATAGACCGTGGCAGGAGGGGATAGAGAGTAGAAATCTAATAGTAAATCAACAGATGAAACTAAAGAGTTATAAAAAGAATAACTGAATAAAACTAAAATCTCTGCACCTGAATGCATGTAGCATTAGAAACAAAACAGATGAACTGAGGGCGCACATAGAAATAAATAATTACAATTTGATAGCCATTATGGAGACATGACTGCAGGAGGACATGGATTTGGACTTGAATATTGAAAGGTACAGGATAGTTAGGAAGAACAGGAAGCAAGGAAAAGGTGGAGGGGTGGCTCTGCTAGTTAATGATGGTATTAGCACAATAAAGAGGGATGGCCTATGGTCAGGAAACTGGGATGTGGAAACGGTTTGGTTGGAGATGAGAAATGGTAAAGGCAAGTAGTCACTTGTGGGAGTTGTGAACAGGCCCTCTAACAGTAACCACATGGTAGGTTAGAGCACAAAAGGAAGAAATAATTGGAGCTTGTCAGAAAAGCATGGCGATAATCATAGAAGATTTTAATTTACATATAGACTGGAAAAGTCAGATGGGAAAAGATAGCCTAGATGAGGAGTGCATTGAATGTTTTTGGGATAGTTTCTTGGGGTAGCATGTTCTGGAGTCAGAGAGCAGGTTACACTAGACTTGGTATTGTGCAATGAGATGGGAGTAATTAATGTTCTCAGAGTGAAGGCACCCCTAGGTAGCAGCAACCATAATATGATTGATTTTTACATTCAGTTTGAGGGAAAGAGGAGTGGGTCTGAGACCAAGCTTTTAAACTTAAATAAGGGCAATTATGAGGGCATGAAAGGTGAGCTGAAGAAAGTGAATTGGCAAATTAGGTTAAGGGATAGGTCAATAGAGATGCAGTGGCTAATGTATAAGGGGATATTTCAGAACGTACAGAATAGGTACATTCCAACGAGTAAGAAAAAGTCCAAGGGATAGACACAACATCCGTGGTTAACTAGAAAGGTTAAAGACAGTATCAAATTTAAAGAAAAAGCATATAATTGAGCAAAGATACGTGGAAGGCCAGAAGATTGGACAGAATATAAGGAACAGCAAAGAATGAGTAAAAGACTAATAAGGAGGGAAAAATTTAGAGTAAGAGAGAAAGCTAGCCAGAAATATAAAACAGATAGTAAGAGTTTTTATAAATATTTAAAAAGGAAAAGAGTTAACAAAGTGAGCGTTGGTCCTATAGAAAGTGAGTCTGGAGAATTGATAATGGAAAACAAAGAGATGGCAGATGAATTGAACAGATATTTTGCAACAGTTTTCACTATAGAGGATACAAGTAACATCACAGAAGCAACTATAAATCACGAAAAGGAAGTGGGGAAGGAAGTCAGGAAAATTACAGTCACCAGAGAAGTGGTACTGAGTAAATTGTTGGAGCTGCGGGCTGACAAGAGCCCAGGTCCTGATGGATTTGGTCCTAGGGTCTTAAAAGCGTCTCGTGAGATAGTTGATGCATCGGTTTTAATTTTCCAAAAGTCCTTGGATTTGGGGAAGGTCCCATTAGATTGGAAGATAGCAAATGTAACTCCATTATTCAAAAAGGGAGGGAGGCAGAAAGCAGGAAACTACAGGCCAGTTAGCTTAATATCTGTCATAGGGAAAATGTTAGAAGCTATTATTAAAGAAGTTATAGCAGGGAACTTGGATAAGCTCAAGGTCATCAGACGGTCAACATGGTTTTGTGAAAGGGAAAGCGTGTTTAATCAACTTATTTGAGTTCTTTTAAGGAAGTAACACGTGCTGTGGACAAAGGGGAACCGGTGAATGCACTGTGCTTAGATTTCCAGAAGGTATTCAATAAAGTGCTACATCAAAGGTTATGCAGAAAATAAAAGCTCATGCTGTAGGGGATAACATATTGGCACAGATAAAAGATTGGTTGGCTAACAGGATGCAGAGAGTAGGCATAAATGGGTCTTTTTCAGGTTGGCAAGATGTAACGAGTGCCATGACACAGGGATCAGTGCTGGAACCTCAACCATTTATGATTTATATAAATGACTTGGATGAAGGGACCGGAAACGACGATGGCAATCTCAGCCCTGTTGGCCTTGCAATGTCCTCCTTACTAACATCTGGGATTAGTGCCAAAATTGGGAGAGCTGTCTCATAGACTAGTCAAGCAACAGCCTGACATAGTCATTCTCACTGAATCATACCTTACAGATCATATCCCAGACACCATCATCACCATCCCTGGCTATGTCCTGTCCCACCGGCAGGACAGACCCAGTAGAAGTGGCGGCACAGTGGTATACAGTCGGAAGGGAGTTGCCCTGGGAGTCCTCAACATCAACTCTGGACCCCATGAAGTCTCATGACATCAGGTCAAACATGGGCAAGGAAATCTCCTGCTGATTACCACAGAGCGCCCTCCCTCAACTGATGAATCAGTGCTCCTCCATGTTGAACACCACTTGGAGGAAGCACTGAGGGTGGCAAGGGTACAGAATGTACTCTGGGAGGGGGACTTTAATGTCCATCACCAAGAGTGGCTTAATAGCTTCACCACTGACCAGGCTGGTGGAGTCCTAAATAACATAGCTGCTAGACTGGGTCTGCGGCAGATGGTGAGGGAACCAACGAGAGAGAGAAAAACATATTTGGCCTCATCTGTCCATGACAGTATCGGTAGGAGTGACCACCGCACAGTCCTTGTGGAGACGAAGTCCTGCCTTTACATTGAGGATACCCTCATGGTGGCACTACCACCATGCTAAATGGAATAGATTTCAAACAGACCGAGCAACTCAAGACTGGGCATCCATGAGGCGCTGTAGGTCAACAGCAGCAGCAGAATTGTACTCGAGCACAATCTGTAACCTCATGGCATGGCATATCCCCCACTCTACCACTACCATCAAGCCAGGGGATCAACCCTGGTTCAACGAAGAGTGCAGGAGGGTATGCCAGGAGCAGCACCAGGCACACCTAAAAATGAGGCGTCAACCTAGTGAAGCTACAACACAGGACTACTTGCGTGTCAAACGGAATATGCAGCAAATGATAGACAGAACTAAGCAATCCTACAACCAATGGATCAAATCTAAGCTCTACAGTCCTGCCACATTCAGTCATGAATGGTGGTGGACAATTAAACAACTCACTGGGGGAGGAGGCTCCACAAATATCCACATCCTCAATGATAGAGGAGACCAGCACAGCAGTGCAAAAGAAAAGGCTGAAGCATTTGCTAGAATATTCAGCCAGAAGTGCCAAGTGGATGATCCATCTCGACCTCCTCAGGAGGTCCCCAGCATCACAGATGCCAGTCTTCAGCCAATTCAATTCACTCCACGTGATATCAAGAAACAACTGAAGACACTGGATACTGCAAAGGTTATGGGTCTCGACAATATTCCGGCAATAGTACTGAAGACTTGTGCTCCAGAACTTGTCACGCCCCTTGTCAGCCAAGCTGTTCCAGTACAGCAACAACACTGGCATCTACCCGGCTATGTGGAAAATTGCCCAGGTATATCCTGTACACAAAATGCAGAACAAATCCAACCCGGCCAATTACCGCCCCATCAATCTATTCTCTAGCAACAGTAAAGAAATGAGAAGGGTCATCAACAATGCTATCAGGTGGCATTAGCTTAGCAATAACCTGCTCACTGACGCCCAGTTTGGGTTCCACCAGGGATACTCAGCTCCTGACCTCATTACAGCCTTGGTTCAAACATGGACAAAAGAGTTGAACTCCCGAGGTGAGGTGAGAGTGACTGCCCTTGGCATAAAGTCCACATTTGACCGAGTGTGGCATCAAGGAGCCCTAGCAAAACTGGAGTCAATGGGAATAAGGGGGAAAACTGTCCGCTGGTTGAAGTCATACCCAGCACAAAGGAAGATGGTTGCAGTTGTTGGAGGTCAGCTATCTCAGCTCCAGGACATTACTGCAGTTGTTCTTCAGGGTAGTGTCCTCAGCCCAACCATCTTCAGCTGCTTCATCAATGACCTTCCTTCCATCATAAGGTCAGAAGTGGGTGTGTTCGCTGATGATTTGCACATGTTCAGCACCATTTCTGACTCCTCAGGTCCTGAAGCAGCCCATATCCAAATGCAGCACAACCTGGACAATATCCAGGCCTGGGCTTACAAGTGGAAAGTAACATTCACACACAATTGTCAGGCAATGGCCATCTCCAACAAGAGAGAATCCAACCATCACCCCCTTGACATTCAATAGCATTACCATTGCTAAATCCTCCACTATCAACATCCTGGGGGTTACCATTGACCAGAAACTGAACTGGACTAGCCATATAAATACTGTGGCTACAAGAGAAGGTCAGAGGCGAGGAATCGTGCGACGAATAACTCACCTCCCGACTCCCCAAGGCCTGTCCACAATCTACAAAGGCACAAGTCAGGAGCGTGATGGAATACTTTCCACTTGCCTGGATGAGTGCAGCTCCCACAACACTCAGAAGCTTGACACCGTCCAGGGCAAAGCAGCCCACTTGATTGGCATCACATCCACAAATATTCAATCCCTCCACCACCAATGCACAGTAGCAGCAGTGTGTACCATTTACAAGTTGCACGGCAGGAATTCATCAAGGATCCTTCGACAGCACCTCCCAAACCCACAGCCACTACCATCCAGAAGGACAAGGACAGCCAATAGATGGGAACACCACCTCCTGGAAGTTCCCCTCCAAGTCACTTGCCATCCTGACTTGGAAATATATCACCATTCCTTCACTGTTGTTGGGCAAAAATCCTGGAACTCCCTCCGTAACAGCACTGTGGGTGCACCTACACCACATGGACAGCAGCGGTTCAAGAAGGCAACGCATCACCACCTTCTCAAGGGCAACTAGGGATGGGCAATAAATGCTGGCCCAGCCAGCGAAGCCCACATCTCATTAATGAATGAAAAAAGAAAGGGACTGAAGGGATGGTTGCCAAATTTGCTAATGACACAAAGATAGGTAGGAAAGTAAGTTGTGAAGAGGACATAAGGAGGCTACAAACAGATATATCTTTACCCGCTCACTTAACCTATCTATAAGATCCTGAGGAGTCTTGACAGGGTGGATGTGGAGAGGATGTTTCCTCTTGTGGGAGAATCTAGAACTAGGGGTCAATGTTTGAAAATAAGGGCTTGCTCATTTAAAACAGATGAGGTGAAATTTTTTCACTCAAGAGGGTCCTGAATCTTTGGAACTCTCGGCCTGAAAAGGTTGTGGATGCAGTCTTTGAATATTTTTAAGGCAGAGGTGGGCAGCTTCTTGGTTAGCAAGGGGGTGATAGGCTATCAGTGGTAGGTGGGATACAGATTTCAGGCTACTATCCGATCAGCCATGATCTTAATTGGCGTAGCAGGCTCGAGGGGCTGAATGGCCTACTGCTCCTTGTTCGTATGTATTTTCGTATGACCCCAACATCACTGACGCCAGACTTGAACCAATTAAATTCCCTCCACATGATATCAAGAAACAGGTGAAGACATTGGATAATGCAAAGGTAATGGGCCCTGACAACATTTCAGAAATTGTACTGATGACTTGTGTCCAAAACAAGCTGTGCCCCTAGCCCACCAGTACCGTTACAACACTGACATCTACCTGGCAAATACTGAGCCAAGACTGACTCAATACATAAAGCATTCCGAGGGAACACGTAAGCAAGAACATTTAAAGATTGGGTCTTGATTCTAACCTGCTTTAGTCCCTCACCTGTTTACCATTAGTTCTGCCTCTGTCCCAGTTGTTTACATTGATTTGCATGGTGCGTTTGGAGTTACTTGTACCACAGTGATAACATGAATCTCAAACAAGTTTTTACTACACTGAAGTCACTATACAAATGCAAGTTGTTGCTGTCTGCCCAGGAAACTAGATGAGTCATGTGACTACCAGACTCCATCCATTCCTTAATCATTCTTGTTTATAAAGATTAGAATTCTGTATGGAATCAATCCATTGCGCTACAAAGTATTGCAATATCCATTGGCATATTTACTTCATTTGTCATGTTCAAGGAGTTGGAAACAGCCCTACACCAAACAGTGGCTTTACAGTGCACTGTGCTCGTTAGTTTCTATATGAATAAATAAACTGGGCTGAAGTACAGAAAGAAAGATTCGTATTTATAAAGTGCCTAGTACAACTTTGGGATGTCCCAGAGCGTTTTTCAGCCAAAGGAGTACTTTTGAATTGTAGTCATTGTTGCAATGTAGAAAGAGATCAATCGATTTATGTACATTCTGCAGAAATCCTGGCTGAAGCACAATCTTGAACTGAAACATCCTGGCAAACTAGTTAGCACATTGTCATAGCTGAATTTTGCAAGTTAAAAAGGAATTTGGAAAGGTTCAAAATAAAGTTTAAAAACAAAAAACTACTGCGGATGCTGGAAATCCAAAACAAAAACAGAATTACATGGAAAAACTCAGCAGGTCTGGCAGCATCGGTGGAGAAGAAAAGAGTCGATGTTTCGTGTCCACACGACCCTTCAACAGAACTGAAGTATAGTTAGGAGAGGGGTGAAATATAAGCTGGTTTAAGGTGGGGGGCGGGGGGAGAGAAGTTGAGGGTGGGGTGGTTGTAGGGACAAGCAAGCAGTGATAGGAGCAGATAATCAAAAGAAGACACAGACAAAAGGATCAAAGAGGTGTTGAAGGTGGTGATATTATCTAAGAAAAGTGCTAATTAAGAATGGATGGCAGGACACTCAAGGTACAGCTCTAGTGCGGGTGGGGTGGAAAGACTGACAAGGTATTAGTTGTAGATTTAAAAATAATGGAAATAGGTGGGAAAAGAAAAATCTATATAAATTATTGAAAAAAAAAACAAAAGGGAGGGGGAGGAAACGGGGTGGGGATGGGGGGAGGGGGAGTTTAAGATCTAAAGTTGTTGAATTCAATATTCAGCCCGGAAGGCTGTAAAGTGCCTAGTCGGAAGATGAGGTGTTGTTCCTCCAGTTTGCGTTGGGCTTCACTGGAACAATGCAGCAAGCCAAGGACAGACATGTGGGCAAGAGAGCAGGGTGGAGTGTTAAAATGGAAAGCGACAGGGAGGTTTGGGTCTTTCTTGCGGACAGACCGCAGGTGTTCTGCAAAGCGGTCGCCCAGTTTGCGTTTGGTCTCTCCAATGTAGAGGAGACCGCATTGGGCGCAACGAATGCAGTAGACTAAGTTAGGGGAAACGCAAGTGAAATGCTGCTTCACTTGAAAGGAGTGTTTGGGCCCTTGGACGGTGAGGAGAGAGGAAGTGAAGGGGCAGGTGTTGCATCTTCTGCGTGGGCATGGGGAGGTGCCATAGGTGGGGGTTGAGGAGTAGGGGGTGATGGAGGAGTGGACCAGGGTGTCCCGGAGGGAACGATCCCTATGGAATGCCGCCGGGGGGGTGAAGGGAAGATGTGTTTGGTGGTGGCATCATGCTGGAGTTGGCGGAAATGGCGGAGGATGATCCTTTGAATGCGGAGGCTGGTGGGGTGATAAGTGAGGACAAGGGGGACCCTATCATGTTTCTGGGAGGGAGGAGAAGGCGTGAGGGTGGATGCGCGGGAGATGGGCCGGGCGTGGGAGATGGGCCGGACACGGTTGAGGGCCCTGTCAACGACCGTGGGTGGAAAACCTCGGTTAAGGAAGAAGGAGGACATGTCAGGGGAACTGTTTTTGAAGGTAGCATCATCTGAACAGATGCGACGGAGGCGAAGGAACTGAGAGAATGGGATGGAGTCCTTACAGGAAGTGGGGTGTGAGGAGCTGTAGTCAAGGTAGCTGTGGGAGTCGGTAGGCTTGTAATGGATATTGGTGGACAGTCTATCATCAGAAATTGAGACAGAGAGGTCAAGGAAGGGAAGAGAAGTGTCAGAGACGGACCATGTGAAAATGATGGAGGGGTGGAGATTGGAAGCAAAATTAATAAATTTTTCCAGGTCCCAACGAGAACATGAGGCAGCACCGAAGTAATCATCGATGTACCGGAGAAAGAGTTGTGGGAGGGGGCCAGAGTAGGACTGGAACAAGGAATGTTCCACATACCCCATAAAGAGACAGGCATAGCTGGGGCCCATGCGGGTACCCATAGCCACACCTTTTATTTGGAGGAAGTGAGAGGAGTTAAAGGAGAAATTGTTCAGTGTGAGAACAAGTTCAGCCAGACAGAGGAGAGTAGTGGTGGATGGGGATTGTTCGGGCCTCTGTTCAAGTAAGAAGCTAAGGGCCCTCAGACCATCCCGGTGGAGGATGGAGGTGTAGAGGGATTGGACATCCATGGTGAAGAGGAAGCGGTTGGGGCCAGGGAACTGGAAATTGTTGATGTGACGCAAGGTGTCAGAGGAATCACGGATGTAGGTGGGAAGGGACTGGACAAGGGGAGAAAGAAGGGAGTCAAGATAACGAGAAATGAGTTCCGTGGGGCAGGAACAGGCTGACACGATCGGTCTGCCAGGACAGTTCCATTTGTGGATTTTGGGTAGGAGGTAGAAGCGGGCCGTCCGAGGTTGGGCGACTATCAGGTTGGAAGCTGTGGGAGGAAGATCTCCAGAGGAGATGAGGTCAGTGACAGTCCTGGAAACAATGGCTTGATGTTCCTAAAATAAAGTTTGATTGATCAAAAAGTGAAAACTGATGGTGCCAGGTTCCAGCACTCTGAGGCCTACCAGGCTAATGCACAGAATATGAATAGGGCACCTTGTTTCCCTCACCATCTGTAGACAAGTTAATCTCTCCTGCACTCCACTGCTACAGTCATTAGGCTCACGCACTTAGAATAGCGCTTGGGGAAACTACCAGAGGACCAGAGGCTGGTGCAAAAAGAACTTTACCTCTGAGCGAGTGTCCAATTTCAAGAGAGGAAGAAGGAAAAGCAAAGTGATACAAATACTGCAAAGTAATGTTCCCTCTGATATTTTCCATCCATGTGCGGAATGTACACCAATATCAAGGTGATGTGCGGATGTGCACCACCAGTAGAACAAAAAAAGTCTACAACTAATATCTATGTTTAAGAGGTTACCATAGATATGGAAGAAGAAAGAATACCATCACCAGACAGACATGGTAACATGCTAGTTCACAAATTACCGGAATTAATGAATTCAATTTTAAATTTACCATTGTGGTATTTCAACTCATGACCTCTAGGTTTTAAGTTCAGTACCATAACCACTACACCATACATGAGAGAGGCATCTGTTAGTTTTTATATTGTAGCTTATATTTCTGTCATTTGACAGAAGAAAAAGTTGAATTGCTAGCAATGACTCAAGACAAGATAAGGATCTTTTGATTCAATTTCATAAGCTCAAAATAGAAAGAGCCAAGGGGGTTTTTGCCTTTTAAACCGATAGAAAATGCGGAGAAGGCAACTTTTATTTTTTCAGCTCATTGAGCGCTTTCTTTACTTAAAACTGCCATGAATAGTGAGGAAAATAGCTCAGTCATTTCTTCACATCAACAAACATAATCAGGCAGAGGTAAAGTGTCGCTGTGAATTTGGAGAGAGGTTGGCTCTTGTGAACTGGGGGGTGGAGGTCAGAGAGAGAAGTGAGCCAGTAAATTGTGTGAATGTTGAAGGGGGAAATTACATCTGGGAACTGGTGAAGAGAGCTTTGCATCCTAGGAGGCAGAATGAATGCTGAGGTAGTTTTTGAGGAATTAGTGGCATTTATTCCATCCACAGATTTTGGATTAATGAACCAGAGATTTATGAATTGTGAAGTAATGAACCAACTGACCATTTATAAAGTAACTGTGCCTCACAAAGTGAATTGGGGAGAGGTAGTACTTGGAAGTGTGCACGGTTTAATTTGTCCCATGAGATAACCTCACAAGAACCTTTGCATTATTACTTGGACATCTGGGCTAATATTCCAAAACTTTTTACAAACTCCCTAGAAATGCCCTTGTGTTTTTAAAGTGTCAAATATCTTAGGGGTCAATCTTCCTTTAATAATTCTACAAAACCAACTGCAGCAAATTGACTGGATCAGCGGTATTAACTGGCCCAAAAATCCTCTTACTAGTTCTTAATAACATTCTAACTTTTTCAGCTTCTCTCCTGCGAGGGAGCAAGAGGGGCTGCGAGCAGGAGGGTCGGGGAGGGAGCTGAAGGGAAGCAGAGAGCAGGCCACAGGAAAGGCAAGTGCTGACATAGCTTCGGGCTCCAGGAACTGACACTCATGAATTTTGGCTGTTAATTCAACCTGATTAATGGTGTCAGGCTTGGCTCTCGTCCTGAATTTCCCATTGTGGGGGAGTCTACCAGCTCTTTGTTCATGAACTAGGGAGTGACAGTAAACCTCATTTAGCCACCAGGGTATGCGGGAAAGTGATAATTAAATGTATGGCACTTGTTGGACAGTTGCGTGCCCACGCAGCTCAAAAGGGACATGTCTGCAAAACATGGTTCACGAAGAAGGAAAAGCAGACAAATAAGCTCCTAAAGTATCTTACACTGGAGCACAAGCACAAGTCAGAGATTATGAAAACCTTCATAGAAACATGCACCCTCTGCACATACTGTTTGACATATTTTAGAACTGGGGAGGGACATGGCTGAAAGACTATTGGCAGCACTCATGCTTACCTGCTCACGGTACTGCTCTTGAGACACACAGTCTGTCACATCCACACAGCCCAACAGGCAGCCAGTCGGATAGTCCTTGGGAAATTCAATGTCTGAAAAGGAAAAGTTTAACAGCTACCATGAAGAATTTTTCAGCATTTTTTTTTTAAAGAATCCTAATTTAAGAATGTAGATGTGAAACATCAGAGGCAGATAGACTCTTCCAACCATTTATAAAAGTGTGTCGGGTTAATGAGGACATTTATTAATTTAGGATGGGGTGCATTGTCAAAATGGCTCATTCAGGCCTCTCATTTTATTGTACCTCCAAAAGAGGATGCATCTATGTTTCTTCTATGGTGAAGACAGGCAGAAAATATCTGTTCACCATCTCCTTATTTCCCATTATTAATTCCCCAGACTCATTCTCGAGAACCCTACACCCTGCACTCCAGTGCCCTGCCAAATAGGCGAAAAGCAGGATTTCCTTGTAAAATATGCTGGATTTAACAGGATGGAGGCCAAGCGCGTTGGAGCCCCCTACTGAGAGCCGAGTGGGTCTGCACTAAAATCGTCAAAAACCTGACCTCTGTCTCAAAGGAAAAATAATGCTGTAGTGGAGGGAGTTGAAGCCCAAATCACTTCTCTAAATTGGTATATTTAATATCATTGCTTACAGGTCCGTGTTGCCTGCAGTCTCGTATTTCACTTGCCTGAGCCAGGTTTAGGTTGAGACCTGAATCAATCTTCATGAGACTGGACTAACACCCTCCTGATCATTGAGCCTTCTAGTTCCCACAGCTCCCTGTCCCAACCAACAGCAGATCTCAACTCCCAATGGTAGTGACAGCTAATGGCATAAATCAACAAGGTAATAAATTGAATTTACCACTGTTGGTATGGTTCGAGGTTGCCACCAGCTGTCAGGTTGGGGCTATCAAGGGGAAATTATCCCAATCCAGTACTAGTTGCTGTTCTGTTATGAACGATTATCAACTGACTGAGAGACATGGCTGCAAGGTGAGCAAGGCTGGGACTGGAATATTCAAGGGTACATGACATTTTGGAAGGACAGGAAACTAGGAAAAGATGGTGGGGTAGCCCTGCCAATTAAGGATGATGTGAGTACAACAATGAGAGATGATCTTAGTTCTAAAGATCAAGATGCAGAATCAGTTTGGGTAGAGTTAAGAAATAGCAAAGCTAAGAAGTCAATTGTAGGTGTAGTTTATAGGCCCTCTAACAGTAGCTATACTGTTGAGCAGATTATACAGGAAGAAATAATGGGGGCTTGTACAAAAGGTACTGCAATAATCATGGGTGATTTTACTCTACATATAGGCTGGACCAATCAGATTGGCAAAGGTAGCCTGGAAGAAGAGTTCGTAGAGAGTATTTGAGACAATTTATTTAGAGCAGCACATTCTAAAGCCAATCAGAGAGTAGGTTATTCTGGACCTGATAATGTGTAATGGGACAAGATTAATTAAAGACCTCATTGTAAAGGAGCCTTTAAGTAGCAGTGATCATAATATGACTGAATTTCACATTCAGTTTGAGGGTGAGGAGTGTAGGTCTAGGACTAGTGTTTTCAACTTGAATAAAGGCAATTGCAAGGTTATGAAGACAGAGCTGGCTAAAGTGAACTGAGAAGTTAGATTAAAGTGTAAGACAGTACAGACACAATGAAAGACATTTAAAGAGATATTTCATAACACTCAGTAAAAAAATACATTCCAGTGAGAAAGGCGCACTATTCATGGCTAAGTAAAGAAGTTAAGGATAGTCTCAAATCGAAAGAAAACCTGCATAATTCTGTAAAGATTAGTTAGAGGTCAGAGGATTGGACAGAATTTTACAACCAGCAAAGAATGACTAAAAAATATAAGGCAAAAATTAGATAGTAAGAGTTGCCACAAATATTTAAAAAGGAAAAGAGTAACTAAAGTGAGCGTTGGTTCTCTAGAGAATGAGTCTGGGGCATTAAGAATGGGAAATGAGGAGATGGTGGAAGCTTTGAACAGATATTTTCTGTCTATCTTCATCATAGAAGACACAAATAACAACCCAGAAATACTTGTAAATCAAGAGGCGAAAGGGAGGGAGGAACTTAAAACAATTCCAATCACCAGGGAAAATGTACTGAAAAACGGATTAGAACTAAAGGCTGACAAGTCCCCAGGACCTAATGGCCTGCATCCTAGGGCGTTAAAAGAAATGGCTGCTGAGAGAGTAGATGCATTAGTTCTAATTTTCCAAAATTCCTAAGATTCTGGAAATGTTCCATCAGATTGGAAAAGAGCAGATGTAACTCCTCTATTCAAAAAAGGAGGGAGACAGAAAGCAGGCCAGTTAGCCTAACATCTGTCATAAGGAAAATGCTAGAATCTTATTTTTAATCATTCATGGCCATCGCTGGCCAGGCCATCATTTATTGCCCATCCTTAATTGCCCTTGAGAAGGGGTGGTGAGCTGCCTTCTTGAACCGCTGCAGTCCATGTGGTGCAGGTACTATTATTAAGGAGGTTATAGCAGGGCGCTTAGAAAATCTTAATGCAAATCATGCAGAGTCAACATGGTTTTGTGAAAGGGAAGTCATGTTTGACTAAATTATTAAAGTTCTTTGAGGTGGTGAAAGGGGAGCCTGTGGATGTGGTGTACTTGCATTTCCAAAAGGCATCTGTTGGTGCCATATTAAAGGTTACCACGCAAAATAAGAGCTCATGGTGTAGAGGATAAAGTATTAGTGTAAAGAGAGGATTGGCTAGCTAACAGGGAGCAGAGAGTAGGGATAAGTGGGTCATTTTTGGATTGACAAATTGTTACTATTGGAGTGCCACAGGGATCAGTGCTGGGGCATCAACTATTTACAATCCATTTCGTCAAGAAAACAAGAAATTGTAATTTTTTTGTCTGCTAATGTCACTTCATTTTTCCTATGTACGGGAAGTCAGGCTGTTGGGGATGTACATATGGTAATTGGAATAAGAGCTAGAATGACTGCAAGAATCTAAAACCAACAGTAAGAAGTGGTTTTGATATGTTAATAAGCCAAGAGGAATTTCAATCAGAGTTTTACATAAAGCAATAACAGGAGTGTTTTTTAATCAAGTTGTTTTAGTTGAAAGGCAGATATATGCAGGTCGTAAAAGGTGCAAGTAAGTAAAGACTAAGTTTGTTTTTACAAGAGCTAAAGTAAAGAATAATCTAATCAAGTCCATGAAGAAAACATTTCTAAAGAAACTGGTTAAGACAATGGAGAGATCAAAGGGAAGAAATGCATTTAAGGAAATACTGATGCCTAGGTGGGGGTGGCTGGTCAGATCTCCCAGAAGACAGCAGGGTAGCTGGTCAGAACTCCCAGAAGACAGTGTGAACAAGGCCAGGCCTGAAGACCCAGTTGACGTCAGCTTCAGAGGACACCCCAAGGTAAAAAGGCACTGTGTGGTAAAAATTACTGGAATTCTATAGATTTTTCTATAAATCTATAAGGATAATTGCTGAACAGAAAAGGGGAAGGCTAGCTCTGAATGTATTTAAGTTAAGATCTTGTGGAAATGGTTTAAAGTACTGTTTACTGTGTAAAGCCATTCTTGTGTTTAAATGTAACTGAGTTTTTTTCCCTTTATTCTTTTAAAGAATGTTTACTTTACGATAAAATTAACACAAGTAGTCGGGGACATCAATTCCTGATTTCGGAACCTCTCCTCATGCTATACAACTTGCAAAAACCGTTGTGGCAGCTGTTTCAAGTTTCCCTCTGGGGTTTGGGCAGCTCAGCATTTCCCATCAGCTGTGCCACAGCAATATCAATGACTGCGATGGAGGGACAAAACATATTGTTGCTAAATTTGCTGATGACACAAAGATGGGTTGGAGAGTTAGTTGTCAAGAGGGGGCAAATAGTCTTCAAAGGGATATAGGTAGGTTAAATGAGTGAGCAAAATTTTGGTAGATGGACTACAATGTGGGAAAATGTGAACTTGCCCACTTTGGCAGGAAGAATAGAATAGCAGTATATTATTTAAATGGAAAGAACTCTGCAGTGCAGATGGACCTGTTAGGTGTCCTGGTGTATCAATCACAAAAGGTTAGTATGCAGGTACAGCAAGTGATTAGGAAGGGAAATGGAATGTTGTCATTCATTGCAGGGGGAATGGAATATGAAAGTATGGATGTTTTGCCACAGTTGTACAGGGCATTGGTGAGACCACATTTGGAGTACTGTGCACAGTTTTAGTCTCCTCATTTAAGAAAAGGATATAATTGCATTGAAAGCAGCTCAGAGAAGGTTCGCTGGACTGATTCCTGGGATGAAGGAGTTATCTTATGAGGAAAGGTTGGGCAGGTTGCATCTGTACCTATCGGATTTGAAAAGAATGAAAGGTGATCTTATTGAAACATAAGATTTTAAGGAGACTTGACAGTGTGGATGCTGAAACAATGTTTCCCCTTGTGAGAAAGACTAAAACTAGGGAACAGTTTAAAAATAAGGGGTCTCCCATTTAAGAAAGAGAGGAGGAGAATTTTTTTTCTCAGAGGTTTGTTCGTCTGTGGAATTC
Source organism: Cetorhinus maximus (assembly GCF_964194155.1). Lineage (NCBI taxonomy): Eukaryota > Metazoa > Chordata > Chondrichthyes > Lamniformes > Cetorhinidae > Cetorhinus > Cetorhinus maximus. Next base: position 19,395,971 of record NC_135908.1, read on the forward strand.
TCTTTCCCCAAAAGCAGGGTCATTGAATATTTTTAAGGTTAACGTTTAAGGAGTCAACGGTTATAGGAGTTAGATAGGGAAAGTACAGTTGAGGCCACAATCAGATCAGCCATGATCATATCAAATGGTACAGCAGGCTCGAGGATACCAAATGGCCTACACTCCTGCTCCCGTTCGAATGTTCGTATGGTCATGTGCCCAATTAGCCATGCTCCTTGGCAATTCTATCTAGCAGGTCTATTATGTCCTGGTCTGTAAAAGAAGGTTCACAGAGCGTTTGATGGGCCATTTTGAACAAGCTTTCCAGACTCCAGGTCAGTACATGAAATATTATCCAATAGGTTCTAACAATATACTTATTATGAGGGGCTTTTGACAGAGTGGATAGGGAAAAACTGAGTCCACTGACAGGAGGGTCAATTACCAGAGGACACAAATTTAAAATAATTGGCAAAATAATCTAGGGGTGGGGAAAGAGAAAGATGAGCTTTTTTTTTCACACAATTAGTTGTTGTGATTTGGAATACACTGCCTGAAGCAAATACATAGTAAATTTCAAGGGGAATTGGATAAATACTTACAAAATGAATAATGTGCAGGGAAAAGAGCAGGGGAGTGGGACAAATTGTATAGCTCTTTCAAAGACACAAAGGACTGAATGGCTTCCTTCTGTGCTGTACTATTCTTAGAGCTCTTTGAAAGGACAGCTGTTGTTTTCACAAGTATGCACCACTTAATGCCTTGGGCACAGATACTAAAAATAAAACTACTCTTGCCCTATGGGTTGGGAGGCGACAATGAAGCAAGTTAGTAGTTTTAAAAATACATTACTGCAGAAAGAGTTGGATATTTCCTCAGGCCACGAGGCCTCACAGGTTGCAGAAGCTGCTTAGGACCTGGCCAGGATTGGGTTGGAGGACACGTTTAGGCAAGGTCAATGTAAAGGTAGATCGGATGTGGGTGCCCAGGGCACACTGCTGGCATATGGAGAGTGGGAAATAAAGGATATATGAAGACTGCAGCAGTAAGGTGATCTATGGTGGGGTTAAGTTTGAAGGCGGATCAGGCAGGGCAATGCACCAGGTAGCAGTCAGAATTTCACCTCAGAAAGAGTAAGGTACTGTTGTCTTAGCAGAATTTGTTTACGAAAATCCAAAAATTGTGCCCGTGTTCATGCACTTCCTTTTGCCTGAACAATTCCACTGGCAATGAACTAACTATACATCACACAAACAGGATGGATATAATTCAGACAAAATAAGATTCTTCACCATCAGCATGCTCATCTGCAGACTAATTATCGAGTGGCTTAACTTTAAAGTTGTAGAAAGCACAGCAGCAATTTGCACACAGAAAGATCCCACTACCAACATGATAATGGCCAGGTTATTTGTTTAAATGATGTTGGATGAGGCATGGGATCTTTAACATCCAACTGAGCTGGAGGGAGTGCTCAGTTTAAATGTCACATCCAAAAGACAGCATATCTGAGGCTGCAGCGCCCCCTCAGTACTGCACTGGAATTTGAAAACAAGTGACCAAAATTTAGCTGTGAATTAACCCACTAAATCTACTCTCCAAATTTGTCAATGTTTATTACTGAAAAAGAAAGACTTTTTTTGTCAAAGTTTTCCAGCTTGCGCTCATCTGGGCAATTCGCAAGGATACCAAATATAAAGGGAACAACAATTTATACCGTATGAGAAGAGTGCTAATTGGTTGGCAAGTGGACTCTGATTGGCAGAGGCATTGCCATGGAGAATGCACTGGTTGATGGTGACTGACAGTTAATTGCCAAGCATTGTTTGAAATTTAAATCAGACAGCTCGACTCTGATTCCTCAGGGCAATGCTTTGGCCAATGCACCAGCAAATGGCTCTCACTTATTTTGTTTAGCTGAAACAGGCGCAAATGTTTGTACGTGTTCCATCTGTCTGCAAATGAAGCAGTCAAATGAACTCCCTTTCCTTAATGTGCTAGTTGAAATAAACTGCCAGCAGGTTCTCTACCAGTTGACTGCAAGCCAACCTTCACTGGTCAATATACCCTTTGGGATTCTTACAGTTCCATGCACTACAAGATTGGCCTTATTGGCAACCTCATAAATAGGGTCTGAGCCATTTGCTCACCATGCAAGCTCGATGCTGAAACAGGGCATATCAAAGGCATCCTGCAGGATAATGGCTACCCTGATGAGATAATTTCATGCCGTATATCATGCAAACTTATGAACAGGCCCAAGGCCATCACTTTCGGCCCTGAAAAGTGCCCAGTCTACCTCAGATTACCCTGGAACGGCAAGGAGTCACAAAAATTTGAGCAACAGGTGAAGCTAGCTGTTTCATGCTGCTACTATGCAGTAGCAACACGAGTGGTATTCACCACTGTTAGGAAATAGAGATAGCCTAAGTAACTTATGTGTATTTGGGTGTGTTAGGAATAAGGTATAGCTTTAATGTTTAAATTTGATTGGTATTTGTGTGTTTGTGTGTTAAGAAAAAAGGAAGCTGAGTTTTATTTTCACTTTAAAAGATGCCTGCATCTTAACGGAGATCTTAAGACTCTTCAAGGGAAGTTATGACAAACAATGTTGGAAAAAAACTGTGTTGTTACCTAGCAACGGGAGGCCCCGCAGAGACAAAAAAAGTAGCTTCAGTTCAGTTGGAAGCAGTTGCAGCGTAGGAGGGACGTATAGCAAGTCCCAAGCCAAAGTCCAGCTGAAGCCAGGGTTTCAGAGAGGCTGTACAACAGAGACAGATAGCAAGTCCCAAACTAAAGTTGGTTCCAGAAACTAAAGAAGAAAGTCCCAAAATCCAGGGATTGGAACAGGAAAGGTCCCAAGAGGACAGTCTAGTTAAAGGACAGGAATCTGGAAAAGATCCTGTTCTGTGGAAGTGAAAGTAAGGAGCAGAGAGGAAGGCTCCAAGCTTAAAGGGAGAAAGCTGCAAGACAGATTTAAAGCAATATAAGTGTGCAAAAAGCCGGAATACCCAAGGGGACAGCCAAAGGTCTGTAACTCTTTACTACAGGCATGTGAAGCAGTGGTGTTCTGTTGGCAGAGCTGAGTTTGTGAAAGAGTGCATGGAAGGCAAAGCTTGAATGCACGTGACGATCCAGGGGAGAGGAACATCAGAAGGAGAATTCAAAACCTTGGAGATGCATCCTGTGGAAGACGTCTGAGAGAAAGCATTGTTTGGTGAACGTTCCAGAGCGAGTTCTTGAAGAGAGATCCACAGCATGTGTTTGGGGTGGCATCTGGCAGTTGGTTTCAGAGTGTGGTGTGTCTGACCACAGGTCGCCTATTGGTTTACATGGACTGTGTACTTACTGTGGACATTAGAGTACAAGTTAGCTTTTGTAACTTGTGTTATCCTTACAAATCTGTATATATCTGTAAAGGTATAGTTGCGGGTGAAGAAGTATTGTAATATAGTTCATCTTTTCTTGTTTAATAAATGTTTTATTCTTTTGTTAAAAGTTCACCAGCTGACTGCTGTGACTCTGTTCAGTAGCCGCTCTCCACGTACCTAAACAAAAAATAAAACTTAGGATCTATCAAGTCAGGTTCCACCCTGGGACTTGGCTTGTCCAGTAGTAACATCAGCTGGGATTATAACACCAATAACAGGATCCTGCTGTCAAGTCAAAAAGATGTTCTGCCTATCACACAAATGAGTAATGCAGGATATGAATTTCAGTGCTAGTGTGATGCCAGGTATGTAGGCCGTATGTCCCAAAAACTGGTGAACCATATCAAACAGCGTGTCCCTTCCACTGTTCACAATGGGTAAGGTATAGATCATACCCAACCCAGTCCATGCTTGCAAAACTCAAAACGCAGTGTCCAATATTAGATGTGACTCCGCGATTGGACAACATTTTCTAAATAATCAAGTGTGTTAAGAATTACGCTGACAACCAATTTAATATTTAAGATCGTCAGTCAGGTTCACAATGTGGCACATTTGCATGTACTGGAAGCTACATAAATTAATACACAGGGCCCTGTTCTTTGCAGACAGAAAGAACATGTACACATATTGCGCCTGTTTCAGCTACACAAAATAAGTGGCAGCCATTTGCTGGTTCATTCCTCAGGGCAATGCCTTGACCAAAGTCAAGCTACCTGGTTTAAATTTCAAACAATGCTTAGCAGTTAACTATCAATCATCATCAACTGGTGCAACACCTCTACCAGAGTCCACTAGCCAATCAATCAGCACTCTCTCTTCTCACAGTATAAACTGTTGTTCCCTTTAAATTTGGTATTCTTGTGAATTGTCCTGATGAGTGTAAGATGAAAAGCTCCGACAAAAAAAAGTCTCATTTTTTAAGCAATACTCAAGTTCTGCACTACCAAATGACTATTCATCAATGTTTGCTAACACAAATTGTGATGGACCAAATTTCCCTCTGGAGTGTGGTAACCTTGAATTATTGTTACAACAAATCAGTGAACTGGTTAAGCTTTTGGAGAATGGTAATTTATCTCTCCACATTGCAAAGACCGTCCAAACAGTGACTGGAACTGCTGACAAAACAGAAAAACCTGTGTGTGTGGTTATCTCTTTCAGAAGTCAATTAACTTTGCTGCCATTCCTTATCTATTAAAGCATTTTGCTGCTTAAATAAGGTTGTCACTTATAATCTGGATCAAACCTAGTCAGGGAATAGCTGAGGTGGCAGGAAATGAAATTAAGTCTTTCTCAAGTCCCAACTACAGAGCATTTATTCTCCTCCTCCTCTCATTATTTACGTGTTATCCACATATGTAAGCACATGCAGTGTACCCCCACCCCATTCCTCTAGGCAGGATGGATGTTATGGTCTTTCAGTGTCTGTATTTTCTATTACCAATGACCAGGAGCTTATTTGCCTGCATTACAACAGTGGCTACACCTAAACTACACTTCACTGACTGTGAAGCACCAGAAAGCTGATAAGCGATTTAATAGAGGTGTTTAAATTATTTCCAAAGAGCTTTTGAAAAGGTGCCACATGATGGATTAATGAATAAGGTCAGAACTTACAGAATCAGGGACAAGTAGCAGCCTGCTGACTGCAAGACAAAAAACTGAAATTAGGGGGTAACGGGTAACTATTCAGAGGCTGAAAAGTGGGGTTCCAAAAGGCTCTTTACTGGGACCACTAATGTTCACAACTCATATTAACAATTTAGACTTTGGAATCAAAAATGCAATTTCTAAATTTTCAGATGACACCAAACTGGGGGAGGGATAGTCAACACTGAGAAGGACTGTGACAAGTTGGTTGTTGATATACTACACCAATCAATGTTATTGCACCTTTCCTATTCCTTACCTCTAACCAGAGCGATTCTGTCCTTGACCCCTCTGAAACATCCTCTCTCTTCAGTACTGTAATGCCATCTTTAACCAATATTGCCACTCCACCCCCCACCCCTTTCCTGTCTCTCCTAAACACCTTGTACCCAGGAATATGTAACACCCAGTCCTGCCCTTCTTTGAGCCAGGTCTCTGTTACAGCAATAATATCTTAATTCCATTTGTCAACCTGTGCCTGCAGTTCACCAAGCTTATTAACTACACTCTGTGCGTTCACATACATGCACATTAGCTCTGCTTTAGGCTTTTTTACTTTCCCGCTAATTCTGACCCCTTCTAATGACTTACTGTTGCCTACTCCGATTCTATCAAACTCTCCAAGTATTCTATCTATCTTGATGCAACTCTCTGATATATCCTCATTATCAGTTGATACTTCATTACTTCCCACTGCTAGTTTTTCTCCTCTGCACTCTGAATTACCCCTCAGGTTCCCACCCCCCTGCCAATCTAGTTTAAACCCTCCCCAACAGCACCAGCAAACTTCCCCACCAGGACGTTAGCCCCAGTCCTGTTAAGGTGTAACCTGTCCTTCTTGTACAGGTCCCACCTGCCCCAGGTCCGATCCCAATGCCTCAGAAATCTAAAGCCCTCCCTCCTACTCCATTTCTCCAGACACATGTTGAACTTCTCAATCTTCCTGTTCTTATGCTCACTAGCACGTGGCACTGGGAGTAATCCTGAGATTACTGCTCTTGAAGTCCTGCTTTTTAATTCCCTTCCTAACTCTATAAAAGCTGCTTTCAAGACCTCATCCCTTTTCCTACCTATGTCATTGGTCCCAATTGGTCCCAACCACGACCTCTGGCTGTTCACCCTCCCCCAAAAGAATGCCCTGCAGCTGCTCTGTGACATCCTCGATTCCGGCACCATGGAGGCAAAATACCATCCTGGAGTCAAGTCGACAGCCGCAGAAACGCCTGTCTGCTCCCCGGACTATTGAATCCACTACTATTATAACACTTCCACTCTTCCTCATCCCCTCCTGTGCAGCAGAGCCACCTGTGATGCCAGTGACCTGGCTCTTGCTACAGTCCTCTGGAGGAACCATCTCGCTCACCAGTATCCAAAATGGAAAAGCGGTTAGAGAGTGAGAGAGCCTTAGGGGATTCCTGCACTACCTGCCTGTTGCTCTTAGATATGCTGGCGGCCATCCATTTCCTCTCTGCCTGTGTACTTCATAGCTCTGGTGTGCCCACCTCTCTAAACGTGCTATCCACGTAATCCTCAGCCTTGTGGATGCATCACAGTGACTCCAGCTGCCACTCAAGCTCTGCAACTCAGAGCTCAAGTTTCTGCAGCTGGTGGACATTTCCTGCAGAGGTAGTCATTGAGGGCAATTTGTGCCTGCACAACTTCCCACATCCTGCAAGATGCACATTCCACTTGGCCGAGCTGCACTGACTATCTTATACTCTATGTAAAGCTTTTACTAAAGTATTTACTAATTTATTTTAGTTATTATCTTAATTTAGAATAATTCCAATGTATACTACAATTTAGTATGTTTATCTCAGTCTCGCCCCTTCTCGCGCTCTTTTAACTTCTGGCTCTGCTCCCAGTCTTGCTCCTTCTCGTGCGCTTTTAACTCTCCAGCTCCGCTCTAAGTCTCGCCCCTTCTCAGGAAGTGCAGATGTCTCAGAGGGCTGTGAGGTTGTAGGAGATTACAGGGATAGGAATGCGAGGGGCGAGGCCACAGAGAGATTTGAAAACAAGGATGAGAAGTTTAAGGAATACCTCAAATATCAGAGAGCTGCATCAAGATAGATAGAATACTTGGAGAGTTTGATAGAATCGGAGTAGGCAACAGTAAGTCATTTTAGTCGAGACCCAATGTAGGCCAGCGAGCACAGAGAGACTTGGTGGATGGGATTTGGTGTAAGTTAGGATACCAAGTATGAGGGTTTATTTCTAGCAGGATAGAATTGAAAAGCAGAGAGGTTTGCTAAATTTTTGTTGAGCCTTGGTTAGACCACACTTGGGGCACTCTGTCCAGTTCTGGTCACTTGTATTACAAAATGGACATAAAGGCACTGGAGAGGGCGTAATAAAGTGAGTAATCTACGTTAACTAGCTGGGTTTAACTCTAGAGTCAATTAAAGCTTTTGACATTGATTGGCTTATGCTGACTTTTGGGTAAAGAACTGAATATTAAACCAAGACATTAGTAATTGAAATCTCAGTCCAGATACCAGAACGACAAGGTTACATTCATTAAGAACTTAAAAGACCAAGACTCTTTTCTCTTAGGAGAGGCTGAGTGGTGAACAAACAAGTGTCTTTAAAATTCTGAAAGGTTTAATAGAGTAGACAGGGAGAGTTTTCATTTGAAGGAAAGAGCAAACTAGAGGCCATCAATATAAGATAGACAAGAAGAAATCAAATAGGGAACTCAAAATGAACTTCTATACCTAGAAAGTGGTGAGAAAGTGAAACCTACTGTCACAGGGAGTATTTGAGGTGAATAGTATTTAAAGGGAAGCTAGATAAGCCTATGAAGGGGAAAAGAATAGAGGAATATGTTTAAAATTGGATGAGGAAGGTTGGGAAGTGTCTCAGGTGGAACATATCGCACAGATTGGTTGGGTCAAATGGCCTGTTTCTGTGTTGTATATTCTATGTTTGTGATATGTAATGATATGGGGATTTGATGAGGACACAGGGAAACAACATCCTCTGGTAAAGCAATCCAAGTCAAGGAGGTTTGATCTTAAAATTACAGCCAGGCCATTGAGAAATGAAATTTTTTCCACACAAAGAGCAGGGGAATTATGGAACTTGCTTCCCCAAAAGGCTTCGGAACACAAGTGACATTTTCAAGACTAAGATTGGTTGATTTTCGTTCGACAAGAGTATGAAGGTACAGCCATTGTGGGCCAATGGAGTTGAGGTACACAACAACCATGTTCTAACAGGATGGGATAAACAGACTCCAGGTGTCAAATAGCCTATTCACATTCCTATGAGATTTTCTGCTGATGTGAAAGGTGTTATCTCAATACAAGTTCCTTCTTTTGCTATACTGCATGGAACTAGTGCACTGGGGCACATATTCAGTGTTTTTTTTAAATTATGGGATGTGGACATCGCTGGCAAGGCCAGGATTTGTTGCCCATCCCGAATTGCCCTTGAACTGAGTGGCTTGCTATGCCATTTCAGAGGGCAGTTAAGAGTCAACCATATTGTTGTCACACTTAGGCCAGGCCAAGCAAGGATGGCAGATTTCCTTCTCCAAGGAACATGAGTGAATTAGAGATGGGTTTTTTTTACAACAGTTGATGATAGTTGTTATGGTCATCTTTATGTTCCACATTTCATTAATTGCATTTAAATTCCACCAGCTGCCATGGTGGGATTTAAGTATTAGCCTTGGCCTTTGGATTACTAGTCCTAGTAACATTACTATTATGCCATTGTCTCCCCCTAGTGCTCTACCCAAAACAGCCACTTAGCTTTAAAAACTGAAATTTAAAATAGTGAGCTCTAGAATGAAAAGGTCAGCATAAACCAATGTTAAAAATCTTCAGCTGAATCTAGAGTTAAACCTAGCCACTTAAATGTAGATTACCCGCTAACCCTATGTATTAAAACATCACTATTGTTGAATGGCCACACCTACTTTGAAACAAAGTAGAGGTCTGAAAATACTGATCTTGAAGAAGTGGTTTACCTCTGCCACACATTGCCCTATAGGTGCCTTCGATCTCAGTTATTTCCTGGGGTGACGGTCTTTTGGCAGCGGCTGCAATCCATAGCCGGCCTCGGTGTGATGTGTACCAGGTCCTACCCTCTGCCCTGAGAACACAAAGCAAACTGGACTTAAAACCTCAGAACAAGTCCCACACAAAATACTATGACTATGTATCTTTAGGCAGCAGTACTCGGCATATAACCATCCAGCAACCAGGCATGGGCTTGCTGCAAAATGAACTAAATAAGTAACAGGAGGAAATAAAGGACATGCATTTATTAAATGTCTTTCGTATCCTCAGGATATCTCAAAGCGATTCACAGCCAGGGAAGTACTTCTGAAGTTAAAAAAGAAAAAGCTGTAAACACTCAGAAGGTCTGGCAACATCTGCAGAGATCAAGAAAGAATTTACGTTTCAAGTTAATTACCTACTATCCGTTTTCCCGAAAGGTCAGCGACCCAAAATGACTGGTTCTTCCTCCAAGTATGCTGCCAAACCTGCTCAGTATTTCCCGCATTTACTGTTTTTATTTCAGATTTCCAGCATCCGCAGTATTTTGCTCGAATACTTCTGAAGAGCAGTCGCTGTTGTAATGCAGGGTAACACAACAGTTAATTTGCAGGGGGCAAAGTCCCACATAGAGCAAATAAATAAATGGCCAGATTATCAGTTTTACTGGTTTTGGTTGAGGAATTGATGATGGTCAGGACATCAGAGAGAACTCCCCTGCTCTTCTTCCATTAGCTCTGTGGGATTTTTTATATTCCCCAGAGGATTTGATCTGAAAGACAGCATCCCCAACATCAACTCCCTCAGGGCTGCATTTTAAGTGCCGGTCTAAATTTTCAGCTCAAGTCTCTGAAGAGTGGCTTGAATAAACAGGCTTTTGACGCAAAAGCAAGATTCCTACCACTGAGCCATGGACAGAACATGTTTCAGGCAAAATTCATTCAGGGAAGAACTTGAACAGCACTTTCCTAAAATTAAGAACAGCAGAAAACATAATAAAGGCAGCTGCTTCATCAATGACTTTCCTTCCATCATGAGGTCAGAAATGGGAATGTTCGCTGATGACTGCACAATGTTCAGCACCATTCACGACTCCTCAGATACTGAAGCAGTCCATGTCCAAGCGCAGCAAGACCTGGACAATATCCAGGCTTGGGCTGACAAGTGGCAAATAACATTCGCACCACAGAAGTGTCAGGCAATGACTATCTCCAACAAGAGAGAATCTAACCATCGTTCCTTGGTGTTCAATGGCGTTACCATTGGCTGAACCCCCCTCCCCCACCATATCAACATCCTGGGGATTACCATTGACCAGAAACTGAATTGGACGAGCCACATAAATACTGTGGCTACAAGAGCAGGTCAGAAGCTAGGAATCCTGCGGCGAGTAACTCACCTCCTGACTCCCCAAAACCTGTCCACCATTTACAAGGCACAAGTCCTGAGTGTGATGGAATACTCCCCACTTGCCTGGATGAGTGCAGCTCCAACAACACTAGAAGCTTGACACCATCCAGGACAAAGCAGCCCGCTTGATTGGCACCACTTCCACAAACATTCACTCCCTCTACCATCAACACACAGTAGCAGCAGTGTGTACCACCTACAAGATGCACTGTCGGAACTCACCAAGGCTCCTGAGATAGCACCTTCCAAACCCTGGACCACTACCTTCTAGAAGGACAAGGGCAGCAGATACATGGGAACACCACCACCCAGAAGTGCCCCTCCAAGTCACTCACCATCCTGACTTGGAAATATATCGTCGTTCTTTCACTATCGCTGGGTCAAAATCCTGGAACTCCCTCCCTAACAGGTGTACATCACATGCACTGCAGCAGTTCAAGGTAGTGGCTCACCACCGCCTTCTTAAGGGCAATTAGAGATAAGCAATAAATGCTGGCCTAGTCAGCGACACCCACATCCCATGAATGAATAAAAAGACTTAACTAAATCAGTTAGGGTTAATGCAAAATCTAAAGCAAATCTAGCAGTGAATGTTTAATGACCATTATATTTTTCTGGCCATTCATTGCCAATGGTCGAGATATCTTACGAACAATCAGAGCAAAGACCACTGCCAAAACCTCATTCCCAAGTATACTGATCATCACAGCCTACCAGTCAAACACGTGCATTTCTCTCCCAGTCAAGCCAGCCCTGTTATTCAGCATGTCTATCATCTTCCCAACATTGGTGGAAATTGAAATCAGTTTAAATTTGTGCCCTCTGGTCCAACAAATCTGTCTTAATCCGGGTACTACCCTAAGAGATTCTCAGTGCGACCAGCACTACCTCAAAGTGCGAGTGTACTGGCGAGTTGAGGGAATCTTGAATCACTTTCTAAAAATCTAATATTGTATAGATTTAACATTTAACTGCAAGTGTTGTTTAAATTCTAAGTCTTATCCAACAGCCCAAACAGGGAGATAGAAGCTATGCGTTGACAGCAGCTGAGATAGTTAATTAAGGAAACTAGCTTGAACTAGTCTGTTCTGTACCTGAGCTCTGTCTTTTGTTTCAGAACATATAAATTCAGACTCTCTCAGTGCGGCCAGCACTGAGTGCAACTTTAACAGAGTGAGAGAGTTTGGCAAGCTGAGAGAGTTCGGCAAGCTGAGAGAGTTCAATGAGGAGGGGAGGAACATATCGCCCCTGGTTTCCCCCCATTTTTTTCCCTGCAGGAATTGGTTCGTGCTCCACTACAGGGGAAAAAGCTGGCTGTTTGGCGCGTACCTGGTAAGTGGATAAGTCTATTCCATTCCTAAAGTTCAAAATAGTACAGGACTTTATGGTAAGATTTATAAAATACATAAAAGAAAATAAATAATTGAATAAAATAAGTAATTAATTAAGACACAAAGATGGCAGGACAGGTGATGTGTCATGGCTGTAGCATGTGGGAGCTCCTGGATGCCAGTGTGATCCAAGGCAAACACATCTGCACTGTCTCCAGCTTGAGAAGCTTCAGCTCAGAGTCTTTGAGCTGGAGGCTGAGCTGCAGACACTACAACACATCAGGGAGGGGCAGAGTTACTTGGATGCTTTGTACCAGGAGGTAGTCACACCCTTTAGGATAGGGTCTTCTGGTTTGGAAGCTTGCCAGGAACAGGAGGGTATGACTTCAAGTGAGGCAGATAAGGGGCATGGAGGGCAGGAGTGTCAGTCTCTGCAATTGTCTAACAGGCCTGAGGTTCTCTCAGCTTGTTTGGATGGGAGTAGGGGTTGCAGGGTGGATGAGCTGACTGACCATGGCAGTGGTACAGTAAGCCAATCAAGTGGGGCGAGCAAAAAGCAATGTAGTGGTAGTAGGGGACAGTGTAATGAAGGGGATTGACACTGTTCTCTGCAGCAAAGAATGAGAGTTCTTATGGTTATGTTGCCTGCCCGGTGCCAGGGTTCAGGACCTTTGCTCAGGGCTGGAGCGGAACTTGCAGTGAGAAGGGGAGGATCCAGTTGTCGTGGTCCACGTAGGTACCAACAACGTAGGCAGGACAAGGAAGGAAATACTGCATAGGCAGAATGAGGAGCCAGGCACCAAATTAAGCAGAATCTCAAAGATAATAATCTCTGGATTATTACTTGAGCCACGTGCAAACGGGCATAGTGCAAATAAGCTTAGAGAAAACGAAGGCGTTGCTCAAACACTGGTGTGGGAGAAGTGGGTTCCGGTTTGTGGGGAACTGGCACTAGTACTGGGGAAAGTGGGATCTGTACCATGCTGGGGCTGATGTTTAGCGAGTCGCATAACTAGGGCAGTGGAGAAGGCTTTAAACTGAATAGTGGGGGCAAGGATCAAAATTGGGAAGATGTGGTTAAACCAAAAAGTAGAGACAAGGTCGGAGTAAGGTACTAATATGAGAACTGATAAGAAGAACGTGACAATGAAGGGACAGAGTGTATAAATCTAAGAGTAAATCAGCAGATAAGGCCAGATATTACAAAAATAATAAAAGGGCAAAATTAAAGGCTCTGTATCTAAATGCACGTAGCATTCAAAACAAAACAGATGAACTGAGAGCACAAAGAGAATTAAATAAATGATAGCCATTACAGAGGCATGGCTGCAGGATGACAGATTGGGGCCTGAATATTGGAGGGTACGTGACATTAAGAAGAACAGGAAACTAGAAAAAGGTGGAGGGGTGGTTCTGTGAATTAATTAAAGTATTAGTGCATTAGAGAGGGATAACCTAAGTTCAGGAAACCAGGACATAGAAACAGTTTGGGCCAAGATGAAAAAGGCACTTGTGGAGTGGTGTACAGGCCCCCTAATTGTAACTACACGGTAGGACAGAGTATAAGGGAAGAGTTAAAGGGAGCTTGTCAGAAAGGTACAGCGATAATCAGGGGAGATTTTAATCTACATATAGATTGGAAAAATCAGAAGGGCAAAGGTATGTAGATGAGGAGTTCGGAGGATGTTTTCAGGATAGTTACTTGGAACAGCACATCTGGAGCCAACCAAAGATCAGGCTATATACTGGACCTGGTATTGTGCATTGAGATAGGATTAATTGATAACCTCATAGTGAAGCCACCCCTAGGTGGCAGCGATCAGAATGCGATTGAATTTTACAGTCAGTTTGAGGTAGAGAAAATTGGGTCTGAGACTAGTATTTTAAACTTAAATAAGGGCAATTATGAGGGCATGAAAGCGGAGCTAGCTAGAGTGAACTGGCAAATGAGGTTAAGGGATAGGTCCATAGAGATGCAGTGGCAGACTTTTAAAGGAATATTTCAGAATAGAGACATTCCAATAAGAAAGAAAACTTCCGAAGGCGAGAACCCACCATCCGTGGTTAGCTAAAAAAGTTAAAGACTGTAACAAAGTAAAAAAGCATATAATTGCGCAAAGGTGGTTGGCAGGTCAGAAGACTGGACAGAATATAAAGAACAGCAAAGAATGACAAAAAGATTAATAAGGAGGGAAAAATTAGAGTACAAGAGAAAGCTAGCTGGAAATATAAAGACTGATAGTAAGAGTTTCTATAGGTATTTAAATAAGAAGAGTTACAAAGTGTTGGTCTGTAGAAAGTGAGTCTGGGAATTAATAATGGAAAGTAAGGAGATGGCAGATGAACTGAACCAGTATTTTGCATCAGTTTTCACTACAGAGGACACAAGTAACATCCCAGAAACAGCTGTAAATCAGGAAATGGAAGGGGGGGTGATGGAGGAGAAACTCAGAAAAATTACAATCACTAGAGAAGTGGTACTGAGCAAATTGTTGGAGCTGCTGGCTGACATATCCATGGGTCCTGATGTACTTTGTTCTAGGGTCTTAAAAGGAGTGGCTAGTGAGATAGTTGATGCATTGGTTTTAATTTTCTAAAATTCCAAAGATTCGGGGAAGGTTCCATTAGATTGGAAAATAGGAAATGTAACTCCTTTATTCAAAAAAGGAGGGAAGTAAAGCTGGAAACGATGGGCCAGTTAGCTTAACATCTGCCATAGGGAAAATGTTAGAAGCTATTATTATAGATGTTATAGTGGGGCACCTAAAGTTTAAAGCAATCAGGCAAAATCAACATGGCTTTGTGAAGGGGAAATCATGTTTAACCAATTTACTGGAGTTCTTTGAAAAAGTCACATGTGCTGTGGATAAAGGAGAACCGGTGGATGTACTGGACTTAGATTTTCAGAAGACATTTGATAAGGTGCTGTATCTAAGGTTATTGCGGAAAACAAAAGCTCATGGTGTAAGGGGTATCATATTAGCATGGATATAAGGTTGCCTAGCTAACAGAAAAACAGAGGGTAACCATAAATGGGTCTTTTTCTGGTTGGTGGGATGTAGCGTGTGGTGTGCCACAGAGTTCAGTGCTGGGGCCTCTTCTTTTTACAATTTACATCAATGATTTGGATGAAGGGACAAATGGTATGGTTGCTAAGTTTGCTAATGATAAAGATAGGTAGGAAAGTTAGTTGTGAAGAGCACATGAAGAGGCTATTAAATGACATAGGTTAAGTGAGTGGGCAAAGACCTGGCAAATTGAGTATAATGTGGGAAAATGAGAAATTGTCCATCTTGGCACAAAGAATAAAAAAGAAGCTTAATTTCTGAATGGTGAGAGATTGCAGGGCTCTGAGATGCAGAGGGATCTGGGCATCCTAGAGCATGAATCACAAAAGGCTGGTATGCAGGTACAGCAAATAATTAGGAAAGCGAAGAGAATGGTATTGTTTACTGCAAAGCGAATTGAATACAGAAGTAAGGAGGTTATGCTTAAGTTGTATAGGGCACTGGTGAGACCACACCTGGAGTAGTGTGTACAATACTGATCTCCTTATTTAAGGAAATGTAAATGCATTAGAAGCATTTCAGAGAAGGTTTACTAGGCTAGCATCAAGAATGGGAAAAAGTAAAATATTGCGGATGCTGGAAATCTGAAACAAAAACAGAAAATGCTGGAAAATCTCAGCAGGTCTAGCAGCATCTGTGGAGAGAGAAACAGAGTTAACGTTTCAAGTCCGTATGCTCTGAAGAAGGGTCATACGGGCTCGAAACGTTAACTCTGTTTCTCTCTCCACAGATGCTGCTAGACCTGCTGAGTTTTTCCAGCATTTTCTGTTTCTGTCCCAGGAATGGTCACGTTATCTTACAAAGGTTGGACAGGTTAGGCTTATAGCCACTGGAGTTTAGAAGAGTAAGAGGCAACTTGATCAAAACCTTTAAGATCCTGACGGTCTTGACGAGTGGATGTGAAGAGGATGTTTCCTCTTGTGGAAGAATCTAGAACTAGGGGTCATGGTTTAAAAATAAGGGGTCACCCATTTAAGACAGAGATTAGGAGAATTCTTTTCTCTAAGGGTCATGAGTCTTTGGAACTCTCTTCCTCAAAAGGCAATGGAAGCAGGGTCTTTCAATATTTTTAAGGCAGAGCTAAATAGATTCTTGATTAACAAGAGGGTGAAAGGTTATCGGGGGTAGGTGGGAGGTTACAATCAGATCAGCCATGATCTTACTGAAAGTGGATAAATCCCTGGGCCTGGATGAAACATATCCTAGGCTGTTAAGGAAAAGCAAATGAAGAAATAGTGCACGCTCTGACTATCATTTTCCAGTCCCCTTTGGTTACAGGTGTGGTGCCAGAAGACTGGAGGAGACTTAACCTTTCACCATTGTTTGAAAAAGGAGAAAGGATAGTGAGTAACTGCAGGCTAGTCGGCCTAACTTCAGTGGTGGGAAAGTTGTTGGAAGAAGTTATGAGGGACAGGGTGAATCTTCATTTAGAAAGACATGGATTGATCAAAGTCAGAGCGGATTGGTTAAAGGAAGCTTGTCTCTGGCTAACATGATAGAATTTTTTGAGAAAGTAATAAGCAGAGTCGATGATTGCAGTGCTATATGGATTTTAGTAAGGCCTTTGATAAAGTCCCACAAGGCAGACTAATCATGAAAGTAATAGTCTATGGAATTCAAAGCAAAGTGGCAATTTAGATCCAAAATTGACACAGAAGCAGGAAGAACATAATGGTCGATGGGTGACTGGGAGATCATCTCCAGTGCAGTTCCACAGAGCTGAGTATTAGGACCCTTGTTTTTTGTACTATACATCAATGATTTGGTCTTGAAAGTAGGGGTATGATTAAAAAATTTGCAGATGGTACAAAAACTGGACAGGTGGTTGATAATGAAGAAGAAAGCTGTAGACTGCAGGAAGATATGGGGTGGTAGAAGTTTGGAGCTGTTTTCTGTAAAATGACCCCTCCCTATGGCCTCCAGTCCCACCATCCTCCACTATCTGTTTTCCTTTAATTGTGGTTCCCTCAGCATTCCCACTTTTAATCGTGTCACCATTAGTGGCCGGGCCTTCACCTGCCTGGGCTGTAAATCTGCAAATCCTTCCCTAAACCTCTAAGTCTTCATACCTCCCTTTCCACAATTAAGCTTCTATAAACAATTATTCGGGATAGAATTAATAGTCACATGGAAAACTGTGGGTTGATTAGCAAGAGCCAGCATGGATTTAAGGGAAGATCATGTTTAACTAACTTGCTGGAATTTATTGAAGCGATAACAGAGAGGAGTTATGAGGGTAATGCTGTTGATGTTGTGTACATGAGCTTCCAAAAGGCAGCACAACAGACTTGTGAGAAAAGTTGTAGCTCATGGAATAAAAGGGACCATAGCAACATGGATACAGAATTAGCTGAGTAATAGGAAACAGCAGTAATGGTTAATGGATATTTTTCAGGCTGGAGGAAGGTTTGTAGTGGAGTTCCCCAGGGGTCGGTATTGGGACCCTTGCTTTTGCTGACATATATTAAATGATCGAGATCTTGGAGTGCAGGGACAATTTCAAAGTTTGTGGATCATACAAAACTAGGAAGCATTGTAAACTGTGAGGAGAGTGTAGAACTTCAAAAGGACATAGACAAGTTGGTGGAGTGGGCAGATAGTTGGCAGATTAAGTTCAATGTCGGAGAAGTGTGAGGTGATTCATTTTGGTAGGAAGAACATGGAGAGACAGTATAAAAATCACAGAAGCACACAGTGCAAAATAAAGGGTACAACTGTAAAAGGGTGTGGAGGAGCAGAGGGACCTGAGTGTATATGTGCATAAGTCATTAAAGGTGGAATGAGCAGTTAATAAAGCATACAGTGCCCTAGTCTTTATCAATAGGGACATAGATTACAAGAGCAAGGAGGCTATGCTGAACTTGTACTGGACACTAGTTAGATCTCAGCTGGAGTAAAGTTCTGGGCACCACACTTTAGAAAGGATGTTAACGCACTGGAGAAAGTGCAGAAGGGGTTTACAAAAATGATTCCAGGGATGGGAAACTTCAGTTATGAAAGTAGATTGGAGAAGCTGGGACTGTTCTCCTAAGAGAAGGCTAAGAGGAGATTTGATAGAAGTGTTCAAAATCATGAAGAGCCTAGACAGAGCAGATAGGGAGAAACTGTTCCCACTTGTAACTGTTCCTGCTCGTAAAAGGATCGAGGGCAGAGATTTAAAATGATTTATAAAAGAAGCAAATGCAATGTGAGAAAAAACTTTTTTACACAGCGAGTGGTTTGGGTCTGGAATGCACTGCCTGGAAGTGTGGTACAGACAGGTTCAATCGAGGCATTCAAGAGGGCATTAGATGATTATTTAAACAGAAACAATGTGCAGGGTTATAGGGAAAGGGCAGGAGGATGACAGAGTCATATTGCTCAGAGAGCTGGTGCAGGCATGATGGGCCGAATGGCCTCCTTCTGCACCATAACATTTCTGTGATTCTGTGAGATTCTGATATCAATGGACTAGTCAGGTGGATGGAACAGTGGCAAATCGAGTTCAATCTGGAGAAATGTGAGGTAATGCTAAATGTGAGGAAGGCTAATAAGGCATAGTAATATGCAATAAAAAGTAGCATTACTGAGAGGTGTAAACGAACAGAGGGACCTGGGACATAAATCCTTGAAACCGGCTGGACAGGTTGATAAGGTGGTCAAGAAGGCATATACTTGCCTCTATTAGCCGAGGCACAGAAAATAAGAGCTGGGAGGTTATGCTGAAATTGCTGAAACCGGATAAAACACTAGTTAGGCCACAGCTGGAGTACTGTGTGCAAAGTTGTGATTGGAACAAGAGCACATATAGAAAAGATATGAGGATTTTGCCTGGATTGGAAAATTTTTAGTTATGAGGAAAGATTAGATAGGCTGGGGTTTTCTTTTGGAACAGAGGAGGCTTAAAGGAGACTTAATTGTAGTGTATAAGATTATGAGGGGCCTGGATAAAGTGGACAGGAAGGCCCTTTTCCCCTTGGTTGAGGGGTTATAAACAGGGGGAATGGATTTAAGGCTGCATTTGTTGCCAATGGCATGCATGCGCAGTTCTGGTGTTTTACTCTTAGATCACTGCAAGCAACAGAATAGGCAAAACTAGCAGCCATCGCAATGTAAAAGCAACTAACTTTGAGGATCAGTTTGAAATGGTCTCCACATTTGTGGAATAGATCCAAGGGAGTGTGTGGTGTAAATTGAGGGATAGCGAATCTGCACCTGTTTTACATCTCATTTTTATTTCGATTGAATTCAGTGAAACACAGAGACACACAGATTAGCAGCTCAAGTGTACATAATCCAATAATTACTCAGCAGCCACACACAACGTCCTTATTGTACCAATGATAATCACTGTCTGAGCCAACTGACTCCACATAGGCCATTTTTTTAAAGTAAGCTGTTTAACCTCTTACTTCCTGACCTGTTCCCCTTTCTTGCTATGAACAGCAAATGCTTTCTGGCAGGCAGGGCGCAGCAGAGTGGCATCATTGGATTTCTGCATACGCGTGGACCAGTGCACATGTGCAGACAGGTATCGGTGGCAATCTTGTGTGGCCATCTTGCGTGGGCAGGAGACAGGGTGTAGATTTGGGCTAAGAGGTAGGAGGTTTAAGGGGATTCAAGGGGAAATTCTTTTACCTAGTGTGTGATGGGGATCTGTAAATTACTGTCTGAAAGGTTGGTGGAGGTAGAAACCCTCATAACATTTAAAAAGTACTTGGAAATACACTTGAAGTGCTGCAACATACAAAGCTATGGACCAAGAGCTGGAAAGTAGGAGCTAGATGGATGGGCTGCTTGTTGACCAGTGGGGACATGATCAGCCAAATGGCCTCTTCCATACTACTAATTTCTGCACTCAAATGTATGTGTGTAATTAAGAGCGTATTAATGTAGATAAGCATTTGGCTTGGCTTTTTCAGTTACAGTTGCTCTGGGGCAGGTCCATTCTCAATGCACTCCATCGGCTAGAGTAACAGTTCCAGTAACAGACTCAGAATGGAGGTTCGCATATGAAGAAGCCTCAGTCCATCCAGGAGAAAATGGCCTTAACAAGGTTTCAAATTGGCAGCCCATTTCTGGCTATTTAACTTACACAGCAAGTCATACTTCAAATGGAAGTAGCACTGCCTTTGAAAGTTTGCAAAATCCCACTGAATTTAAATCCCTCTGTCTCCTGAGTGTTATTTTCACATCACTTAAGTGGCAATGTCAAGGACACGTTTGATCTAATGTTACACTGAATATTCACTTCTTGTAAAGTGCATCATATGCTACTTACCTTTTGATGCCACTTACAAGTAGCGAAGCCCAGGGCTGATGCATACTGAGACACATCCCTTCATCAGACATCTCCAACAGCTCCCGGTCCTGGATTCGCAAACGGCTCTTCTGTGAGGTGACATCACTAACTCTGCTCTGCGAGCGGGTGTCGCCCCCTCTCCTATGGGTGCCTGTACCAGTCAGTTCCACATACTGCAGAGATAGGATAAAGTTTGAGCATTAATCTATGCTCCAGATAGAGAAAGACACAAAAACAGAGATAGGAACATGGAATTCTACAAAAGAACAGAGAAGTTACAGCATGGAAGGAGGCCACTCTCCATATCAACTGGCCCAATTTTCAAATATTTATTCAATTTCCATTTTTGTTTTTAATTCATTCACAGAATTTGGACACCGCCAGTACCCCAACTGCCCTTGGGAAGGTGGTAATTATACCTCCTTGATTACAACTTAGTGGCTTGCTAGGTCACTTCAGAGGGCAGTTAAGAGTCAGCCACATTGCTGTGGGTCTGGACTCACATATTGGCAACTAGTAATTGGCAGATTTCCTACTCTAAAGGACCTTAGTGAACCAGATGGGCTTGTACAACAATCTGGTAGTTACTTACTCACCATTAATGCTACTAGTTTTAAATTAAATTTTCTTATTTAAATCAATTGAATTTAAATTCCCCAGATGCCATGGTGGTATCTGAGCCCATGTCTCCAGATCACTAGCCCAGTAACATGTAACATAACCACTATGCTACTGCACCAGAGTTTAAAATGACAGTTTAGTCTCAATTACCATTTGTGTTAAAGCATTCCATACGCTGCATGAAAACAATTCTTCCAGCTTCCTATTTTTCTTTCCAGAACTAATCTAAGCCCAAGACCCAAATTGAAACTTCACCAACCAATAGAAAGAACCTTTCACTTTATGCCCTCTCAAGCAATTTCATTATCTTAGGCACCTTCATTAGATTTCTCCCTCCCTTTAGGGGTATTCTATTAAAAAGCCCATTTTTTCCCCATGCCTTTCTCCATCAATTAAAAATTCTAGTTTCTATGATTCTGATGAACCTTGGCTTTGGCCCTCCCACTGGTTTTAAAAGCTTTCCTATAATGGTTTACCCAAAATTGCGACTATAGTCTAGTTAATGCCTTGTGCAGATTCAGCATTACATCCATGCTTTTATATTCAATGCACCCAAAGTTCCTGTTGTCTTTGCAGCCTTTGCTGCTTTCCCTCTTACTTTTAAAAAATCTATTGATGTACATCACCTGTCTGCATTGTGTCCACTTCTAGGCACACTTCAGGATGGGCATGGGGGCTATGAAGTGGGCACAGAAGAGATTTACTAGAATTATCCCAGGCATGAGGGATTTCTGTTACATAGGCAGACTGGAGAAACTGGGGTTATTCTCTTCAGAGCACAGAAGACTAAGAGGAGATTTGATGGAAGTGTTTAAAATGACGAGAGGTTGAGATAAAGCAAATAAAGAGAAACTGTTCCAGCGGCTGAAGGGTCAATGGCCAGGGGGCACAGATTTAAGAGATTGGCAAAAGAACCACAGGTGACATGAGGAAAAACCTTTTTACTCAACACTGGTTAGGATTAGGCAGACACTGCCTGATAGGGCAGTGGATGCAGTTTCAATAATAGCCTTCCAAAGGGAACTGGATAGATACCTAAACGAGAAAAAAAATTACAGGGAGTTGGAAAAAGAGCAGCAGGGGAGTTGGACTAAATGGATTTCTAAAGATACAGACTCAAGTAGCCTCCTTCTGTGCTGTACTATTCCATGATTCTATTCTCTCCTTACTCCACCCTGATGAGAAACTTCCTTTCACTGTTAAAAGTTAATGCCTTGTTTGCTCATGAAGGGAAGTAATTTGTAGGACAATAGGGAAACAACAGGGGAGTGGGAAGAGCCAGCACAGGAATTATGGGCCGAACTGCCCCTTCTGTGGAGTATCATTAAGTCAACTTAATCTGTTCAGCCAGATCCAGAGATATGAATTAATTCAAAAGACTAAAGGTGGCATTTTTTTCTACACTGCGGCAGGTAGATCCTATCTACAATTAAGTGTGGAGTCTCCACACAAATATAACTAAAGAATCCCTCAGCTCTTTTACTGGCAATAGCACTGGTTTCGTGGGCAGTCTTTGTTCAAGCGGCAATACGTTGAGCAATGGTAGCCATTCAATTAGACTTGGTCGTTGATACTTACAACGGGAGGAAATTGAATGATATTGGGGTTGACCAATTCGCCGAGCTGCTGCTTGTTCCGTTCGACCTGCTTGCTGGAAGCGTTGTTCTGTGAACCGGACTTCATTTCTTGTACAAGATCATCCAGTCTGTTTTAAAAGTAAAGCATAAATATGACAAAGGTGGCCCTGGCAACTAAAAGACAAGCAAACCAAATATGCCAGTAACATGGGAGGGATGCAGTCCAGCAGCGCTCGAGCATCTCTATAGTAATACCTGGTTTTGAATCATAAAAAGAAGCGGGAGGTGCTACAACCCCATGATGGAAAGGTGTGTCAGCAAGGGCATGTCAGGAATGTAACTGTTCCCATTTTGTGTTCAAATATGCTAATATTGGTTTGCAACAGATGCTGCAACCTAATGATAATTAAATATCACTGTAATTTCCAGTCAGGGTTGCTGCTAACAACCCTGACATGAGCAGCAGTATTTCAAGGTAAAATGAGGCAGAACCACAGGCTTCCGAATTGTCAAAACCCAGCTAAAGAGGATTTTTTTTTTTGCATCACTGCCCAAGGAGGTATATATAAACCCTGCCTACAGCTCCCAGGATGCTGGGCCAATGGAGTACAGTAAGGACAATCTGAATGCCAGAAACTATAGGGAAAGAGCACAGGAATGGGACCAATGGGATAGTTCTTCCAAAGAGACACAACAGGCGTAGTAGAGCAAATGGTCTCCTCTGGGCTGTATAATTCGGTGAAAATAAAATCACAAAATGCAGGGTCACAGTTGTCTCACTGATACTCCAATGTTGTGGAATCGATTTTGAAACACAAAAGGAGCAAATTGCACTGCACTGTCATCCCAAGGAGCCATTACAGAAGGAGCTTGTCAATATATAATCATAGTGCAAGTTTGTGTGCTCATTCATTGCTCACCCTGAAGGAAAGATGCTTGCTGTAAATGAGAATTACAGGTGACTGCATTTCAAACCATCACAAACTAAAATTAAGTGTCACAGACCACAGGCCATTTCAAATCAACATACACTCCGAATGCTATTATGGTATCTCTGTGAATTGACTCTAAACTACATCACCTTATAACAATTGCTGCACTAAAGACCCAAGGATTACAGTAGAGGTTAAAAACTACATCACTGTCAGTTCAAAGCATTCTACATACTTTTTCAATGAAAAGGATGGGATGTCATACCATGAAAGGGACACCTATCTTTGATCTCCCTCTTACAGATTTCATGTGGCAATCCAAAAAGCAGCTAGATGCCCAGTTAAAGATAACTGAACAGCAGATGAGTTTGGGAATGAATCAAACAGCCCATGCTATACCATTGTTCTACATACAACCTCTTAACTTGCAGAGTTATCTTGTTCATTCACTGACTGTACTGCTGCAATCTCAAACTTTCAACAGTCCTACACATAATAAATGGATAACTGGTGAGATTTAGTACACAGACTACCCTGATTTATACCAGTGGTAAATTAGGGAGAATAAAGAGAAATTACCAACAAATTCATTGGTTTTAGGATGCATATATGTGTCTTAGATGAAGATGAGTTCCTCAAGAGCAACTAGCCACGAGACAACAAATGCTGGCCTAACCAGCAACACTCATCCCATTAACAAATTTTTTTTAAAATGAGACATTAAGTTTAGACCCCATCTGCCCTCTCAGTTGGACATAAAAGATCCAAAGGCACTATTTCAAAGACAGCAGAGCTCTCCCCAGTGTCCAGGCCAATATTTATCCTTCAATTAACATCACAAAAAGACAGGTTACCTGGGGAACTTGCTGTGCGCAATTTTTTTTTTAATATTCATTCATGGGATGTGGGCGTCACTGGCTAGGCCAGCATTTATTGCCCATCCCTAATTGCCCTTGTTCAGAGGTATTTAAGAGTCAACCACATCGCTGTGGGTCTGAAGTCACATGCAGGCCAAACCGGGTAAAGACAGCAGATTTCCTTCCCTAAAGGACCTTGGTGAACCAGATGGGTTTTTACAACAATCTACAATGGTTTCATGGTCCTCATTAGACTTTTAATTCCAGGTTTTTATTGAATTCAAATTCCATCATCTGCTACGGCAGGATTCGAACCTGGGTCCCCAGGGCATTACCCTGGGTCTCTGGATTACTAGTCCAGCAACAATACCACCACCATTGTATTTGCATTGCCATTGCATTTCCTGCATCACAACAGTGACTACACTTCAAAAGTACTGCACTGACTGCAAAGCGCTTTGGGGCGTGATGAGTCATGAAAGGCGCTATATAAATGGTAGCTTCTTTAAAAAAAATGTTCTTTCTACCTTTATATCTCTACTTTCCCACCCCTCTTGCAACAAAAGGAGTAGCTTCTTGCTGTCCTGGGATGCAGGGCATCCTCCATTATTCCCCTCAAGTGGCTATGTATGAGTCCTAACACTGAGTACTAGACTATTATACCAGAGTGCATACCACAGGCAAGTTCAATCTATTTGCATATATTCTAGAGCAGGGTTGTCCAATATATGGCTCACGGGCCAGAGTTCAGACGGCCAACGGTTTCTATGCAGCCCACCAGCCTTACATAGCACACGTCGACTGGTAATGAAAAACGTAGGTCGAGTAAATTTCAGACTTTTCTTCTTCTTTGAACCTAACTGCTGAGTTTTTCACTCTATCGACTTCAAGATTCTTAATTTCAAGTAGCAACATATACCCGATATCTATCTCAAGTAGCACCCATCCATAATATTCAAAACATAGTTGGTGGCTCCCTTGATTACAGGCAAGAAAAGAAAAATTGACACTGAAAGGCAAGTCTTCAAAGGCTCTTGGACTGATGATTTTTCTGTTATTGAGCACAATGAGGGCATCTCGCGTCTGATACGTCAAGAGAAGATTGCTATTTTTAAGGAATACAATATCAAGCGACATTATCCTACGAAACATGCCAGCAAAGTCGACAGCTCACAGATCAAGTGTCAATCGACCGAGTGAACTCGCTGAAACAAAAACATTATTAGGTCACAATCTTTCTACAAAGCTGCAAACTAGAGATCTGAGGCAGCAACCAAGATGAGTTTTTTGATTGCTGAAACAGTAGCCAAGAGAGGGAAACTGTTTTCTGATGGGGAATTTGTGAAAGACTGCTTGGGCATATTTACACCTGTGGCATGTCCTGATAAGAAAAGTCGATGGTAGAGAAAACCAGCCATTCCCATCAGACGATTGCTGAAAAGTAGACAACTTAGAATCCTACATTCAAAATTCTCCGATCAAAAGACTCTATGCCTGTCAGTTTTACAGTTTAGGGGTTTGAGTGATAGACCTCAATGGTAATCAATGTATGACGAGTCGCCAAAACTTTTGAAGTTGTTGAGGAACTGCTTGACCTACGTCCAATGAAAGGCATAACAATGGGACAAGACATTCTTGATGAAGTAAAATGTGTCTTGGTGAAATTCAATCTTCCAGAAGGAAAAATACTTTGTATTTAACAACAGCTGGAGCTCCTGCAATGACAGGCAAGCACAATGGATTTGTTACTCTAATACTCAAATCAGTGCCTCATGAAGTCATCACACATCACTGCATCATTCACCAAGAACAGCTGTGTGCAAAGACCCTGGAGATGAAGCACGTGATGGAAAAGGTTGTTTCTACAGTCAATTTCATAAGGTCCACGGGGCTCAATCACAGACAGTTCTAAGCCTTTCTTACAGTGGTAGGATCAGACCATGTTCACTGGCACAGCAGGGAGGCCCACCCTAGCCAGATTGTGGTCACTACTTGAAGAAATAAAAACCTTAATGACAAAAAAAGGAAATGTAAACTTCACGGATGATGATAAGTGGTTGAATGATTTGGCGTTTCTAGTTTACATAAGAACATAAGAAATAGGAGGAGTAGGCCATTCAGCCCCTCAAGCCTGCCCCGCCATTCAATAAGATCATGGCTGATCTGCCCCAGGCCTCAACTCCTCTTTTGTGCCAGCTCCTCATAATCCTCAACTCCCCAATATTTCAAAAATCTATCTACCTCCTCTTTAGATACTTTCAGTGATCTAGCCTCCACAACTCCCTGCGGTAGAGAATTCCAGACATTCACTACCCTCTGAGAGAAGAAATTCCTTTGCATCGCAGTCTTAAATGAGTAACTACGTCCCCTAGGTTCGAGATTCTACCATTAGTGGAAACATCTTCTCAACATCTACCCTGTCAAGGTCCCTCAGAGTCTTGTACGTTTCAATAAGATCACCCCTCATTCTTCTAAACTCTAATGAATAAAGGCCTAACCTGTTTAGCTGCTCTTGATAAGTCAACCCTTTCATCCCAGGAATCAGCCTAGTGAAACAAAAACAAAAATAGCTGGAAAAACTCAGCAGGTCTGACAGCATCTGTGGAAAGGAAGACAGAAGAGTTCTGATGAAGAGTCATACGGACTCGAAACGTTAACTCCGTCTTCCTCTCCACAGATGCTGTCAAACCTGCTGAGTTTTTCCAGCTGTTTTTGTTTTTATTTCAGATTTCCAGCATCCGCAGTATTTTGCTTTTATCAACCTAGTGAATCTCTTTCGAACTGCCTCCAATGCCAGTATATCCCTTTCTTAAATATGGAGACCAAAACTGGACACAGTACTCCAGGTGCAGCCTCACCAACACCCTGTACAGTTGTAACAAGACTTCCCTATTCTTTAAACTCCAACCCCCTAGCAATACAGGCCAAAATTCCATTTGCCTTCTTAATTACTTGCTGCACCTGCATGCTAACTTTTTGTGTTTCACGCATAAGAAAACCCAGATCCCTCTGTGCTGCACTTTTTTGGAGTCTCTCTCCATTTAAATAATAGTCTGCCTTTTGATTTTTGCTACCAAAGTACATGACCTCATACTTTTCTACATTAAACTCCATCTATCAAGTTTTTGCCCACTCACTCAACCTATATCCTCTTGCAGATTCCTTATGTCCTCATCACAACATGCCCTCCCACCTATTTTTGTATCGTCAGCAAATTTGGACACATTACACTCTGTCCCCTCCCCCAAGTCATTAATATAGATAGTAAGTAATTGAGGCCCTAGGACTGATGCTTGTGGCACTCCACTAGTTACATCTTTCCAACCTGAAAAAGACCCATTAATCCCGACTCTGTCTTCTGTGTGTTAACCAATCCTCAATCCATGCTAATACATTACCCCCAATACTGTGAGCTCCTATCTTGTGCAATAATCTTTTATGTGGCAACTTATCGAATGTCTTCTGGAAATCCAAATACACTACATCAACCAGTTCCCCTTATCAACTTTGCTTGTTATATCCTCAAAGAACTCTAGCAAATTTGTCAAAAATGATTTCCCTTTCATTCCAGGTATCTTGCAGACTTGAATGTGAAACTACAGGGAAAGGATCAATATGTCAACAAACTGAGCATGTACAAGTGTTCAGAATTTAGAATTGATTCAGAAATAGTTGATTATGAAGAAAATTGTTCATTTCACAATGCTATCAACCAGACATGCTGAGACAGTAAACCATGAAGAGTATTCTGCACTGATCGGCAGCCTGACAGATTAATTCAAACAAAGATTTGCGGATTTCAGGGAACCCCATGATGAACTGAAGCTGTTTGCAGCTCCACTTGGAACTCATAGCTCTAATTCTCACGACATGTTCCAACTGGAACTAATTGACAGGGATAAGAAGAGAGCTTTCACAGAGCATGAGCCTCTGACATTTTATAGTCAATATGTTCCCTCACAGTCTTGGCCAAATCTATTCAAAACGTGCCCTTCGATTCATTGCACTGTTTGGCAGCACACATTCTTGAGAAAATCTGTTTGCAGCAATGAAAAAGGTCAAAACAAAATCAAGATCACTCCTAACAGATGGACATCTATCCGGAATACTCCACATTGCTACGTTAAGTGTGCAGACAGACAGTGACTACTTGTGCACGCAATAACAATGCCAAATATCTCACTAAATCAATATTCAAATATAGTGACGAGAAAGTAAGCTAATAAATAGCACATAAAAATGCACATATTTTGTTGAAAGGAAAATACTGCGGATGCTGGAAATCTGAAATAACAAAATGGTGGAAAAGCTCAGCAGGTCTGGCAGTTTCTATGGAGAGAGAAACACTGAGTTAACGTTTCGAGTCCGTATGACTCTTCTTCAGAGCTTTTTGTTGTTTGTTTTGATTAAAACATTTCTAACGCCTTGACTTTCTGAAATTTGCTCACCAGCCCTGTGAATGAGAAAAGAAATTGAAATTGGCACCTCACGGCAAAAGGTTGGATACCTCTGCTCTAGAGGGTCACTTGATTGAAATCAGGAGTGGGAGCCATTTCAATTCTACCCTTCCTAACCAACAGTTTGAAACCTAAGTGTGCCGACTCCCACTCCAGCTTTGATCAGTTAATTCAGCACAAACAGGGCTAAAACTGGTCTGTAGAGCTCATTCGATAAAGGCAAAGTCTTTATGAGGAAGTTTTTGAAATATGCTCTGTTCCACACAAACCTGCTGTAATACTGATCCAAAGGTCCCTGGTCCTCAAGGATCCTCCTTCCAGCAAAGTCAATCGTGATCTGCTTTGTTCGATGGGATGCATGCCGTAACTCCCTTAATTCTTCTTCTCTTTTGCGTAACATGTCTCGTTCCTGTTTGGAGAGCCACTGGTTGGAATCAGCAGCAAAGTAATCAGATTCATCATCAATGACCTGGGTCCGGCGAGCACTGCAAAACACAAATGGATCCACTTAGTTGGGCAGGATTCAAACTTGGCAACAAGATTCACCTTCAAACTCTTGGGTATTTTCAGCATACAAATACAACACTACTACTCACACCAAGTCCTAATCCCCCATCACACTGATGTACATTGGGTCCTGGTCCAGCAACAACGCAAATTTAAAATTCTTATCCTTGTTCTTAAATCCTTGATCGTCTCTGTCAACCCCACGACCTTCTGAGACATCCACACTCCAATTCTGGCCTCCAGCGCCTACCTGATTTCTACTGCTCCAGTATGGGTGGGTGTGCCTTCAGCCAGCGAGGTCCTAAGCTCTGTAATTCCCCTCTGCAACCTCTTTGCCTCCCTCTACTCTAAGACACACCACTTTAAGTCAGGTTTTGGACACATACTCCTAGCATCTCTTTACATCAGGCTTGTGCAACCCATGGCCCATGGGCCACTAACCGGCCCGTCAAGCTTCTCCACCTGGCCTGCAGACTCACTGTTCAAACTACGAGTAAGTTCAATGGAAGACTCTGCAAGGAACTGCTACTCCAATCACAGGCTCAACCAGGAGAGAAACGGCCTATCCGCAGAAAATTCGGGAGAGAAACAGTCTCTGATCGGAGGAGCAGCAAGCTGTGTGAAGGTGAGTGGCTTCTCTTAGTGCACGCTGTGAAAACACTCTCTCACCCTCCAGTGCATGCACCAGCCCCCTAAAGGAGCACCACAGTCAAGATGGCAGAGAAGGCTGGGGAGGCCAAGGGAATCAGCAGGGTCATAGCAACAGCACCACCTAGCCACCACTCACTTAGGGCAGCTGGAGTCTCAGACAGGGCAGAAGTGAGGAAGCACGTCTCTTAAAGCATCCCGAAAACCTCCTCGGTAAAATGTCCAAACCGCCCAGGCCCAGGTGGGGAGTGAGTGAGTCTGTGTGAATGAGCGAGAGCATGAACCCTGAGACTGGGAGCAAGACGGACACACACATGCACACTCTGTCTCTCCTCCTCCTGTCCACCAAGCAGGTCGAGAGAGGAGGAAAACCAAGGTTGAAAGGCAGCCCGCTTCCAACGCTGGCTTTCGTATGAATTCTGCCAAGGCCAGTTCAGAGTTTGCACCACTTGAGGCAAACACAAGGTCAGTATTAGTGAAACCCCAACTCCTTAGCTCAGCCCCGGTCCCCACCCCTTCCCTGGCGAACAGGATTTGGGGCTTAATCTGCCTCTCTAGCTCCGCTTTGTGCATAAAAAGGCAAAAAGTTTTATTGGTTAACTCTGTTGCTTACCACTTTTTAATGGTAATTTTTATTAATTACTTATTTAAATTGTAAATTTATTGCTCAATACTGAATTTTTTAAAAAATTCATGTTTAATGTTGTGCCAAACCTTATCTTGCTGAAATCTGCTAATCAGCCCTTTGAATGAGAAAACAAATCGAAACGTGGTCCCCCACACGAAAAGGTTGGACAAGCCAAGGACCGATGTCAAATTTTATTTAATCATACTCCTGTGAACTCCCTTGGGTCACTTTATAACATTAAAAGGTGCTATATCAATGCAGTTCTTCTCTCTGCCTCCGAAGGTGGTCGGTGGTATTGTTCTCACCACTGTTAGTCTGTTTATCCATAAAAAAAATCTCAAAACCAGATGGATTTCAATAAAACTCAATAGGGCATAGCCCAAGGTAGAACCTATTAGTTTTTAGCAAAGATGCAGATCAAAATCCAGACTTTAACATGAGATATGGCAAATTGACATTTTTTTTTAAAGAATGTTGTGGATTAATTGAGAATATTGCTGAAAGTCACAGCTGCCAAAACGTGAGCAGAGTTTTCACAGCAGGTTGTTGGATGCGGATTGGCCTGAAGCCTCCTCAGTGATATGGAAGCCCTGAATAAAAAGGATTTACTTTTTCAGCTTTGTAGTTACAGAGCATTAAGCAGGCATGGAAAAGCTTCAAGATCTGTGAGATTGTAATAACGTTGAGTTAACGCAGCATGGTAGAGGTATGCGCTGTACCAAGTGCCCTCTTCATTGTTATTGCTCTGTTTCTGCCTCTTATCCTGTGCCCCATTTTCCAACTCACCGTCTGTGCCCCAACCTATATCCTGGACTGGCTGTCAGTTGTCAATGCAAGGATTGAACGCTGCTCAATCCTCCTCTCCAGACAGGGAACGCTTAAGAGGCAAATCTATTTCTTCATTCATAGTCTGAGTGAAAAATCCCCATTAAAATGACAGCCTCAATAATAGTGAAGAGGGTTCACGCACAACAGATGATGGATTATCCCTCCACCTCCAAATATCATTTTGTTTCTTCTCATGGGAAACCAGCAGAGAGGAGAATCAATACGGAATACCCAAGCTGCTTTTACAATTAGTTAGGTTTGCTCTCGCAGCTCTGCTTCCTAAGGCACAAAAGGCAAATGCAAAACTGCTAGGGTTCGCTAAAAGTGACTGCCATGATGACCTATTTTAAGCTTATTTTTTCTAATTGGCAGCAGTCATAAGGGTGTGCTCTTAGTATAAAAGCACTTTCAGCCTGGCAACTGGGGTCAGCGGCTGAAAATCCCAGGGAACAAAGTAGACACGGAGAGGGTGGGACCAGAAAATGACAGGATTGGGAAATGGCTGCTCATACAGGCAGTACCTGTTTGGAAAGTACTCACTTACAAAGGAGTGAAACTGCACTGTTCATGTCATGAAAGGTGAGAGTGTTTCAGGAGACTTGCATACAGAGGGAATCTATATACTGACAGAGAATGCATAATGTACAGCCACTTAACAGGATTCTGACTACCCAGCTGGCCGCATTGAATTAACAATTCAGGTAATTATCCTATAAAATGTAGTGATCACAGGGACAGGAGAAGGCCATTCAGGCCCTCAAGCCTGTTCTGCCATTCAATTAGATTATGGTTGATCTGCATCTCAACTTCATCTTGGTTCCATATTCCTCATTACCATTACATGGCAAAAATCTATCTGTTTTGAAATTCTCAATTAGCCTAGCCTCAGCTTTTACCACTACTCTAAGTGAAGAAGTCTTCCCTGAAAAACACCCCCTGGACAGTCTAGCAGTAATTTTATGATGGCTCCTTGTTCTATACTCCACCCGCCAGAAGAAATAGTTTATCTACCCTATTAAACCCTTTTATCATCTTAAGCACCAAATTAGGTCACCCTTAATCTTTTCTGCAAGGAAATTCAAGCCTAGAGTAGGCAACCTGTCCTTATAATTTAACTGTTAACCCCGGAATCATTCTAGTGAACCTGCACTTGCACTCCCTTGAAGGCCATTCTGAAGTGCAAGGCCAAAAACTGAATACAGTACTCCAGAACTCGCACAACTGGAGCTTTACTACCTCAAAAAAATGTGCGTTATTAGCCATATCATACGGTTATGGTATCCTACATGGATTCCTACTCAAATCACTGATAAGTGAACGCTTTGTGGGGAAGAGTTGTGCACAGTTAGTTGCTATATTTACACCCGTTTCAATAATATATCTGAAATAATTTAGCTGTTGAATCACAGTCACCACCTCATCCTTTTACCTGGTTTTGTCATATTCTAATAACTTGTCTTTGTGCTTAACAGCTTTCTCCAGCCCAGCTTTCAGAACCACTTCCTGATGAGGCAGCAGCTCCCTCTCAAAGGTATCAGGATTCCCTGCACCTAGAAGTGTCCAACAGGTTTCAAGTTACTCTTTTATTACATTTAAACAGTAAAACACTTGGAACTGGTTATAAAATAAGAGTCAAACGCCATTATAAAGTTTGCATGGAACCCTGAATTCAATATGATTAAACAGTGTGACCGAGGAAGCTTTAATACTACACACCAACTCCTGTACACAACACTGGCAAGTGCTTTAGTTATTCCAAATTATGTTTTGTTAACTGGATTATATACTTGTAACAAAAAGGTCTTGCTTTATATAGCACGTTTCACAATTCCAGGACGTGCCAAACCACTTTACAGACCATTCGAGCACAGCAAGCTCCCAGAACAACAATCCGAAAATGACCAAATAAATTGTGCTGGTTGAGGGAAAAATGACACTGGGGAGAATGTTTTTTTTTCCAACATAGTGCCATGGATTCTCTGAGGTCCATCTGAGGGGGCAGACGGGGCCTCAGTTTAATATCTCATCTGAAGGATGGCAACTTTGACCGTGCAGAGGCAGCGCTCCCTCATGTTATGATCCCCAAAGAGACCAACAAACCAAATTTACCAAATGACCCCAACAAAAAAAACTATGGACAAGATCTCACTTTTCATGACTTTTACTTTACAGACCAAAGCAAAATAAACATAAATTAAGCACGAATTAACAGGCAATGTGTATGACAAATTTCACATTAAATACCAAATACAGCAAAGATAGATCTAATGAATTTACTGGGCAGTCCCCTCAGCGTACATGGCATTATTTGACCAGATGGGTTTTTACAATTGATGATAGTGTCATGGTTCCCATTACTGAGACTAGTTTTCTTTTTTTTTTAAATTAATTGAACTTAAATTCCACCAGCTGATATGGTGGAATTTAAACCCGTGTCCCCAGAGAATTAGCTTGCACCTCTGGATTACTAGTCTAGTCTAGTGACATTACCACTATGCCACCATCTCCCACTGTTCTTCCCATTCTGCCTCTGCACTGTTGTTTCCACAGTGACCAGCCACCACTTTACACACGAACGCTGGTGCTGCCACCACCTGGCTCAAGCTCAAACAGCAACACTGAGGCCAGCCCCGAGACTCCCAAAACCACGGAATCCATCACACTCTATATGGCAGTGAGGTAGGTATCAAGGTCCCAGGTGGCTGTATTATACCCCTGCGTAGCCAGTTGGTGAAGGAAGAAACCAGAGCCTGTCTTTACTTGGAATAGATTTATTCATAGAGTAAAACATTACAGATATATTTATATATATTATATATATATATATATATATTATCTCTCTCCTGACTTCACTCTCCTCCTATGTTATTATGTATCTCTTAAAACAACAGTTGTAAGCAAATGAACTAATGATTAAACTAATTAGCTAACGATTAACCCCTTAAAGGGGCGCTGTAACAAAAACAAAACTTTAAAGGAAACTTATCAAAATTAAATTAAAATAACATTTTGAGGGGAAATAATGCACTCCAGCCCCTGCAGTGCCCACCAGTTGGGGAAGGCCTCAAGCGTACAGGTGGACACTGCGTGCTCCCTCTCCAAGGACACCTGAGCAGGAACCTAGCCGTGGTACAGAGGCAGACGGTTGGGCCGAATGACCCCCACCACCACCCCCGACTCCCTCCCTACCATTTACTGCCTGGACCATTAATGGTCAGGCCCAGGAGCAGGCTAACAAAGAGCTCTTCTGCCCTGTTTTCATCTCCACCCACTCACTGGGTGGTCAAAGATCATGAGCACGGGGCTGAAGTGCAAACAAAGCTACAGGAGCAGCCCTCACAAATACTGGAAACGGGGCAGCAACATCAGACAACCTACATACACATGGAACATGGATTCCTCAAGGCAGGAAATACAGGCGGCCTGGGAGTCCATGAACCATCCTGATCAACTGTTGCACAGGACTGCAACACCCTCCACACTAAACCCCCGGTGGAAAAGGGGAGGACTCCCACATAGAGAGAGGGTGGGGGAGACTCTGCCAGCTCTGGGTGGCACCTCAGGATCCCGCAGCGTGTCCAGATGGCGGACGAGGATGAGGAAGTGGAGGGCATGAAAGCAGCAGCCCGTACAGGGGTTTTCCAGGTGACCGCTCAAATTGTGGGGTTGAGGTTCCCACAGGAGGTTTCAGGACCTGGGGTCAATGTGAAATTCCGTCCAAAACAGGTGTCAGTTCAGACCGGAGTCCACCACACACTTGAGCCGCTTCGATACCTCGAGTGCAGTCGGGGCCAAGCACCATGTTTTTAAGGCTCTGGGTGGCTTTGGCCACAATCTGGACATCCACAGACGCAGAACGCACAAGTTCTATTGGCAAACATCCAGCCTGCTCCTCCACCATCCAGCGACATCTCAAACACTGGCACCCCCAGCAGCTCAAGCCCTCTCTTCCGCCAGCCACATAAACCCTTATTGGTGGAGGTGTGGGTTCTTGAGCAGTGGCTCTCAGGCATTAGCCGCTACTCCTGACAGGAGCGCACTCTGGCATGAGCAACCATGTTCCAAATTTTGATCAGTTCCTGGCAAAATACATCCAACTTCCGCAAGGAGGCACAGAGACCTCCCAGGTCTGTAAACAGCAGCTGCAGGTCATAATTGAGGCCGTGCAGCCGGCAGAAGAAATAAGTCACCAGCGCACATCTGGGAGGGGGCTTGACGTAAACGGTCTGCGGGGTCTGAAGATGGAAAGTCGGCACCTGGGTGCGAAGGCACACCACCACCTAACTACAGGAGACTTGTACCTCAGCAGTGACCCAGTGCATCCTTTTGTCCAGAAGAAGTCGACGAGCTTCTTCTGTATCTTAGTGACAAATTCAAGGGGAGGGATCAAAATAATCAACTGATACCACAACATGGCAGCCATCAGTTGGTTTTTGACCAGCACTCAGCCCCTGTGGGATAGCACTCTGAGCAGTCCTGTCCAATGCCCTAGGAGAATGGTGACTTTGACCTCCTGTCAGCTTTTAAATTCCATCAATGGCCATGGTGGGATCTGAACCCATGGCCCCAAAGAATTAGCCTGGGCCTCTGGATTACTAGCCTAGTGACTTTACCACTATGCCACCACTTCCCCATGCTGTTCCCTTGCTGCCTCTGCCCACAGTAATTTCCATGGTGACCAGCCACCACTTTACACACCAATGGTGGTTGAGCTACCTAGCTCAAGCTCAAACAGCAATACCAAGGCCAGTCCCAAGGCTCCCAAAGGCACAGAGTCTATCACACTCTATACTGCAGTCAAGGGTCAAGATTCAAGATGGCTGTATTATACTCCTGGGTAGCCAGTTGGTGAAGAAAGAAATGCACTTCAAGGTGACTTGCCTTTCAATTATGCCCTCTCTCCCTGGCAGTAACTCAGGACTTTGCACTTTTCTTTGATAAGCAGGGGAAGTTTGCCACAACAATTTGCATTGCATCATTCATTACTGTAGCAAGTAGCAACCATCTGAAGAGTTGGTGGATCCATAGCTGTACTGAACCTCATCCACTGTTAGGACACTGGCTGTTCTCCTTAGAGCAGAGAAGGTTAAAAGAAGACTTTCTGTAGACATTTAAAAGCATGAAGGGTTTTGATAGTTTCTCCTTATTTACTCGATTTCAGAGTAAAGAATCCAGGCCCACATGCAGCAAGACCTGGAGAACATCCAGGCTTGGGCTGATACGTGCCAAGTAACATTCATAGCACACAAGTGCCAAGCAATGACCATCCCCAACAAGAGAGAATCTAACCATCTCCCCTTGACTTCCAATGGCATTAGTATCGCTGAATCCCCTCCCATTAACAACCTGGGGGTTACTATTGACCAGAAATTGAACTGTGACAGCCATACAAAAATTGGGCGCACAAGAGGCTAGGAATTCTGTGGTGAGTAACTCACCTCCTGACTCTCCAAAGCCTGTCCACCATCTACAAGGCACAAGTCAGGAGTGTGATGGAATATTCTCCACTTGCCTGGATGAGTGCAGCTCCAACAACATTCAAGAAGCTGAACACCTTCCAGGACAAAGCAGCCCGCTTGATTGGCATCCCACCCAAAAACATTCACTCCCTCCAACACTGGCGCACAGTGGCAGCAGTATGTAACATCTACTAGGCATTGCAAGGAACTGCAGAAACTCACTAAGCCTCCTTTGACCGCAAACCCACGACCTCTACCACCTAGAAGGACCATCTGCAAGCTCCTCTCCAAGCCACTAACCATCCTGACTTGGAACTATATCGCCATTCCTTCACTGTCACTGGGTCAAAGACCTGGAACTCCCTCCCAAACAGCACTGTGGGTGTACCTACATCACATGGACTGCAGCGGTTCAAGAAGGCAGCTCACCGCCATCTTCACTAGAGCAATTAGGGGTGAGCAATAATAATGCTGGCTGAGCCAGCGATGCCCACATCCTGTGAAAGAAAATTCCGGTGGCAGAGGGGTCAGTAACCAGACGACACAGATTTAAGGCAATTAGAAAAAGAACTGGGCAACGGGAGGTCATTTTCTGTTTTAAGCAGAGTGAAATGGGAAGGGGGACACTGGCATAATGGTAAAGTCACTGGGCTAGGAATCCAGAGGTCTAATGCTCTGGGGAAATGGATGCAAATCCCACTGTGGTAGCTGGTGGAATTTAAACTCAATTAATAAATCTGGAATATAAAGCTAGTCTCAGTAATGATAACATGAAAACTATTATTGATTGTAGTAAAAATCCATCCGGTTCACTAATGTCCTTTAGCGAAGGAAATCTGTGATCCTTATCCAGTATGGTCAACGTGACTCCAGACCCACAGCAATGTGGTTGACTCTTAACTTCACTCAAAGGCAATTAGGGATGGGCAACAAATGCTGGCCGTGCCAGTGACTCCCACATCCCATAAAAGAATAAAGAAAAACTGATATGTTACATTAGATTGGAAATTGGAAATGGTTAGAAACCACCTGACAGGGTGATGGAAGCAGATTGGAGACAAAATTTACCATCCTTTGGAGACAGAGCCAGGGAGCGGGACGAAATGATTCAATGATTGAAAGCAATTGTTGATTTTAATCTATACATAAGCAAAGGACATGAACATTCAGATAAGTAGATGCATTTGTGGAAAAGAATATTCAGATCATAATAATATCAAAGAACAAAACATCATAAACTGTAGAATTATTGGTCTGGATAACATAAATGTCAGCTTTGATTCAGTGGGTAACATTCTTGCATGAGCTTGAAGATCATGGGTTCAAATCCTCACATTGGAGACCTAACATAATCCAGGCTGACACGCCAATGCAGTACTGAGGAAGGGCTGCACTGTTGGACCTGTCATCTTTCAGAACATTAAGCTGAGGTCTCGTCTTTCCCCTCAGGTGGAGGTAAAAGATGCTGTGGTGCTATTTCAAAGGTCATCGTAAATGCATGGAATAAAGGAGAGAGCTCTATGGGCATTCCCATTAGAAACCAATGGATAGCAATCTGAAGAGGGAGCCCTCACTCAAGGCACAGATCAAATCCATCCTGTGACTGGATTTTCTTTTGGTGAACAAGTTGATCAAATTGGAAAGTTTGCTCAAAGCGAAAGATGCTTGTGCTGGGAAATAGGCCGTTCCAGCCAAAGGCAGAGTAGCATTACATCCCATCAGCCATGGCTGGATTCAAACCCTGATCTTGGAATGGAGAGATCTGTTACATTAGAACACGCACTTCCATGCAAGGAGTACGGTTCCTTAGGCTCTGCTACTTCAATGGTCATTCTTCACAGGTAGGAACGTTGACACGCTGGTCTGTTTTAGGAGGCATTGGACCCAAACCAATCCTGTACATGTTCCAACTTTCCAGCAGAGATCATCAATCATCAGAAGCAAATACCATGGGGAATTATAAGGTTATAAAGCGGTTCAATAGGATAAAAATAGAGAAGTTGTTTCCACCTGTGGAAAGTCCAAAGCTAGGAGCCATAAATATAAGGTAGACACTAATAAATCCAATAGGGAATTTCAGAGAAACTTCTTCACCCAATGAGTGGTAAGAATGTGGAATTTGCTACAATATGGAACAGTTGAGGCAAATTACACAGATAATTTAAGAGGAAGCTGGATAAACACATAAGGAGAAAGAAATAGAAGATTTTCCTGGTATGGTTAAATGAAAAAGGGTGGGAGGAGGATCATACGAAGCTAAAAACATCATAGACCATTGAGCCAAATGTTGCTGTGATGTACGTTCTATTTAATTCCCCTTCAAGACACACGGTGAGTTGCAGCATGCTCCCTGAACCACAACTAATTTACAACAGACCAAGAACTGAACTCAGGACTTCTGATCTGTCTGGGTCAATTACATGCTACCTTTAAACAGATCCAATGGAGAACACCAATAAATATTTCCAATTATCAAATACACAGCAATCGTAAATAACTAACCTGTAGTCGCCATGAGTTTCTTGCGTAATTTCTGACTCTTGTTTGAGTCACGGACAAGGATCTCTTGCTCTTCCTTGGTACAGACCTACAAGAGATACATTTAGATTAAGGAATGATGCAGGGACTAAGAGGTTATACTTACAGGAAAGGCTGAATAGGCAGGGGTGCTTTTCTCTAGAAAAGAGGAGGCCAAGGGATGACCCAACAGTGGTCTTTAGATAATAAAATGTTCGATAAGTCAGACATAACAAAAACGTTTCCACTTATGAGGCAATCCAAAGTTACAGATCATAAATATAAAAAGAGTCACTAATACATGCAATGGGAAACTCAGGAGAAACTTCTTTAACCAGAGCGGTGAGAATGTGGAACTCAGCATCACAAGGAGTGGCTGAGGTAAATAACATAGATACATTTAAGGAGAAGCTGGGTAAACACATAGGAGAGAAAGGAATACAAGGTTATGCTGATAGGGTTTTGATGAAGAGTGATAGAAGATTTGTATGGATCATAAATGTTGGCTTGGAATAGCTGAGCTGAATGGCCTATTCTGTGATGCAAAACTCTATGTAGTGCGTATGTGTTCTTCCAGGTACACATATTCTTTTCCTATCGAAAAGGGAGTTAAGGCATGACTTCCCTTCATTTTACTGAATCACTTAAGCCAAATTACTCCGATTTCCAAATATCCTGTTCAAAGCTGGTCCTCAATAAATGGAGGAACGCTCCCCAATATTCTCTCTTTCTTCCTATGTCAGTTACTTAAAAGGAAAAATTTGAAAAATAAATGTGTCAAAAATATTCCTAACCACTTGAGCTTTGAGTTTCAATGTACAGAAACGGCACAACTTTGCTCTGCTCAATGTGTAGCTGCCACATAAGGGAGGTTTTAACATTACATGAAGGACATCTTGAAAGCCAAGATCCAGGAAAGCATCATCTCAGCTCATCTCTGGGCAAAAACAAATACTATGCATAATTTTCTACCATTAAGGTATAGCCACTTCCACAAAATACAACGAAGCATTCTGTGCAGTGCCGAAGGAGTCTTCAGGTGGGAGTGGTGTCATTTGTTCAATGGCCTTGCTCAAATCAAAGCACAGTGACAGTTCGACAATGCAATAAATGGTACAAACGGTAGTCAGATGAAGACATCACATTTCATTGGGCACACACTAGTTTGAGCTGCTGACATTGAGAAGGAGCATAATTAATAAGTGCAGTTGAAATTAGACATTGCTGAAGCAGCTGGGATGAATGAGTATTAATCAATGTGCTCACACTGTCAGGCTTAAACAGATTTGTCTTATCAAATCAGTCACTGCTTACGGTAAAAGTATTAAACAGGTAGGGGAAAAACAAATTTTCCAGCTAATTACATTCCTGCTTATTAACACTCCCCAAAACCTTCCTGTTCTCTTCTCTTCTGCTGAGCAGTTGAGTTGAGCTATCATTGGATTATGTGTCAAGGACCTCAAATGGCCGTTTTTGTGCATCAGCCTGGTACCCGATCGTGAGCCCTAGTCCACCCACCAGGAATGTTCATACCATGCACACTTACCAGCTAGGGTCAATGAATGGCAATAAGTGAATTGGTCAAATTTCATTCTTAGCCGATTGTAGTACCTCTCCCATCTGCCTTCCCTCCCTGAACCATTTCTTGGGCTGAGATCAGCTAACCCAACACAGACTATGGAATGGACCAGTTCCTGACCAATAGATTTCAAGAACACATCGCAAGGTATACTTAGCTATCGTGAGAGGTAAATTGAACTGAATTAACATTTTCCATAGAAATCAGAATCAAACGACAGATATCAGTGAGACAGCACAGCTGGCAATTCTGTACATCTTGATCAATACAAAGGCCAGCCATTTGCTCACTTCCATAAGGAATACAAGTACAGAATATCTCACTACCCAGGAAGCAGAGCCTTCATCAGAGAGAATTACGCACTCACCAGCGTTCTACAAAATAAGCAGGGACCCGATCCCTCCTGCATGCAGACAATGCGGCCGCAACCCAGGCAGTTGTTGATTAATTTGTGCGTTTGTCCTAAGCATTCACAGGAATGACGGCCAGGGAGAGTGACAACAAGTCGGTCCTCACCCTCCTTTGTGTACAGAGACAGGTACTTCATCTTCTTCTTGGATGCAGAATTAGTCTCTTGCACCTGGTTAAAAACAGAAGTAAAAAGTGTAATGTAGAAAACACAGCAGCCAATTTGTGCACAGCAAGCTCCCACAAACAGCAATGACAAGATAATCACTTTCCAGTGATGTTGATCGAGGGACAAATATTGCCCAAGACACCGGGCAGAACTTCCCTGCTCTTCTTCCAATAGTGCCATATGATCTTTTATGTTCACCTGCGAGAGTAGACAGAGCCTCATTTAAAGTCTCATCCGAAAGACAGCACCTCTGGCAGTGCAGCACATCCTCAGTACTGCATCAGGAGTGTGTGTGTCTAGATTTTATGCGCTGAAGTGGGATTTGAACCCACAACCTCTGACGAAAGAGGGGAGAGTGCTACCGACTGAGCTGCAGATCTAACCTTGATCAGTAAGCAGCTGTTCTCAATAGTCACTTCTGCTTTCGCCACAGTGCGAATATCTTCTCCTGCATCTTCAAATTCCTATAGGACGGTTTCAATCCTAGCTGGACACAATAACCATATTCAGACCCTTTCCACATCTCCTGAGTATCCTCTAAGTTAATTAAGTCATGAAGAATCCCTCCAAGAGCAGTGCTTCACACCTCCCAATGACTGATTGCAAAGCAGAATAGGTTGAACTCTGGAACAGAAACTGAGTAAAGGACTGTCACAAGGGCACAATCTG
Organism: Cetorhinus maximus; assembly: GCF_964194155.1. Lineage (NCBI taxonomy): Eukaryota > Metazoa > Chordata > Chondrichthyes > Lamniformes > Cetorhinidae > Cetorhinus > Cetorhinus maximus. The sequence goes on from NC_135908.1 coordinate 19,437,984, forward strand.
AAATTATCTACAAAGTGCACAAAAATCTCCATGAGCTGCTTCATGGACCGCATGCAAACCAAATTCCTAATCTCTGATGTACTGAGGAGTTGGAGTTTTTCCCCAATTGGCTCTTGTTCCCTGTCGGTTAATTTGAAAGCGATGGTGATAAAGTTCTACGAAGAGGTCTCCATAAACAAGCATGAATTTGTGGGGAGAATATTAATTTTAAAATCAAAAGTGTTTTCTACCCTCCAAGAAAGAACTGACCAATATATTACATTTTCTAGGGTTGTCAATCTTTTGGAAAAATTTGAAATAAGCCTTATGATCAGAGTTGGATCTATTAAAGAGAGAAGCTTTGTTTTATTTTAAATGAGTAAGATTACACTTGGTTAACTCAACTTGTATCCTCTTTGCCTAACTGTGCTGCCATCAACTACATTTCCTGTTTGTAGGTAGCTGCCAATGTTTCCTATAGCCAACTACCAGGGACTGGTCCAGTCAGGAGTTGCCTGTCCAACTTTCTCTGTCACAGTGAAACAACATAGCTCAGGGCAGCTGCCTGGAGATGTCACACTTTAACCAGGCTCTGACCAAGTGACCAGGACTCAATGCTACATTCAAAGAAAGAAGGAGTTTTGTTTTCTTGGATGCAACATTAGCCTCTGGGAGTGGAGACTGTTCACCTGGCAAAATATTTTAAATGGGCTCTGGGGAAGGTAGGAATGGTATAATCGGAAAGTGAACAGGATAATAAAGTGGGGAGAGTGAGAAGAGGGAGGGAGAAGGGGAAGGAAAAACAATGCACTCCCTGTGAAAGAGTTGAGAGTCCGGTTGTAAGCTTGGAGCCAGTGCTCAAATTAGCAGGTTTTTTTTCCCCCATGGGTAGCACATTTCACAATGATTGATGCAACATTGCACCATTGAGGAGGCTGGGGAGACAGGTAACCAAATAGCTAACACACCTCTATGCTAACACCACCACATCCAATCTCATGTAGACCCCATCTTGCATCATTCATTCGAAATTACCACTCATATTGGTTTAATAACATAACTCATTTTGATGCATGTCTTTCTTCAAAGAATATACATGGCTCCATTCAAAACCTGTACCACTCAATCCTCAGACACAAGCACTTACATTCACGTCAGTGTTTGCAGCCCTAATATAATTCCAATCTGGCTGCTCCCAGCAGTCAGCTTTCATTATTCGAGGGATAGGAACTAACGGGGGTGCTAGTCACAGACAATCCACACAGTTAACAACATCTTCTGCTGGTTTTCAAAGTAGAACTAACAGCAGTTCTGCAGAATGTTTTGAGACTTGGCCGATTCCGTGCGCCTGGGGAAAGTCCAAGTTACAAAATCACAGAATTGTTAAATAGCACAGAAGGAGGCCATTCCGCCTATAGTGTCTGCACTGCCTCTCCGAATGAGCAATTCACCCGCTTTCTCCCCATGACCCTGCATGTTCTTCTTTTTCAGATAACAATCTAATTCCTCTATCTCAGGCACACAAATAGTTGCTTGGTGGTACAAATCTGGAGTATTGCTGAAAGAAAAGAGGCATGTTGTCGAAGCTTTTCACCCTGCACTCATCAGGACAGCTGCGCAAGATCCTATCAAACACCATTTCCCTTCAGCCATTCACAATAGGCAGCAGACTGACCGTACTCAACCAGCCCACGCCTGCAAAACTCAGAAGTGTCCAACATTAGATGCGATTTCACAATTGGACAGCACTTACTGAACAAATCACAGAATGTTATGGTACAGGAGGCCATTCGGCCCAATGTGTCCACACCTGCTCTCAAAATGAGCATTATGACTTAATGCCATTCTCCTGCCTTTTACTTGTACCCTTGCTATTCAATTTCTATTCAAATAATCATATAATGTCCTCTTGAATGCCTCAATTGAACTTTCCTCCACCACACTTCTAGGCAGTGCATTTCAGACTCAAACCACTTGCTGTGTGAAGAAGTCTTTTCTCACATCACATTTGCTCCTTTTGCAAATCACTTTAAATCTGTGCCCTCTCGTTCTCCTTTTACGAGCAGGAACAGTTTCTCCCTATCAAGTGTGCAAAGAATTACACCAGCAACCAATTCAAGATCATGTCGGGCTCACAATGTGGCTCAGTTACACTTGCTAGAAGCTGTATATATTCAAAGGCAGGGCCCTGTCCTTTGCAAACAGAAAGAATATATCCAGGCATTGAGCCTTTTCAATTAAACAAAAGCATGGGAAATAACTGTTCCCTGGTTGCATTCTCCATGGCAACCCCTCAACCAGAATCCACTTACCAATGAATTGCACCCTTTTTGCATGCAGTATAAATTGATGTTCCCTTTGAAATTTGGTATTCTTGTCCTGATGAGTGCAAGATGAAAAAGTTTCAACAACATGCCTCATTTTCAGCAGTGCTCAAATCAAATTCCCTTTGAATACCTCAATTGAACCAGCCTCCATCACACTGTCAGGTAGTGCATTCCAGATCTTGACCACTCGCTGCATGAAATTGTTTTTCTTCATGTCATCTTTGCTTCTTTTGCCAATTACTTTAAACCTGTGACCTTTTGCACTCAATCCTTTCAGGATTTGGACAGTTTCTCCCTAGATACTCTGTCCAAACCCTTCACGATTTTGAGTACCTTTATCAAATCCCCTCAGCCTTCTCCAAGAAAAACAGTCCTAACTTCTCCACTCTATCTACAGAACTGACGTTCCTCATCCCTGAGACCATTCTCATTAATCTTTTCTGTACTTCTCCAATACCTTCACATCCTTCGTAAAGTGTGGCGCCCAGAACTGGACACATTACTCCAGCTGAGGCCTAATTAGTGTCTTATACAGGTTCGACATAACCTCTTTGCTCTATGCTCCCATCAATAAGGCCTATGATATTGCTCTCTCAGCCTGTCCTGCCACCTTCAATGATTTACGCACATATACATCCAGGTCCCTCTGTACCTGCACCCCCTTTAGAATTGTATGTTTCATTTTATATTGAATCTTCATGTTCTTCCTGCCAAAATTAATCGCTTCACATTTCTCCAAATTGAACTTCATCTGCCACTTGTCTGTCCATCCCACTAACCTGTCCATGTCCTTCTGAAGTTCTACACTATCCTCCTCACAGTTTACAATGCCTCCAAGTTTCGTATAATCTGCGAATTTTGACAGTTTGCCTTGCACACCAAGGTCTAGGTCATTCATATATATCAGGAAGAGAAAGTGTCCCAACACAGACACCTGGGGAATTCCACTACAAACCCTTCTCCATCCTGAGAAACATCCATTAACCACTATGCGCTGTTATCTGTCACTTAGCCAATTTCGTATTCAGGTTGCTACTGTCCCTTTTATTCCATGACCTACAACTTATCTCACAAGTCTGTTGTGCAGTACTGTATCAAATGCTTTTTGGAAGTCCATGTACACCACATCAACAGCATTACCCTCATCAACCATCTCTGTTACCTCTTCAAAAAATTCCAGCAAGTTAGTTAAACACAATTTTCCCTTAACAAACCTGTGCTGGCTTTCCTTAATTAACCTGCATTTGCCCACGTGACTATTAATTTTGTCCCAAGTTATTGTTTTGAGAAGTTTCCCCACCACCGAAGCTAAACTGACAGGCCTGTAGTTGCTGGGCTTATCTTTGCACCTTTTTTTGAACAAGGGTGTAAAATTTGCAACCCTCCAGTCCTCTGGCACCAAGTCAGAGTCTAAAGAAAACTGGAAAATTATGATCAGTGCCTGCCCAATTTCTTCTCTCACGTCCCTCGGTATCCTTGGATGCATCTCATCCAGTCCTGGTGCCTTATCAACTCTTAAGTACAAACAGCCTATCCAATAGCTCCTCCTTATCAATTTTAAATCCTTCTCATGTGTTAATTATCTACTGTTTCACTGTGTCCTGTGTAGATCTTGTCCCTTGGTAAAGACAGATGCAAAGTATTCTCTTAACACCTCAGCTAATACCTCACCTTGTGCCTCCATGCACAAATCCCCTTCATGGCTCCTAATCGGCCCTACTCCTCAATTTACCACCCTTTTACTATTTATATGTGTAGGGAAGACTTTGGGATTCCCTGTTATGTTAGATGCTCATCTCTTTTCATACTCTCTCTTTGCTTCACTTGTTCACTTTTTCCAGCACAAGTCAGATAGCACAAATGCTTGAGTGTGGGAAAGAATGCCATTGGAAGGGTATATCACCTGAACCTTTTAAAACTAAAAGGATTTCCCCAGTGCATCCAGCTTCATCATCCCTTGCTTTCAAGTGCACTCAATTTCCAGAGTGGTGAGCCACATAGTGACAGATCCTGGTGGTGCAGCCACAAAGCCAAATTCAATCTAGCTTTCTGTTAAACACTTAACTCCTGCTGCCAACCTGAAAAGCATCATGTACGGCTGTGCACGTGCACTCAGCCCGCACTGCAGCTGCCAGCGCTGATGCAACTGTCCCTGGCACTTTTCCAGTTTGCAGGCGGAGCTGTTGTTGGAAGAAACCCATGTTTTACTGCCATTGTTCTTCAAAATAATGGGAGGATTTTGACCCTTCTTAGATCTCAGACCTCTGAATGTCCTCACAAATAAACACAACCTTATTGGTGACCAAACTGCATGAGTGCAGGGAGTTTCTACAGAGCTAAGCTAGCTCAGTTCCTAGATAATGGGACTCATAATCACAGGGTTACTGTTATGAGCCCTACATGAATTGATTATTTTTTTTAAAAGAAAAATTTTTTACAATTATTTTAAGTTTTTAAACTGGTTGCTGGAGTGAAAATATCTACTGTCATTCCCAGGCATCTTGTATTCACTACTGGAATAACTATTTGAAATACAGTATTGCTTTATTTAATAATTTGCAAATCTTTGCACCTTAGATAAAAAGTCTCCATCATAAATAAAGTTCCAAAATGTTTGTTGTAGAGGAGACAGTTATAAGACACCAACTTGCAAAAAAAAATGTATAATTCAACAACAGAAAGCGGGGCTGCACTTAAATGCACTTCTGACTTCAAACATTTACAGACTGAGATGACACTTCATCTGCATATGAGTAGGAAGTGCTCCCCCTAGTGTTGCACCAGAAATAAACAGAGGATTTGTTAAAAGATACAGAAAATGAAATGAACCAATCTGATTCTGAAACAGTACAGCTCCTTCAGTAGTCATCCGGTTGAGCCACAGACCCAAAGAATGACTCACGTCCATTAAATAGAGTTAACCGACTTCAGTCAGGGTGGCAATATAAGGGAAAATAGAATCACAGAATCTTGAAGGGCAGCAAGGTGGGCCACTGATCCCATCATATCTGTGCTGGCTTTTTGCAAGAGCTATCCAATTAGTCCCACTGCCCTGCACTTCTCCATAACCCTGCAAATTTAACCCCTTAAAGTACTTATCCAATTTCCTTTTGAAAGCTGTCATTGAATCTACTTCCACCAGCCTTTCAGGCAGCATATTCCAGGTCACGATAACCCACCTAATATAAAAAACAATTTCCTCATCTCTCCTCCCAGTTCTTTTCCCAGGATTCCCAGACTGGATTTCTAACATTGGTCCGCTTTGAAGTGCACAGATAGGCCTCAAGTACAGACAGGAATGTGTTTAAACTGTGATGCTTCCCACAGTCGCCAAGCCTGCCAGCATCCATTGTGAAGGTTGATCTCTGACCGGCGGCCGTAGGTCTGGGCCCAAGCAAGGAGTTCGCACCTTGGGGAGGGACCAGCAGAAATATGGCAGAAGAAATTTAGAATGGAAAAAAGCAGTGCAACAAATTCGACAGATCACACAGCTTGAACTGAAAGACGCGCTCTCAATTTATCACTTTCAAATTTGTTGAAATAGCGCAACAGTTAGGGGCAACCAATATTAGTAAATAAATTAATAAATGGCAATGACTGTTGCATCTCAAAGTTATTCCGTCTTACGATGTTCAAAGCGCAGTAAAAACTGAACCAACGTATTCCAGTGACATCTCTTATCAGCAGACATAGAAAGGCCCATGAAGTCACAATTTATATGCTGGATTTTACAGTTAGCAGAAGGTTCAGGTTAGATTTAATGAAGTTTTTCCATAAGCAGTTACTATAAATTTGCAAAAATGTACAATAAAATAATATATCAGCTTCAAGTTAACTTTTGAAAAAGGGAAAATAAACAAAGAAACGGTGGAGAGAAATCCCTCTTTGCTGTGATTCTGGCATCAGAATTTAATGAAGATGTTTTCCATCCAATTCAACACTCTCAGCAGGGGACTTCTACATTGCAACTCTCTCAAAGGATTGAACACATTTTCACAAGTTTAGGGAAATTCTCTTTTAGCTTCAAAAGGGCCTACACAAATTCAGGGAAAAGTGGAAATTCAATGGTCTAGGAGAGTTCTAAAAAGCAAAAGGCCTACAAAGAAAGTAATGATGTGTAAAAAGGGAATATGACAAAATTTGCAATGGATATTAAGCCACAGCAAAGCCTTCCATAAATATATTAAGGAAAGAGTGTTAAACATGAATGCGGGCCCCCTGAAGACAGATATAGACATGGCTATAATGGCCAATAAAGGGAATGCCAGAACGGTAATGGAGAAAATAATGGGGCTTTAAGATAGAAAAACCTATCGGACTTTATGGTTCCCACCTCAATATTAAAAGAAATAGATGGGGAAACTGTAGATGTGTTAATCATAACTTTCCAAAACATCTAGATTCAGGAATTATGCCTCAGGAGTGACAACTGTAACTGTCACTCCGTTAGTTAAGAAGGGAGAGAGGGAGAAATCAGGTAACTACCGACCCATCAATTTATCAGTTTGGGGAAATTGCTGAAATGTGTCATCAGGGACAGATGACTGAGAACTTAGACAAGTTTGAGCTGAACAAAAAGAATTAGCATTGACATGTTGAATAGGTCATGCCTGACTAATCTAATCAAACTTTTTTTTGAAGAGATCGCTGATAAGAGTTGACAGGGAAGTGTATGAATCTTGACTATGTGGACTTCCAGATGGTATTTGACAAGGCTCCACAGAGAGATCATTGAAACTGAAAGTGGGTGAAATTGGAAGTAAGCTCATGATATTAGTTGAGAATAGGTTGTGAGGTAGGACACAGTGAATACAGTAAGGAAATGCACTCTGATTGGTGGAATGTGACAAGTGGTGTTCTCCAGGGGTGCAGCTTTTCAGCATACATAAATTTGGATGAAGGTATTGAAAGTTGTATATCTAAGTTTGTAGATGACATGAGTGAGGAGCAACTAGCAGCAACTTAGAATGGGATATAGACAAAATAATTGAGTTGTCAAAACTATGACAGATGGAGTTAAGCGGTGATGTCATTGATGTGCTTAAGATGATAATATATAAAGGCTGATTAACAAACACTATTTCCTCTGGTGGAGGAATCCAGAACAGGGGGGCATAATCTTAAAATTAGAGCTCGATCATTCAGGAGTAAAACCAGAAGTGCTTTTTTTCCACAAAGTGTAGCAGAAATCTCAAATTTTCTCTTCAGAAAAGTTTGTGGATGCTGGGACAATTGAAACTTTCAAGACTTTTGTCAGGTCAGGAAATTAAGCGATATGGAGGAAGGCAAGTAAATGAGTTGAGGCATACATCAACCATATCAACTTGAGGGGCTAAATGTACTCCTCCTGCATTTGTAAAACTGACTGAAATACTAAAATAAAGTCAAGCCATGGGGCATTGCAATCAATTATTCTCCTTTAGCCAGTCAGAGAATGTTCAACACTGCTTTGGCCACAAAGTAGAAAGAGCAGAGTTTCACTGTCATTTCTCGGTTTAGTCAGCAGACATGAAAATGCTTGTTGCCTTCAGGACTTACCTTTACCAGATCCATGGGTGTTTTAACCTCTTCCACTGGGAGCTGGCTCTCCGACACAAGCAATGGCTCTTGCTTGTTCCGGCCTTTCCGCTTGGACTTCTTGAGCTGGTCACCAGCTTTCGATAAATCTGGAACCTCTACAGACAGAGAGATTTGCATTTATACAGCACTTCTCACAACCTCAGAACTTCCCAAAGCGTTTTACAGCCAATGCAGTATATTTTGAAGTTTAGTCACCGTTGCAATATGGGATATGTGGCAGCCAATTTGTGCACAGCAATGCAGCACTCCCTCAATACGGCTTTGGAGCGGAGAAGCATGTGGAAACTGTTCGGAGTGCTTTTCATTTAGCCCCACGTTAAAAATTGAATCCATTAGAATAGAAACCAAGAAGAAGCTTAGTTTTTAAAATAAGAGCAAAATACTGCAGATGCTGAAAATCCAAAAGACAGAAAATGCTGGAAAATCTCAGCAGGTTAGGCAGCATCTGTGGAGAGAGATACAGAGTTAACATTTCGAGTCCGTATAGCTCTTCTTCGGAACTGGAAAAAGACTCTTCCAAAGAGGAGTCATGCTGGACTCGGAAGGTTAACTCTGCTAACATAGATGCTGCCAGACCTGCTGAGCTTTCACAACATTTTGTCTTTATTACAGTTTTTAAATTCTGACTTACTAAACTTAGACAATTTAAGGGCTATGAATTATAACTGTGTTAGAATTGGACATACCATCTTTTTTTCTGTATAACTGTACTTGTCCAGGAGCAAGTAACTCTTGTGATCTCTTCCACCTTTTCAGGAGCTCATCAATGAAAGTCCGTTTCTTCCCTTCGGTCCCTTGAATCAAGTCAGCAATGTAATCTTCAATTTCCTCTGCACTCTCAATCGACAGGACGTACCTGGGTGAATAAAATAAATGTTTTGTATAGTTGGGGAATAGAGGCAGAAGATATTGAAAGTTTGTGATCAGGGTATCAGGGAATTAAATTAATTCACACTCCTAAACCCAAGCAATCCCAAGACGCAAACAGTCCAAGTTATAAATACGTTTAACCTCAATCTCAGAGGCACACCCCTATGCAATAGCACTGTGAACATGGGATTCGCCAGGTGAGAAAAGGCCACGGTCCACCTAGAGTGCCTACCCATCCTTAAAAATCTTACAATTATAGCTAGGCCATTCAGGAATGAAATTAAGGAGCATTTATTCACACAAAGGGAAGTAGAATTCTGGAAATTTCAATTGTTCCCCAAAGACTATGGATGTTGGGGGACAACTGAGCTTATCAAGGCTGAGATCTATAGATTCTTGTTAACAAAGGTATCAAGAGATATGGAGGGGAGGGAAGTAAATGGATTTGAGATACAGATTAGCCATGATCTACTTGAATGGCCGAAGAGGCTCGAAGAAAGGAATGGCCACCTCCTATTTCCCCCTCCAAGGATCTATCCTTGGCCTCCTGTTTTTGTTCATCTCCCTTCTGCTCCTCAGCAATGCCATCCACATGTACGCTGACAGCAACCAGCTCTACCTCACCACCACCTCTCACTGTCTCCAAACTGTCAGACCGCTGGCCTGACATTTTGTACTGGATAAGAAAGATCTCACCATTTAATTGGGGAGAAGGCCAAAGCCACTGTCTTCAATTCCTACCACAAACTCCTTTCTCGATTCCATTCCTCTCCCCTGCAACTGTCCAAGACTGAACCAGACTGTTTTCAACCTTGGTGTTGTATTTGACCACATATCCATAACATTACTAGTCACCACTCACCTTCTGCTAAAACCCCCATCCATGCCTTTCTTACCTCTATGTTTCTGTAACTCTGAACTATTATTCCAATGCTCTACTCACTGGCTTCTATCTGCAACCCTCCATAAACTTCAGCTCATTAAAATTCTATTGCTCGTATCCTAACTTGCATCAGACCCATTCACATGTCACCTCTGCTTTTGCTGACCTTCATTCAGTCAAGCAACAGTTCCATTTTAAAATTTTCACCCTCGTTCTCAAATCCCTCCTTTGCCTTGCCCCTCTCTAACCCTGTAACCTCCTCCAGTCCTACAACCCGGAGATCTCTGTGCTCCAATAATTCTGGCCACTTGTGCATCCCTGATTTTAAATGGACACAATTGGCAGCCATACCTTCAACTGTCAAGAGTTTAAGTCCTGGAATCTCCTCCTTAAAACCCCTCGGCCTCTCTTGCTTCCTTTAAGATGCTCCTTTAAATCTACCTCTTTGACCAAGCTTTTGATCACCTGCTCTCCAATATCTCAAATTTTTGTTTGGTAACACCTCTACAAAACACTTCATAAATGCAAGGTTATGCATACAGTGGTGTAATGGTAATGTCATTGGACTAGTAATCCAGAGGCTCAGGCTAATGCTCTGGGGACATGGGTTCAAATCCCACCACAGCAGCTGGTGGAATTTAATTTAAATTAAGAAATCTGGAATATAAAGCTAGTCTCAGTAATGGTGACCATGACAATTATCATTGACTACTGTAAAAACCCATCTGGTTCACTGTCCTTTAGGGAAGGAAATCTGCAATGTGGTTGACTCTTAACTGCCCACTGAAATGGCCGACCAAGCCAGTCAGTTCAAGGGCAATTAGGATGGGCAACAAAAGCTGGCTTTGCCAGCAACACCCACATCCCTTGAAAGAATTTTTTTTTTTTAAAGTTGCTGTTGTTATCCTTGGAGCAAGGGCAGATAAATGGAGATCTGCCATGATCTGATAGAATAGGCCCAAGAGGCAGAATGACCCCCTCCTATTCACATGTTCACTCTTGACACTAACAAGTAGAAGTTTAAAGAGGATAAAATAAAGGAAATATAAAAGAATTACAGAGGATGGTTAAATTGTGGAATTCTCTACCATAAACAATTCTTGAAGCAGAGGCTTAATTACTTTCTCAAGAAAATTACATGGATATTTATCCATTGTTGACAGCCTGAGCCATCTCCAATTGATACAGGTTGAGGTTCTCATAACTTCAGTTTGATTTTCACAAGAATCTTTTCCCATACACAGGATATCAGAGCCATATTAACCAGAGGGGTGTTCTTTCCTCAGTAGTCTTTAGCTAGCTTGTTCCAACTCATTTCAGCTTTTGCCATACCATGGTGAATCATTTCCTTGCCACTTTGTCACGCCATAAACATCATACTCCCATACATCAAATTAAATGCCACTTTTTTTAAAAAAAAACATCAGCCTTTAGAAAACTCATATTGTTAGAACAGTGAAGAGTCCCTTCTTGGGTAGTTCAATATTCTAGCACTCAGACTAAGCTTAACTGCATCTGCACAATCATTGCCTCCATGACTGACATACTTCTGAGGACCTTGCAATTTCCATCGAATTTTCTGAGGCAAGCTAGGGAGAAAGGATTGAGTTCTCTCATGTGGGGACTTAAGTGGTCCAGCTATCACACAAATACAGCAAATATGTCGTAACTATGGGGAGGGGTCTGAAGAAGAGTCATAAGGACTCGAAACGTTAACTCTGGTTTTTTTTCTCTCTCCACGGATGCTGTGAGACCTGCTGAGTTTTTCCAGTGTTTTCTGTTTTTGTGTCGTAACTATTGCCTTGCAGACCTTCAACTTTGTTGCCAGTTTAATACCTATTTTATCCCAGAAACCCTCTATGAAGCCAAAAAGACGAGGAAAGGTGGGGGGTGAAGTATAGGGGCAGGAGCTAAAGGCAGGGGTTGGGGGTAAGGGAAAGGGAAAGGGAAAGCCCAGGCCAGGGGAAGGAAATGAGCCCAGGCCAGGCCCCTGAGACTTTGCTTATACCGCCGTAGCCTCTGCAGATTGCGGCCGCCCAGCTCTCACTTACTGAATCAGCTCCTCATTCACTTCCAGATTAAATTTGCGAACCAACTCCTCCTGACACCAGCACAGAAGAGACTCCATGTCACCACTCATCTTCCCTCCTCGCTCCTGGCAGCGGCAATTAGACCGGCTCAAATCCACCCGGAAACATTTGCACCGCGCACGCCGCGCACGCAAACCGTCCGGCTCCCCGGCTGGTCCCAGCGGCACCGCCGGCTCCTCATTAACATTCCGGTCTCAAAGAAATCCCAAGTCCTTCCTCCATTCAAACCAACATTTACCCTTTGGAGAAAGCCAAATTAATCAAAGTTCCAGGAACAAAATATTATCGCATTAAGTAAATCAATCAGTCTATTCTAATGACAGTGACACTATTATAAAAAGATTGACAACAATGTGTTGTGACATCTCAAAAATGTCACAGTCCTTATCAGCTGCTGCCTCAGGACAATGATTTATGTTAGTGGACAATGTTTCTCAAACTGGGAACTCCAGACCACTGATAGCAGCATGAAGATTACCAGACAGACCAGCAGTTACCAAGGCTGGTGATAGTCGCCAGGTGAGTTCAAGAGATTGCAGCTTATACTTAAAAACTACCTAATCTTAAAGAAAGGATGCCAAAATCCTATTTCGCCCAGGTATTGAGTATTCTATAGTATTTAGGTGGAGGGATCTGTGATTACTGATCGATTTAAAAGGGCATCCTTCAATCAAAAAGTTTGAGAACTATTTTCTCAGTCACAGTTCCATGGACAAGGTATCTCACATGTTTTGCCATTCTAATGTATGGAATGTGTGTGTGTGTGTCAGCCCCCTCGCTGCTAAAGCAGAGGTGTCAGGCATAGCTCAGTGGTAACAGTCTAAGTATTCTAAATTAGAAAGTTTTGAGTTCAAAATCGTGGCTGACATTCACAGTGTGGTACTGAAGGAGTGCTGAAAGGTTGGAGGTGCCGTCTTTCAGGTGAGGCTTTAAGTCGAGGTACAAATGTAGACAGGATCAGGCTTGATTGTGATGCTCCCCCCATGGTTGAATACCCTGCTGACATTCATGATCGGAGCGCACTCGTGAAGGCAGCCACGTGGGAGAGATATGGAAGGGCAACATATTCAAGAGGTAAAAATGAGGTTCGGTAAACTGTTGGATAACGGGAACGGGGGGGACAGGTTGCATCCAGTTTGGGTTTTAAATACAAAAACAGAAATACCTGGAAAAACTCAGCAGGTCTGGCAGCATCGGCGGAGAAGAACAAAGTTAACGTTTCGAGTCCTCATGACCCTTCAACCAGTTCTGTTTTTGTTTTGGATTTCCAGCATCCGCAGTTTTTTTGTTTTTATCTTTGGGTTTTAAATACTTCAGCTTGCACAGGAAGTGGAAAACTGAAGGATGTAAGATGTTGCAGGGTCGCACGGTTGTAGGAAAAAATGAATTACAGCAAGAACTGACTAAACTTACTAAATTTGGATCATGCAGTGTTTCACAAATACAATAATGTTGTTGAGAAGACTGAATAAAACCGAAACTCTTAATTACTAATACATGATTATGCAGCACAAGAAAACAATGATGTCTGTAAACTGCACAATATAAAAAGAAACGGTATTTTATTGGATAAATCCATTTCTTCTCTCATGTATAAAATTACTTCCAATAAATAACAATATCAACACTGGGGGTGAAGGGAGGAAAGCTGGTGTAGGATGACATCTTTAAAGTTTAGGAGGAACAAGAGAGGAAAGTTCAGAGGAGAAAATGACGATAGCATCAACCAATAGAAACAGGGAGAATTGTTATTTAAGGTAGATTAGAAAAGGCTAGAGGTGAGGGAATGATGGTTTTTCAAACATTCCCTTCCGTCCCAAGGAAGAAAGGAATAGAAGGTTATGCTGGGGAAAGGTCCCTGTCTAAGTCCTTTCAGCCTTCGTACACCATGGGACTGGAAACTGTGTAGAACCCTTCAGGCTGTTTGCCTGACATGGAAGTATATTGAAACTGTATTGAGGCACCTCAGAGTGGAACATTCTGCATGGAGAAAAGTTGAATTCTATTGCATTTTCTGTCATTTTCAATTTGACATGTTTTGTAATGTACTTCACATTTTATGAATAAAGTATATTTTTGGAGAAAAAAGGTTATGCTGAATAGAGAGCTGGATAACTGAAGACATTAAGTTAGGTGGCAAAGTAAATAATGTAGCTGGGAGCTGAAAATTGCAAAGGAATATTGATAGATTAAGTGATTGGGCAAAACTGTTCAATGGGGAAAGCGTGAAGTCATCCGCTTTGGACTCGAGAAAGATAGATCAGCATACTTTCTAAATGGCAAGAAGCTAGGAAAAGTGGATATGCAGAAAAACACCTTTGACCAGAAGTCCATTAGGCAGTGGTCCACATATAACATCCTCAAGGCCCTGTAGGCAAAGGAAATGGTGGATGGTTCCCTGAGCAGACTGTCAAAGTCATTTGGCAGAATGCCTCATCACCAGAATTTTCAAACAAGCATGGAGATGTAATGTGGTGAGAATGTGAGATGAGAGATGCTTCCTGCACACCCAGCGTCTCACCCCTCTGCATGCTGCCCTTGAGGGGACTGCAGTGGGAAACAGACCATCATCCACCTTCCCCTGGAATGTGCCTTTGTAAAGCAGGTCATAAAGGGATGCAGTGGTTTTTGTTGAGGTTCATCCTGAGCAGCTCCGTAACGCAGGACTCTGTGCTCTCTGGGCTGTTCCGAGGGACGCACACCAAGACAAACATAACTGCTGCTGGAGGACCATCAACTCAGTGAAAGATGCTCTTTGGTCTGCCCAACCTGCCGGTCTTCCAGTACAAAGAGCTGTTGATGGCCGGGTGTAGCAGACTGGCATATTCCAAGATCCAGGACTATGTGCTGAGGGATGCACTAAAGCTTGGGGCAGCCCCCGCAAAGGCTCAATGGGGAAAGCCACTGTCTAATGCCCTCATACTATAGTGCACCAAGGGACTGTTTGATATGAAGTATAAATGTACATTGTAAATATCATGTAATGGAGTGATGCATCTCATGTACTGTTTTGAAATAAATTGATCTGTATTGCACTTTAGGTAATGTCAAATTTGAACTACTATGTAATGTACTTCTACAAATTTTATGAATCAGGTATATTTTTGGAAAAATAAAAGTTCTTTGAGAATAGAAGATTAAGGGGTGATCGAATTGAGGTGTGTATAATGATTCAGGGATTTAATGAGGTTGGTAGGTAGAGATAAACTGGCTTCTCTTGTGGAAGAATACAGAACAAAGGAACAGAACCCTACAATTAAAGCTCGGCTGTTCAGAGCTGATATCAGGAAACCCTTTTTCACACAAAGGGTTGTGGAAACATGAAACTTTCTCCCAAAAAGCTGTTGAGGCTGGAGGATCAATTGAAAATTTCAAAACTGAGGTTGATAGATTTTTGTTGGGCAAGGACATAAAATTATATGGGTAAATGGAATTCAGGTACAGATCAGCAAATAGGTAATTCAGTGACAGAATAGGACTGAGGGGCTGATGGCCTCCTATGTTTCCTATGATGAGTTAGATGAAGAGGGGTGGAAGGAAGCTTGTGTGCTGCATAAACACCAGCATTGACTAATTGGGCCGTTCTGTGCTGTGAGTTTGCTGTAATTGTATTTAAGATTGACCCTTCAGTGACGTGCTGTCCATTAAAATCACTGACTAACCACCAAAGTGACACTGTTTTAGCCACATGTACTAATTTTAGCAGGAAATGATTTTGCAGGTAAATGTACTTATGTGTATATTTATTTCACCATTTTCCACCACTCAGTGTATATTGGACAGTGCTATTGGACACAGCATATTTTCTGCAGCTTCCAGGGTTTTGTCCAGTAGTTGCAAAAGGTACTTTAACTTCATCAGACTGGTTGCCAAGGATGTTCGCTAGCACAAGAAGTGCAAGATCCTGCTCTCCGTTTATAAATAGCGTTTAATAATATTACTAATTCTTGTGGAACAGGTGTATTTATAATGCTATCTGGCAAAGGGACACGACTGAGTGCATCGGCATTTGCCGCATCTGCAATGTCTTGGCCAAGGCGGTACATAAAAGTATACTCATACGCAGATAATGTCAGAACCCAGTGTTGTATTCTTGCTGATGCTATTGGCAGAATGGCCTTATCCTCGCTGAATAATCCCGTTAATGATTTATGGTCTGACACAATGGTAAAATGTCATCCATGTAGGTACTGGTGAAATTTTTTTTTACACCGAATACTACTGATAATCCTTTTTCTAACTGAGAATTAGCCTTCTCGGCTTCTCAAGACATAGCCATTGGCCTTTCCTCATCCATTTTCCATTTTATGTGATAACACGGCTCCTACATCGTAAGGAGAGGCATCACATGTTAATACCAGCTCTTTCCATGGGTCGTAGTGTACCAATAAACACAACAAATGCAGCAATTTCTTTGCTTTCACAAAGGCTTCTTCCTGTTGTGAACCCCAATACCAACAGTGGTTCTTTTTTAACATCGAGTGTAATGGTGCCAAAACAGTTGACAGGTTGAGTAAGACGCAACTATCATAGTTGATCATACCCAGGAAGGACTTGAGTTCCACCCTGTGACCTCGATAAGTGACTTCTGGTGCTTGAAATGTGCATTTTTCCTTCTTTAATCTTACACCGGCTTCCATGAACCTTCTCAGCTCCTCCTCCAGGTTGGCCAAGTGTTCAGACTCGGTTGACCCAGTGATCATCCAAATATACTACCACTCGGAGGAGTCCTTACAAAAGACTCTCCATTGTTCTCTGGAAAATAGCACATGCTGACAAGACTCCATAGGGGAGACAAGATAAAGACCTTTGCGTGTGTTAATAGTCACGTATTCTCTCAAAGTGCTATCCAGTTCTAATTGTTGGTAGGCGTGGCTTATATCCAATTTTGTACAGGATTTGCCTCCAGCCAGCTTGGCATAAAAGTTGTCTATCCATGGAATATGGTACTTATCTAATTTCGCTGCTTTGTTTACAGTCAATTTATAGTCCCCACAAATGCAAATGGTTTGGTCGGGCTTAACCACTAGAATATGGGTGCGACCCATTCCGAGAATTGGACAGGATGGACGATGCCCAGCTTTTCTAACCTGCACAGCTCCGCATCCACCTTCTCTTTCAATGTATAAGGCACAGGTCTGGCCTTAAAGAAACGTTATGTCGCCTGAGCATCAACATGTCTCTTGGCGTGCAGGCCTTTTAACTTCCCTAATTCATCCTGAAAAACCATTTTGTGTTTCCTTAGAAGTTCTGGGATTCCATCTGATTTTAGGTGAAATATCTCAGACCAGTCGAGTTTGATCTTCTGTAGCCGATCCCGACCCTCCTTTCACTATTATTACACGCATTTGGGCTGTTTGCCGCTTGTAAAAGACTGGGAGAGTGGTGGTGCCCTTTACTTGAATAGATTCTCCCAGGCAAGTTCTTAATTTAGAGGTTGTCTGCTCCAAGTTTATTGGCTGTCTTCTTTCATTAAGGTACCTGAAAGCAGGTTCTCCTACCACCGTCGTTGAGGCACCTGTATCCGCTTCCATTGTCAGTGGCTTCTCATTCACTTGCACTGTCACCATAATAGGCTCAGTCTTCACAGCAGTCACATTATGTAAGGAGTAAACATCAGGAGCAGCAGCTTCAGCCTTTGCTGTTCCCGTTACTTCTATCATGTGTTTGCTGTTTTGCAAACTGCTTCAACTTTCTCCAGCATTGCCTAACCACGTGACCCTTCTTATGACAGTAATGGCATTCTGCCTCTTTGAATTTACAGGTATCTGCTCCATGGTCACCTCCACGTCTATAGCAATTTTGTCTCGAAATCGATGATGAAGCATTTCTGTTCGGCTTCTTAATGTTTCTCACAGCGGCCATTGAATTCTGCAGGTCTGGCTTTTGTGCCACACTCAGCGACAGGTTCCTGCCCAACATGAAGCACGGCACCATTATCCATGTGTTGCAAAGCCTGCAAGCTTCTTGCAGCACTTTCCATAGCAAGGGAGATTTCTAGGGCGCGTTTAAAATCGATATGGACCTTGGCAAACAATCGGCGCTGAATGGCATCGTCCTTGACTCCACAAACCAATCGGTCATGCAGCATATTGTTTAAAACGTCTCTGAAGTCACAGTGTTCTGTTAGCTGCTTGAGGTTCACTACATAGGTTGCGATGGACTCTCCCAGGCCCCGAACACTTGAATTGAATTTAAAGTGCTGCATTATCACGGATGGCTTTGTCAGGAAGTGTGTTTTCACTAGATCCACTAATTTGCTATATGACTTGGATTTGGGTGTGCTCAGGGCAGTCAAGTTACGAATCAAATTATATGTTTTACTGCCACATACACTTAAGAAGATCACTTTCCATTTTTCTTCGGCGGTTATTTTGTTTGCTACAAAGTAAAATCCAAGGTGCTCAACATACTGGCTCCAAATCTTCAATATTAGCATCATATGGATCGATTCTCCGAAACAGCAGCATGACTGGTGAGTAGCTTTTTTTAAATTCAATGTACTCACAGTAACAGGGCAAGGTGCAGAGCTGAAGTTGATTTTACCCTCATCGCCAAATGCAATGCTTCTATGGAGCAGACTGGTTTCGTCAAGAAATAGTTAAACTTTATTAGAGACATTTTCTGTGCTTGCACACATGACCAGATCTCTCATCAGAAAAGCCTCGCCCTCCCCAAATTGCCCACGATAAGAGCTCACTGGTCAGAGCCCCTGCAGTACATCACATGACCTGATTGGCAGGCAGGAGTGACTATACATCCAGTTACCATATAGCGAATGGGCAGTAACCAAGGAAGTAAAGCACACACAACAATCAAAAATCACTTCCCGACTCAGCTTTTCATCTTACCAACAATACACAAAAAGGTCAAAGTGCAAATGCTGACACTGCGAAGGTGAACATTGCAATCACATGCCCAACTATGGTGTTTATAACTCAATTGCTCTTTACTCATCAAAAATGCATTTATTCACATTTGGATTCCCAATTAACTACATGAGACTTATGTATTGGACAACACTGCTCCAATGTATTACTGAGGGAGTGCTGCATTGTCAAAGGCACCACCCTTCACAAGACACAAAATCAGGATCATAGGTCTGTTCTGATCAGCATTAACAATACCATGGAACCATTCCAAAAAGAAAAACCAGTTCTCCTCGTGCTTCAGCTGATATTCCACCTTCATCCTCACCACCAAAAGCAGTTTAATTGGTTCGCCACCTTTCTTCTTCATCCTGTTGTTGGTTGAGCAATTTTATCAAATGTAAAATAGCTGTTCTTTACTTATCACCCATTGTTAAACTGCCTTAAGGGTGGTGGAAATTGATTCATTAATAATTTTTTAAAAGGAATTGGGTAATTACTGGAAGGGGAAAATCTTTCAGAGCCTGTGACAGGGAAGGGAAACTCTTTCAAGTTACCAACAGTCACAGATTGCAACTTCTTTCGAGTACAATCACAGTTCTTGGTTTTTCCAGGAGTGGGACATGAACCCACAACCCTCTGATTCAAAGGCAAGGGTGCTATGAACTGAGCCACAACAGTGGGACTATTTGGTTAGCTTTATCAAAGAGCCAGGATAGGCATAATCAGCCAAATGGCAGCATCATGCTCTGCAGAGAACAAACCACAGAGGAAAGACATTGGAACTTCTTGGCATGCATTTCTGACCATCATATTTGAGCAGAAACCTTCATTCAGTCAATGTTACCACTCTTCCTTGCACTTTGTGCTTTGTCTGACTCCCATCCATCTCCAAACATATATATTAAAAATCTTACACACACTTCATCTAAATGTCATAATTACTCCCTGCAACTTTCCAGCTTATTTTTGAAAATAATCTTTTTTCAAACAAATGCAGCTCACCATGAGCAATGCGGGATATCTGCTAAAATGAATATTAACGGGCAATTCTTACTTTAAAGCCAACCACTATAAAGTATTTGGATTGGTTTTGAACACCTGTCTGACACCATGTATGTGTAATGATAATGATTGTGTTCTGCTTTCTGATGCACTGACTCAAATAAGGAAATTTAGATGTGGTGATTGGATTTCACCAAAAACAAATAATCAGGGATCGCTGAAATTCCGTTGCATTTTGAACTTTATAGAAATTGGATCCTTCAATTAAGCCGCATAAACACCATTGCCCCGACCTTCTAATTGTATTCGGTAAGATTAAACCTACAATTACCACAGCCATGTTAGCAAACAACAAAGACTAGGAGAAAGAAATGTCCCGCCAACTCACTGAGCTCCTCATTGGCCCCTAGTCCTGTCAATCAAGCCGGCTCGCCAGCTCATTGGATAATCTTGGTCAGTCTGGTTCTCAGTAAATTTAATGAAAGCAAGTTTAATCGTCATCCGCTGTAATTGCCGGCGGATTTTTCATGTGCACTTCTTTTAAAGAACGATTTTTTTTTTAATTATTGCAAATGACAAGGCCACAAACCCACATTCCCGCCATACCGAGCGGGGTCCACGCCGCTGGTTGCTTGGAGGCTGGTTTTCTTTTTTGCGTCGCTCGATCCGATTGGCGTATCCCGAAAGGCAAATGAGCCGAGCGGCAGGATAGGGCAGAGTGCCGGGTGGCCGGCCAATGGCGAGCCGCCTCCGCGGCCCGGAGGGGGGTGGGGAGAGAGGGGTGAGGATTGGCTGCTCAGGAAAGGCGCGAGACTGCCGGCGCTTTTAAACAGCGGGAGGCGCGAGCTCGGCCCGTTAGAGCCGCTTTGACAAACATGGTTCGCACCAAAGCCGACGGCCCGTCCGCCTCCACCGGTTCCTTTCGCAAGGGTAAGGGAGGGGCGGCGGGGGTGGGAGAAAAAAAAAATAAGGGGATCGGATTGGGGTGGTGGGCGGGAGGCTTTACCGTCGATCCTATTGTCTGGTCTTCCGTTCCCTGTTGTCGGGTCATTTGCAGACGAGCGGCTGCCGCTGCTTCTCCCCCTCAGTCTGGCGCCGTGGTGTTGCGGACCCGTCGGCGGACAAAAATTGCCGCCCTCCTCTTAAAGGGGATGTCTCCACTGCGCGCGCTCTCCCAAATTAAAGGGGATGTCCCTGGACGCTCCCGGGTTTTTTTGGCGGGAGGTTTGTGATTTTTGGCGCCAGATCGAGCACCGGCTGCCCCCCTCAGTTCCCGGTCCGCCCAAACCCGCTCGCTGTCAACTTGGGTCACTGTCCTGATCTCATCCCCATGCCAGGAGCGAGCGGGATTTTGGCCAGCCTCCCTAAACTGCCTTTTAATAATTAAATAACGACCTGCATTCATATAGCGGCCTTTAACGTACTGAAGCTTCCCAAGGTGCTTCACAGGAACTTTCATCAGAGCGCGATGCTGAACCATATAAAGATGTTAGGGCAGATGATCTAGAGCTTGGTCAAAGAGATTTTAAAGGCAAAAGCAAAAAAGCTGCAGATGCTGGACATCTGAACTGAACGCAAAATGCTGGGAATACTCAGCAGGTCAGGCAGCTGGGTATGCCAACTCTCCCGAGTTCAAAGATTAATCTCCTAGACACTGGTTCCAGCAAACCCCTTAAGAAAACTCACTTGGGGGGGCGGGGTGATATAACATGGTATGTTTCTCTTTTGCACACTGTTTTATTGGTTTAAAAATATTGGGGGGTGAAAGAGATATGTACAATGAAGCCTCCAGGAATATGTCCAACCGGAGTTGGCAACCCTACTGGCAGCCTCTGAAGAGTGAAATGGGTATTGTTTCAGATTGATGACCTTTTTTGAGGAAAGTTTAGCATGTATTAGGTTTTGAGCAAGTGTTTGAGGGGTTAGAAAAACAAAGGGCAAGGCCTAGTAGGGTGGTGGGCAGGGGTGATTAAATTATTTAAAAGATTTCATGGATCAAAAGCAAGAGGAAGTAGTAATGGGTAAAATAAAGAAGCTTAGGTGAAATCTGCATTGCAGCCACCTGGTTGTAAAATAAATGGAGTCACTTAAAACCAAGAGAAAACCGAACCAATGTAAACAAACGTACCAAGATGGAGACAGAGGTTATGATCTAAAATCGTTTAAATCAATGCTGAGTCCTGAAGGCTATAGAATGATTGAATTTTGGGCAGGTTTTAAGGAAGTGTCTTAAAGGACGGAAAGGTTTAGGGAGGAAATTAGTCTTAGTCTTGGCACAGCCACCGATAATGGAGCAATTAACATTGGGGATACTCAAGAGGCGAAAATCGGGAGAGTGCAGAAACCTTGGAGAGTTATGAGGCTGAACTGTAATGAGCTTTGGGACATTGAGGTAACATGTACAATATCCATTCCAATGGTGATGTGGCTGTGAAAATTGTCCTGTTCAGACAAGAATATAAACCATGCAATGTATTCTGCTAGATGTTGCATGACATTGCTGTAGCTATCCTATAGCACGTTTTCCTTGGGCATCAAGAATAAAATGGGCAAGGATGCAACATGCTTAGAGCTATAGATAGTTTCATGTGTTGTGCTACAGTGCCTTAAAGAATGGGCCATTCAGCTGCTTGAACCTGTCTGTTATATTTGATCATAGCTGATCTGTATCAACTCCTTCTAACATTCAATGCCCTTAATGCTGTCAGCCATAGAAAATCCAATGATCTCAGCCTTAAAATTCAATTAATCCAAAATCTGCAGATCTTTTAACAACTTGCAATCATCACATATCTTTACCATGGCGTCCCAAGGTACTTCACAGGATTGTAATCAAAATTGACACTGAACCAACGGATGTTACATTTAGGGCATCTAACCAGAAACTTGAAGGTAGATCTTGATGTGTATTAAAGGAGCAAAGGTGGGGGTTTATGGAAGGAATTCCAGTGTTTGGATTCTAGATAACTGAAGGCACCAATGGCTCAAGGATGAGCAAGGCCAGCATTAGAGGAATGCAGAATTGAGCTGCAGAGCTGGAGGAGGGGTGAGGTTATGGATGGATTTAAACACTGGGTCAGGATTTTGGCATTTGAGCATTGGTGGGGCTGGAGACAATGTAGACCAATGAACACATGGGTGAGTGGACTTGGTGTCTGGTTACAGGCAGAGTGAGTGCTGAACTCTCATAGAGGGAGTCTAGTCATGATAAAATTGGAATAGTCTTCTACTTGTGAACCTGTACAGATCTTAGCTGTGACTGTCTTTTTGTGGAATAGTTTGTTCCAGTCTTACCAAGATCCCTTGCCTCACACTGACCATCAGTGCCATTTCCTACATTCCCTTGAATTGGGAGATTTGATCAATTTTGCCCACAATTTCCACCTTTCCATTTCTTTGCCTTCAAATGGTCTATCTGACTCCTTCCTTCCCTTGATTTCTATGTCTCCATTTCTAGAGATACTATTGACTAATATCCACCATAAGCCCTATGACTCTCACTGCTTCCTCCCACCCTGGTACCCGTGAGGACTCTTCTCAGTTTCTCTGGCACATCTATTCTGACAATACTGTCTTCCACTGTGCTGATGTCTTGCTTTTTGTTCAACCCTCTCAGACTTACAGGGCTGACGAGTCTGTTCTTTCCTACACCTGCTCTCATCCCTTCCCCTCCCTCTCAACCATGAATGTGGTTCCTTTTGTCCTTCCCTTTCTCTCTCTCAGGTGTGAGGCAACCACCAAATGCATCTTCCCTCCCAGCATTTTGAGTACTGGCCATTCCTGTCACATGTGCTGTGGATAAAGGGGAACTTGTAGATATACTATACTTGGATTTCCATAAGGCATTTGATAAAGTGACACTGCAAAGGTTATTGTGGAAAATAGAAGCTCATGATGTAGGGGTAACATATTGGTGTGGATAAAGATTGGTGAGCTGACAGGAAGCAAAACATACATGGGTCTTTTTTTAGTTGGCAAGATGTGATGAGTGGTGTGCCACAGGGATCAGTGCCAGACCTCAACTTTTTACAATTTATATAAATGACTTGGATGAAGGGACTGATGGAATGGTTGCTAAATTTGCTGATGACAAAGGTGGATAGAAAAGTAAATTAAGACAAGGAGGTTACAAACTGATGTAGGTCAAGTGAGTGGGCAAAGACCTGGCAAATGGAGTATAATGTGGGAAAATGTAAAATTGTCCATTTTGGCAGGAAGATTAAAAGTAGAGAAGCATATTATCTAAATGGTGAGATTGCAGCTTGGATTCGGAGGGATCTGGGTGTCCTAATACATGAATCACAAAAGGCTAGTGTGTAGGTACAGCAAGTAATTAGGAAATCTAATAGAATGTTATCGTTTATGGGGAATTGACTACAAAAGTAAGGAGGTTATGCTTCAGTTGTATGGACACTGGTGAGACCACATCTGGAGTACTGAGTACAATATTAGTCTGCTTCTTTAAGGAAAGATGCAAATGCAGTCAGAAGCAGTTTAGAAAAGGTTTACTAGACTAATCCCAGGAATGGGCAGGTTGTCCTATGCAGAAAGTTGGACAGGTTAGCCTTGTATCCACTGGAGTTTAGAAGAACAATGAAAAGTACAGCACAGGAACAGGCCCTTCGGCCCTCCAAGCCTGCACCGATCATATTGCCTGTCAACTAAAACATTTTGCATTTACAGGGTCCATATCCCTCTATTCCCATCCTATTCATGTATTTGTTAAGCTGCCTCTTAAACACCACTATCATACCTGCTTCCACCACCTCCTCTGGCAGTGAATTCCAGACACTCACTACCCTCTGCATAAAAAACTTGCCCCACACATCTCCTCTAAAGTTTTCTCCTTTCACCTTAAATCTATGTCCCCTAGTAATTGACTCTTCCACCCTGGGAAAAAGCTTCTGACTATCTACTCTGTCCATGCCACTCATAATTCTGTAAACTTCTATCAAGTCGCCCCTCAATCTCCGTCGCTCTAGTGAGAACAATCCGAGTTTCTCCAACCTCTCCTCATAGCTAATAACCTCCAGACCAGGCAGCATCCTGGTAAAGCTCCTCTGCACCCTCTCCAACGCCTCCACATCCTTCTGGTAATGTGGCGACCAGAATTGCACGCAATATTCCAAGTGTGGCCTAACCAAGGTTCTATACAACTGTAGCATGACTTCCCAGCTTTTATACTCAATACCCCTGCCAAAGAAGGCAAGCATGCCTTCCTGACTACCTTATCCACCTGCATTGCCACTTGAGTAAGAGATGACTTGGTTGAAACCTTTAAGATCCTGCGGGGCCTTGACAGGGTGGATGTAGAGAGGATGTTTCCTCTTGTGGAAGAATCTAGAACTAGGGGGTCACAGTTTAAAAATAAGGGGTCACTCTTTTAACTCAGGAAAATTTAAGGTTAGTGAGTCTTTGGAATTCTCTTCCTCAAAAGGCAGTGGAAGCAGAGACTTTGAATATTTTTAAGGCAGATCCAGATAGATTCTTGATTAACAAGGGGAGTGAAAGGTTATTGGGTAGGCAGGAATGTGGGGTTGAGGTTACATTCAGATCAGCCAGAGCTTGAGGGGCTGAGTGGCCTACTCATGCTCCTGATTCATATCTTTGTATGTTCATGACATCAGATGGTCTAGGCCAAGGTGGGAGGTGTGGGGGAGGGAGTTCCAGGTTTCCATTACTTGTGTTAATGTTGCCCTATTTCACTCCTAATTTTAAGCTTGTATTTCCTTCTGCATTCATCCACCAGAGGAATTATTTCCTTTATTGAATTCCTTCATAGTTTAGTGCCTTTAACTAGGTGTGGGAAGCAGTGGTCAAATTTGTCTATTTGATTTTTGTGCACAAAGGCTTTTGGATGTCTGTTTTTCTAACTTCTTGTAACTTCGAACTGCTGGCAATTACTGTGATCCTTCAATCTGTTTGAGGTTTTGGTGTTCTACATGCCAATGTTTACTCAAAGAACCAGTTAATTAGTTGGAACAGGAAACGTTGTTTGGGGTGCTTGAAGCTATCACAGGTCATTATTTTATTTTGTTGTGGAGGCTTGCTTAAAAGGTGATTTTCTTCACGATTTGATTCTTCTACTGTGATTCACTGTTAATACAAGTCCAGCTGGTCAAATCATGACCTTCTGTTTGGGATCAGAATTAACTTTGCATGGGTGCTTCATTTATGCATGAGGTGTTTGCAAATTGACCTGTTCCCTTAAAATTGTTCTGTTACATTTACAACATCTGAAAATTTGAGTTCTAAACATCTGTCCCTTCCCTAAATTGATTACCAAAGAATGCTGGAAAACATTACAACACTTCACCTCTGCACAGAAAGTATAGTTTCACTTGTGACTTCAAGGACATTGCTTCTCGCACATGTAATTTAATGACTGGTGTAAACTTGGCAGGATGGCAAGTTAAATTTGTCCTGTTTCAATCTTTTGTACTTTTGGAATGCCTTGTCTATCTTTTCATTTCCACCCACCCCAGGCTTGGTGTGTGTTCACTTCTGAAACATTCAGCAATTTTCTACGCTACAGAAATTAATAATTCTCAATTCGGGTGAAAGCAGGAAATGGCACTGGTGTGAGGCTGGCAGACATTGGAATGGATTCATTTTGGAGACAGTGATTTTAATTCACTTAATTTGTGATGTAGTCCAGCTGCACATTGATGCATAACCAGGGTAGTGTGTTTAAAATAATTGAATTACAACATATGGTCTAGATTTTAGATGAACTAAACAAAAGTTGACATGAAGGTTTTTTCAAATGGCTAATCAGGTCCTCCTTTTCCAAGTTTGTCATTACTGTATATCTAGCCATGGTAAGTACCTATAAACAAAAATTGCTGGAAAAACTCAACAGGTCTGACAGCATCCGTGGAGAGAAAGACAGTTAATGTTTCGAGTCTGCACTTCTCTCCTTCAGAGCTAGAGAAGTAAAAATGTGGTGAAATATATACTGTTTAAGGGGGGGTGGGACAGGTAGAGCTGGATAGAAGGTCAGTGATAGGTGGAGGCAAAGGAGAGATTGCAAAAGATGTCGTAAACAAAAGGCCGAAGGGGTGTTGATGGTGGTGATACTGGCTAAAGGAGGTGCTAATGGTGACATTAAGAGTAGAAAACAGGATGAGCAAGTGACAGATGGCCCTAGTGGGGGTGGGGGGGGTAGGGAATGCTGTGGGAGAAAAGATCAAAATAGACTAAAAGGTGGGGATAAAACAATGAATGGAAATAAACTTTAATAAAAATAGATAGGGAAAAAATAAATATTTGGAAAAAGGGGTGAGGATGGAGGAGAGTTCATGATCTAAAGTTGTTGAACTCAATGTTAAGTCCGGAAGGCTGTAAAGTACCTAATCGGAAGATGAGGTACTGATCCTCCAGTTTGCATTGAGCTTCACTAGAACATTACAGCAGGCCAAAGACGGACATGTGGGCATGACAGCAGGGCAGTGTTGAAATGGCAAGCGACAGGGAGGTCTGGGTCATGCTTGCAGACAGACCAAAGGTATTCCACAAACTGGAAAAACAGCACCATCTTCCAATTACGTGCTTTACAGCCTTCTGGACTTAACATTGAGTTCAACAACTTCAGATCATGAACTCTCTCTCCTCCATTCTCACCCCTTTTTGATCCCCTTTTTTCAAATATTTATTAATTTTTATATATATCTTTTCCCACTTATTTCCATTATTATTTTAAAAATTTATTTCCATCCATTGTTTTATCCCCACCTTTTAGCCTATTTTGATCTTTTTTCCCCACACTGTCCCCTACCCCCATCCCACCCCCCACTGGGGCCATCTCACTCGCTCATCCTGCTTTCTACTCTTAATGCCCCCATTAGCACCTCCTTTAACCAGTATCAACACCCCTTCGACCTTTTGTTTGACATCGTTTATATCTCTCCTTTGCCTCCACCTATCACTGGCTGTCTATCCAGCTTCACCTGTCCCACCCCCCTCAAACAGTATATATTTCACCACATTTTTCTGAAGAGTCATGTGGACTCAAAACGTTAACGGTCTTTCTCTCCACAGATGCAGTCAAACCTGCTTGAGGTTTTCCAGCAATTTTTGTTTTTGTTTCAGATTTCCAGCATCCGCAGTATTTTGCTTTTATCTAAGAACCTATAAAATTGTTTTCTCAACAGCTGTTGCTGCTAGAGCACCAAGGAAGGCACTTGGATGTACAAGTACAGCCAACACTTCTCTAACATCACCTGGGAAAAAGGGTATGTATTAACCTTATTTACCTGAGTAAAATATCCCATATACAGTAAACAACTATCGACTGATACTGTGGTATAGAAACCAAAAGTCAAGTCTAAAGTCTTTGACAATAATGGGAGCTATCGTTTTTGGTAGTGTTGCATATAAGTGCATGGGTTTTTTGAATTCATTTAGCTTAAGTAATCAGTATTCTACAACAGTCATAAACTCACAAAGAATATGTATAAGGGATTATTTCCCATTGGGCTACAATGTACCAAATTCATTTTATATGAAAGTGTTCTTTGCAGATTGCCTTTAGTGCAAACCAAATTCCTCTTAAATCCATTTCAATTACTTGGACCTCACTGACATTCTTAAAGGCTGATATCTAATTGCATGTAGCTTTGGATTTTCTGTTTCCACTTGGCAAAAACTCCTTTGGCAAATGCATTTGGATTAGTCATCTTAATTTGCTATTGTTTCCATCCTTATTAAATGACTGAAATGGTTGGTTTTAGTTTACAGGGTGCCTATTTTAAAGTAATTCTATACTCTTAACCCCTTGGGTTTTCTCCAATCTTAAAGATGAAAGATCTGTTGGCTCCCTTCAGTTAAATTCAATGTAAATAATTATTTGAGGGCAACATTTTTGAGTGTGATTGAGGGCATGGTGTGCTGGCAAAATGAAGTGAATCTTGTGTGGAAGATGTGCAGATTAAAATTCAGTTGTGCATTAGCTCATGGGCTCAATAGCTGAAGGTTCTACTTCAGTAACCTATGGAAAAGATCTTTACTGTGATTAAAGTGCTTACCATATCCTCTGGTTGATGAGACATTGTTTTGTGCTTAATAGAAAACAAATATGCTGGTGGGAACCCAGTGTGCCCAAGACCTACCCCAAAGTGGCAGAAAGGGATTGGAGAATTCTTTGGTGGTCCTTCCAAACAGCCTGAGAAGGAGAATACTGTACCGTCAGATGATGATGATGATGCTGGTAGCAGCAAGGCTGGAACAAGCAAAGCTCCAAGAAGGTAAATTTTAACATGTTCCCCTTTCCCCAAAAGGCACTGGCATTCTACCTTAGTAGCTTCGTGGCATGGTTCTTTGGATACAGGATGTGCTCCAGTTTTTAGTCCAAGTAACGATTCTTCCTGCTCAAAGCTGGGCAATGTTATCAGGCTTCTGCTCCAGAGGGTATCGACTGATCTTGTTCAGGATCTCAAATCCCCAGTTGATAGAATGCACTGGATAGCAATGAAGTATGGCAGTTGTAACTTGTTTTTCTGCCATATTGTAAGGTGCTGCAATCAGCAAGTCTTCCTGTTGTCCTGGCAGATATTGGCTAACTGATCACATACCAACGATAAGGCATTGACGATCATGGTTTTCTTAATCACTTTACTAAATACTGGTTTGGTTGGCGGGGGGGGATATTTTGGGTGTACCATTACAGCTTAGAATACAATTTTTTGTCTTACAGACATGTTGACCTGAATATTTGAGTTTTTAATGTCAGTTATGCTGATTCCCAGTGCCAACAGTTTTGAAATACACACTGATAATATCAAACATTGAAATGATTAGCTCTTGGATCTGTTAATTCTTGGCAAAACTGCAACATAGTTTGATTGTAATCCAGCTTTTGGAAACATCTTGCTAATGTCAAATGAATTATTGTCCCTGACAGTGATGTATTGTTGTGACTCTCTGTTCTTGGGAGAAACTAAATCACTAGTTAATTTCATGGCTTCCTGGTCTGTTGGCAGCACATTTGGAAGCATTCTTTTTCTCACCAGGTGTGTTTTCTTTCATGAAATTAGTTGGTGGGGAGTAGGGTGGTGACTGAAATGCTCTTCCTTTGAGAAGAACAGATTCAAGTGTGGCAAATTCTTCAGTGGCTTTCCTTCCTGTTTTTTAAAAACAGGATTATTTATTTGGTTTGGCAACACATCAGCTCCATTCACACCTAATGATAAAGTGGTCCATGTTGGCCAACAATAGGACATGAAAACATCTCTGGCTTGGGCTACTGAGCTTGGTATCTGACTTCCAATTCATTCACCTTTGAGATCCCCACCATCCACAAGATCTAAATAGATATGTTTCACTGATTAGCCAACCTACAATGAACTTGCTCAATTTCAAACATACTAACACAGAATAATAGTTAAATGCAGAACACTTTGATAACATGCTGTGTATTGCAGTTTGATGAGAAGCAAAAGTGGACCAGACATATTAACATTCACTGCAGCCTCTGCACTTATTATTAGGCTTACTCCTGACCCCTCAAAGCCCTTTCAATCAACCTTGGCCTCAGTGGTGAAATACTTGGTTGTGCAGCCAAAACAACATCTGAAGCTTGACATGATCCAGGACATAGCTATTTGCTTCCATTGAATTCACTATCTGACCCCTCCCAACTGCTGAAAGGACAAGGGCAGCAATGTCATGGATACATGGTCTCCTCTATTTCCCTTTCTGGCTTGGACACATTGTCACTTTTTCAGTGTCAAATGCTGGAATTCTCCACTCTTAACATTGCAGCCCTCATGGCAATCAAGCTTCCACAGTGATTCCAAAGGGGCCCAATCACTAAGCTCAGCATAATGAGCGATGACAGTAAGTGCACCCAGGCCAACATTCAACATTGACCATTTCCCAAGAACAATGTATTTTATGGGAATACAAAATTAAGATTTGGGTGTATTTAATGTTCTTGGAACAAATGTTTCTATCAATTTTTTTTCCCCACATAGGGCACGTGTTCTGCCTGAGGACTCAGAAGAAGCTGCTTCAGATGAAGAGAACTGAACACCACTTCCCATGTCTACATGTGATACTTGAACAGATCCCCCTTGTGTATATTTGTATATATGTCTATTGCTATTGTAGTATGAATTTGTTTTAGTTTTCTTGTACAGAAATTTAATACCAATTAAAAGCCATAATTATGCAACCCAATTCAAAACTTATTAGCTGAATCTTTTGGTCCAGGGCTAGTGGGACCCTCAGCTAATTAAGACTTTACTATGTACCTGGTTATTGCATTTTGGGTTTCATCAAATCTCTTGTCCTCTATTCATGTTGATGGGTGGTGTTGGAGGGAGGAGATAACATTTTCATAGAAACATGGTATGTAACCAGAAGTTTCTTTAGTTACCTTATTGTATCTTTGCAATGTTAGTCTAATTTTTTATAATAAATTTTAAACTTTGTGCAGCACCCACTTGTATTGTTCTCTTAGCTTGGAAAAATCAAGGAAGCCTCACTCCAGATCAAGTGTCATTGAACCTCTTAAAGTACTTGTGTGCTTCCATGTGCTACAAGATTAACAGCTCATTGAACACATTTGAAGTGTGACTTTTGCATTTGATTTGCACAAGTCCTTTATTCACTTCATGATGTCACTGCTGGAAAATATCAGTTGATGATTTGGCGATGTGTCTATGGCTCTGTACAGAGTAACAGTATTAGGGATAATCTGAATATTGGTTACCTCAATCTTTGAAAGCTGGATTTAATGAAATGAGGTATTCAATACCAATTGAGGTGATTTGCTTCCCTGTAAAGTCAACACAAATTATAATTGGATTTATCTAATTCAATCATTAGAATAACATGTAATAGCTTCTAATCTCATCTAAGAGTGCTTGGGGGCCCTTGGCTCTGAGCTAGCAATTGTTTTGTCCCTCTTTTAAGGTGTTTCATGTTGGTTGAATTGCATCTGATCTAGAATGTGATATGTCCTGCAAGATGTTAACCAAAACATTGTGTTAAAGGCCCTTACCCTCCTTTTTCTGTTCCAATTCCTAATTTTCATGTCAATGGTTTCTTCTTGCTGGAAAAAATATTTCTGATTATGTAACAGCAACTGCTATTGGCTACTATCTTTGACCTTTGCCTCCTGTACTGTACCTGGCTCCACTTAATCCACTTAATATCCTCAACATTGGCAAAGGAAATGAATGTTCCATCTAGAAGATGCACTGTCCTGCCATGATCACCAAGGCTCCTTTGACAGCACCTCTCAAACTGACATCCTTATACATGAAGGAGGCTAAGGGCAGCAGATGCATGGGAACACCACCTGCAAGTTCCCCATCAATTCACACACCATCCTGACTTGGAACTATATCGCTGTTCCTTCACTGTCACTGGGTCAAAATCCTGCCACTCCCTCCCTAACATGTGAATTAAGAGCAGGCATAGGCCACTCATGCCTGCTCCACCATTCAGTAAGGAAATGGCTGATCTGATTGTAACCTCAACTCCACGGTCCTGCCTGCTCCTGATGACCTTTCACTCCATTGTTAATCAAGAATCTATCTAGCTCAGCCTTAATATTCAAAGGATTCTCTTCCTCAAAAGGCAGTTGAAATAGTTCCAAAGGCTCATGGCCTCAAAATTTCTCATCCCTCAACTAAGCAACCCCTTGTTCTTAAACAATGATCCCTAGTTCTAGATTCTTCCACAAGGGGGACACATACTCTTCCACATCCACCCTGTCAGGACCCCTCAGGATCTTAACAGTCTCAATGAAGATGCCTCTTACTCCAATAGATATCAACCTTTCCTCATAAGCCAACCCATTCATTTCTGGTATTAGTCAAGTAAACCTCTGAACTGCTTCTCGTGCATGTATACCTTTCCTTAAATGAGACCAGTACTTTACACAGTAATCCAGATGTCTCACTATCCTGTACAACTGAAGCATAACCTCCCTACTTTTGTATTCTATTCACTTCACAGTTATGACTTTCTATTAGCTTTACTACTTACTTGCTTTACCTACATATGCACCTTTGGTGGTTTATGCACTTGGACACCCAGACTCCTCTTAATCGCAAACAGCACTTGTGTACCTACACCACATGAGTGCAATGGCTTGCCACCAGCTTCTCAAATGCAATTAAGGATATGCAATAAATGCTGGCTTAGCCAGAGATGCTCACATCACATGGAAGAATTTTAAAAAGTGATATAAATTTGAAAATTGTGGTTATGTGATCATTAGCTATTCATTGCCAGATCCAAGAACTATTTAGACCAACACTATCCATGACAAAGAAAAAATTGCTTTATTTCACTATTGATGATCTTAAACCTCTCTCCCCTGCACCCTTAATCTTAATTGGCAACAAGTGAGTAGTTCTTATTCATCTTTGTCACTAAGTCTGACACCATCAGCTGCCTCTGCTGGACTCTTGTGCACCAGAGCCTGGAGCTCTGTTTCTATTCTATCTTGTCTTGTGCCCTCTGAATTCACAAGGCTTTCAAACCTGATTCTCACTGAACTACCAGCCCCCAAATGAGCTGATAAAAATATTGCTCTTAAATATTGCCAAGTCCCACATCTTTCAAATCTGCCATCATCACTTGCCCCAAAAACTGATCCCTTGCAAACCATTGCTCCATCAATAACCGGTTAAAAATCAAGGATGAAGCATTTATGACCAACATTGGTTAGAAGTCTGAATGAAATAACCTCAGCCTCCTTTGAGGTCCTTGCTGTCATGGATAGCAGCATTCAGTCAACTCAATCCACTGCATATGACGCATTTAAACAAATGTGACAGCAAGGTGCCCTAGTCAAACTGGTAGCAGGGAAAAGCTCCATAGGCTAGAGTCATATCTGGCAGAAAGGAACATGTTTGGAGGTCAATCATTTCAGGCCCAAGACATCACTTCAAGAGAGTATCCAAGACCCAATGACCTTCCCTCCCTCGTAAGATCAGAGGTGCACAGTGTTGCTCTAAACTTGTATTTTTGAAAGCATCTCCCAATCCCACCTAGCAGGGCAAAGGGAGTAGGTGCATAGAAACACCATTAACTTCCAAGTTCGTCTACACCATCCCCACTTGAACCTATATTGTCATTCTTTAATTCTCACTAGGTCAAAATCCTGGCATTCCCTCCATAACAGCAGTGTGGGAGTACTTTCATGACATGAAATGCAGAGGTTCAAGAAGGGCAACTGGGGACAGACAATAATTGCTATTCTTGCTAGTGAGATTGACAACTCAAGAATGACCAAAAATTATTTCCAGTACATCCTGATTTAAATGAGTGTACTCATTAATATGCAAAATTTCAACAATGGTATCCCCAAAGCCTTGTAAGTAAAAACACCAAGCTGTATATAGATCACATGGTTCAAGGTTAAACGACTGGTTTGTCCTGAGCTATCTGATCACAGTGAAGGTAACATCTGCGGTTCTACAGTTGACTTCAACACTAGGGGTTGCCATCCAGTGAAAGTAGCTTTGGAAATTGTGAGAATGTAGACAGACTGTGATATGATGCTCTCTACTATTGAATAGCCTGCCAGCACATACTGTGTAGCTTCACACTTGGGTGAGTAAGAAGAAGGTCTGAAATTCATGGCTTAAACTTAAATCAAAGCAATTAGGAAGGTTTGAAGACAAAGTTGATTACAGTGGACTTGGAAGATAAGTTAAAAGGTAAGATGGTGGAGGAACAGTAGCAGACATTTAAGGAGATATTTCATTACTCCCAACAAAAATACACTCCAATGAAAAAGAAAGACTATGAGAAGGATGGACCATGCATGGCTAACTAAAGAAGTTAAGAATGGTATCAAATTGAAATAAAAGGCATACGATGCAGCAAAGACTAGTGGTAGGCCAAAAGAGTGGGAATGGTTTAGAAACCAGCAAAGGATGACTGAACAAATAGCAAAGAGGGAAAAATTACAACATGAGAGTAAACTAGCAAGAAATGTAAACACACAACAGTAAGAGCTTCTACAAGTAAATAAAAAGGAAGAGAGTAGCTAAAGTGAGCATTGGTCCTGTAAAGGATAAGACTGGAGAATT
This sequence comes from Cetorhinus maximus, assembly GCF_964194155.1. NCBI lineage: Eukaryota > Metazoa > Chordata > Chondrichthyes > Lamniformes > Cetorhinidae > Cetorhinus > Cetorhinus maximus. Next base: position 19,472,640 of record NC_135908.1, read on the forward strand.
AACATTGGGAAACATGGAAATGCTGTTGGCTTTGAACAAGTATTTTCTATCTGTCTTCACAGAGGAGACAGAGTCACAGAGGTCTGCAGCACAGAAAAAGGCCCTTCGGTCCATCGAGTCTGCGCCGTTCAAACAAGCACCTAATTATTCTAATCCCATTTTCCAGCACTAGGCCCATAGCTTGCATGGCATGGCATCGCAAGTGCACATCCAAATGCTTCTTAAATGTTATGAGGGTTTCTGCCTCTACCACCCTTTCAGGCAGTGAGTTCCAGATTCCCACCATCCTCTGGGTGAAAAAATCCTTCCTCACATCCCCTCTAAACCTCCTGCCCCTTACCTTAAACCTATGCCTCCTGGTTATTGATCCCTCCACCAAGGGGAAAAGTTCCTTCCTGTCTACCCTTTCTATGCCCCTGATAATTTTATACACCTCAATCATGTCTCGCCTCAATCTCCTCTGCTCCAGGGAAAATAACTTCAGTCTATCCAATCTCTCCTCATAACTAAAACTCTCCAGCCCAGGCAACATCCTGGTAAATCCCTACACTCTCTCTGGTGTAATCACATTCTTCCTATAATGCGGATTCCAGAACTGCACGCAATACCATAGCTGTGGCCTAACCAGCGTTTTATGCACTTCAGCATAACCTCCCTGCTCTTATATTCTATACCTTGGCTAATAAAGGCAAGTATCCCATATGCCTTCTTAACCACCTTATCTACCTGTCCCACTACCTTAAGGGACCGGTGCACATGTACACCAAAGTCCCTCTGATCCTCGGTAATTCCCAGAGTCCTACCATTCATCGTGTATTCCCGTACCTTGTTTGTCCTGCCCAAGTGCATCACCTCACACTTTTCCAGATTAAATTCCATTTGCCACTGATCAGCCCATCTGACCAGCCTGTCTATATCCTCCTGTAATCTAAGGCTATCCTCCTCACTATTTACCACCCCATCAATTTTCGTGTCATCCACGAACTTACTGATCAACCCTCCGACATTCAAGTCTAAATCGTTTATATATACCACAAACAGCAAGGGACCCAACACCAATCCCTGTGGAACCCCACTGGACACAGGCTACCAGTCAAAAAAACATCCCTCGACAATCACCCTCTGCTTCCTGCCACACAGCCAATTCTGGATTCAATTTGCCAAATTGCCTTGGATCCCACAGGCTCTTACCTTCGCTAACAGTCTCCCATGTGGGACCTTATCAAAAGCCTTGCTGAAGTCCAAGAAGACTACGTCAAATGCATTGCCCTCATCTATACACCTGGTCACCTCTTCGAAAAATTCAATCAAATTGGTCAGACATGACCTCCCCTTAACAAAACCATGCTGACTGTCTTTGATTAATCCCTGCCTCTCCAAGTGTAGACCAATTCTGTCCCTCAGAATCGCTTCCAATAGTTTCTCCACCGCTGAGGTTGACTGACCGGCCTGTAGTTTCCTGGTTAATCCCTTCCTCCTTCCTTGAATAATGGTACCACATTGGCTGTCCTCCAGTCCTCTGGCACCTCTTCTGTGGCCAGAGAGGTATTGAAAATTATTGCCAGTGCCCCTGCTATCTCCTCCCTTGCCTCACTCAACAGCCTGGGATACATTTCATCCAGGCCTGTAGATTTATCTACTTTTAAGCCTGCCAGATCACTTAGAACCTCCTGCCCGTCTATACTAATTTTAAAAATTATATCACAGTCCTTCTGCCTGATTTCCATACCCACGTCGTCCCTCTCACTTGTGAACACCGACACAAAGTATTCATTTAGAACCCTACCTACGTCTTCCGGCTCCACACACAAATTACCACTATGGTCCTTAATGGGCCCTACTCTTTCCCTAATTATCCTCTTACTCTTAATGTACTTGTAAAATATCTTTGGATTTTCCTTTGTTTTACCTGCTAATATTTTTTCATGCCCCCACTTTGCTCTCCTAATTTCCTTTTTAAGTTCCCCCTACACATTCTATACTCCTCTAGGGCTTCTGCTGTTTTGAGTCCTCGGTATCTGCCATAAGCCTCCCTTTTTCTCGTTATTGAATCCTGTATATCCCTCGACATCGAAGGTTCCCTGGGTTTGTTGGTCCCACCCTTTGTCTTTACTGGAATATGTTGGCCCTGTACTCTCCCTATTTCCTTCTTGAATGAGTCCCACTGCTCTGATGCAGATTTACCTAAAAGTAGCTGCTCCCAGTCCACTCTGGCCAAATCGTATCTGATCTTATTAAAATCGGCCTTCCCCCAATTTAGAACTCTGATTTCTGGCGCATCCTTGTCCTTTTCCACAACAACCTTGAATCTAATGGAGTTATGATCACTGTCTTCAAAATGCCCCCCCACTGATACCTCTACCACTAGCCCAGCTTAATTCTCTAAAATTGTCCAGGACCGCCCCCTCTCTTGGAGGACCTTCTATGTACTGGCTTAAAAAGCTCTCCTGGATGCATTTTAAGAATTCCGCTTCCTCTAAACCTATCACATTGTGACTAACCCAGTTAATGTTGGGGAAGTCGAAATCCCCCACTATTACTACCCTATTATTTTTACACTTCTCTGAAATTTGCCTGCATATCTGCTCTTCTATTTCTCTCTGACTGTTTGGGGGCCTATAGTACACTCCCAGCAATGTCATTGTTCCTTTTCTGTTTTTACGTTCTACCCATATGGCTTCATTTGAGGAACCTGCTCAGATGTCATCCGTCCTTACTGCTGTAATTGATTCCCTGATCAATATTGTGATACCCTCTCCTCTTTTACTTCCTTCTCTGTCTCGCCTGAAGATCCTGGAATATTGAGCTGCCAATCCTGCCCCTCTCTCAACCATGTCTCTGTGACAGCAATGACATCATACTTCCACGTGTTAATTTGTGCCCTCAACTCATCTGCCTTATTCGTCAGACTCCTTGCATTAAAATAAATACCATCCAACCTTGCCAAGCTCCCTTGTGCCTTAACTGGCCCATAATTTCTATGCCTTCCAGACTCACTTGCTCTCTCTTCTAATTTTGGCTGCGCATGTCCCACCGATGAACCTCCTCTCAGGATCCTATCCCCCTGTGAAGTTAGTTTAACCCCTCCCCAACAGCACTAGCAAACCTCCCTGCAAGGATGTTGGTCCCATTCCGGTTCAGGTGCAACCCGTCCGCCTTGTACAGGTCCCACCGCCCCCAGAAACAGTCCCAATGTCCCAGAAACCTAAAGCCCTCCCTCCTGCACCATCTCTCCAGCCACGCATTCATCTGGACTAACCTCCTATTTCTATACTCACTAGCGCGTGGCAATGGAAGTAATCCAGAAATTGCTACCTTTGAGGTCTTGTTTTTGAACCTGTTTCCTAGCTCCCTAAATTTTACTTGCAGGACCTCTTTCTACCTATGTCGTTGGTACCAATGTGTACCACGATCTCTGTCTGTTTGCCCTCTCCCTTTAGAATGCCCTGCAGCCGTTCAGTGACATTCTTGACCCTGGCACCAGGGAGGCAACATACCATCCTGTAGTCACGTCTAAGGCAGCAGAAACGTCTGTCTGTTTCCCTTACTACAGAGTCTCCTACCACTAGTGCTCTTCCCCTCATTTTCCTCGCCCCCTGTGCAGCTGAGCCACTCACAGTGCCAAGAGCATGGCTGCACTCCCCAGAGGAACCATCACTCTCACCGTTTTCCAACACAGAAAAACGGTTCTCGAGCAAGATGCACCCTGGAGATTTTCTGACTACCTGCCTGACACCTTTCTTCTGACTGATGGTCACCCATCCCCTCTCTGTCTGCACTTTAGCGCGAGGGGAATGGAGTATAAAAGTAGGAAAGTCTTGCTTTACTACAGCTTTACAGGGCATTGGTGAGACTGCACCTGGAGTACCTCCTACAATTTTGGTCTCCTTAGTTAAGGAGGGATATACTTGCATTGGAGGCAATTCAGACAAGATTCATTAGGTTGATTCCTGGGATGAAGAGGATGTCTAATGAGGAAAGGTTGAGCAGGTCAGGCCTAAATTCATTGGAGTTTAGAAGAATGAGAGATGATCTTATGAAAACAGATAAGACTTTGAGGGTGGACTCTTCTGATGAAGAGTCATATGGACTCGAATCGTATTCCTCTCCGCAGATGCTGTCAGACCTGCTGAGTTTTTCCAGCTATTTTTGTTTTTGTTGAAGACTTTGAGGGGCTTGACAGGATGGATGCTGAGAGAATGTTTCCCCTCGAGGGGAATATAGAACTAGGCGGTGCAGTTTCACAATAAGGGGTCTTCCATTTAGACTGGAAATGAGGAATAATTTATCTCAAGAGAGTCATTAATCTTTGGAATTCCTTTCTCCAGAGAGCAGCGAAGGCTGGGTCATTGAAAATATTCAAGGCAGAGTTAGACAGATTTTTGACCTACAAAGGGGTCAAGGGACAGGCAGGAAAGTGGAATTAAGGCCATGATCAGATGAGTCATGATCTTATTGAATGGCAGAGCAGGCATGAGGAGCCAAGGGGCCTAGTCCTGCTCCTCTTTCTTATGCTCTTACCTGTGTCAACTTCTCAAAAGAGAAAAAAAAAACTGGAATTAAAAAAATGGAAGAAAAAGTCTTTTGCAATCCTTTCCCAACATTGCAACAGTGACAACTTTAAAAGTAATCCATTAATTATGGGGCGCTTTGGGGTGCCCTGAGGACGTTAAAGGCGCTCTATAAATGCAAATTCCTCTTTTGACATGTCTGATTTCACTCTGACTAAGCAAGTCCAATTTTGATAGAGAGCTTTCCAATTTCATTCCAGATTCTGGGGAGTTTGACAGGAGGCGAACATGAATCCTGTTGTCCTGCATTGCACGACTGACATCAAACACACTTTGGCTGAACGCAATGCGCCGTGCCTGGCCCGTTCCATTCACCCTGGATGAAGTTGCCGGGTGTCCCGGGGAAAGCCGCTGGTTGGCCACCCGCTGCTGTCTGTGAGTGAGGGGCAGTGAGGGAGGGAGCTGCTGGTTGGCCACCCGCTGCTGTGAGTGCGGGGCAGTGAGGGAGGGAGGGAGCTGCTGGTTGGCCAACCGCTGCTGTGAGTGCGGGGCAGTGAGGGAGGCAGGGAGCTGCTGGTTGGCCACCCGCTGCTGTGAGTGCGGGGCAGTGAGTGAGGGAGCTGCTGGTTGGCCACCCGCTGCAGTGAGTGCGGGGCAGTGAGGGAGTGAGTGAGCTGCTGGTCGGCCACCCGCTGCAGTGAGTGCGGGGCAGTGAGGGAGGGAGTGAGTGAGCTGCTGGTCGGCCACCCTCAGCAGCGTTGGGAGCGGGGAAGCCGGTGAGTAGCAGCCGAGTGAGGCCCTCACAATGTGGGGTTTGCGGGGTTTCGGACACCGATTATCACAAGATGGTTAATTTACTTTCACTCGGTTAATCTGTGTGAGCCGCAGCTTCACTCAGTCGGACGTTAAAACTCTCCCAACGTTTGAAGCCACTTTCTGTTGAAATGGGGTTTTTTTTATCCATCATTATGAAGCTTAAACCCCTCCCCCTCCCCCTCCCCCCCCCCGCGCCGTGTGTACACCCCCCCCCCCCGCGCCGTGTGTACACCCCCCACCCCGCGCCGTGTGTACACCCCCCCCCCCCCCCCGCGCCGTGTGTACACCCCCCCCCCCCCGCGCCGTGTGTACACCCCCCCCCCCCCCCCCCGCGCCGTGTGTACACCCAGGGGTGACCAAGCCTCCTGTATTTTAAGGGATTGTCCCTTATTTTGACTTTTTTTCCCTCCCTCCACCCCTCCCACCTCCTAACCCCCCCCCCCCCAAACACCCCCCCCGCCTCCTAACTCTCCCCCAACCCCCCCACCCCCAATCCCCCCTCCACTCCCCCCACCACCACCTCCTAACCCCCAATCTCTCCCAACCCCCCCCACCTCCTAACTCTCCCCAAAACCCCCACCCCCAACATCCCCCACCTCCAACCCCCCCATCTCCAACCCCCCCATCTCCCAACTTCCCCCAAACCCCCCCCCCCACCACCATCCCCCCCCCCCCCCACCACCATCCCCCCCCCCACCACCATCCCCCCCCCCCCCACCATCCCCCCCCCCCACCACCATCCCCCCCCCACCACCATCCCCCCCCCCACCACCATCCCCCCCCACCACCACCACCATCCCCCCCCCCACCACCACCACCACCATCCCCCCCCCACCACCACCATCCCCCCCCCACCACCACCATCCCACCACCACCACCATCCCCCCCCCCACCACCACCATCCCACCACCACCACCATCCCCCCCCCCACCACCACCATCCCCCCCCCCACCACCACCATCCCCCCCCCCCACCACCACCACCACCATCCCCCCCACCACCACCACCCACCATTCCCCCCCCCCACCACCACCACCACCATCCCCCCCCACCACCACCACCACCTCCCCCCCCCACCATCCCCCCCCACCACCACCACCACCACCCCCCCCCCCACCACCACCATCCCCCCCCACCGCCACCACCATCCCCCCCACCACCACCACCACCATCCCCCCCCCACCACCACCACCATCTCCCCCCCCCCCCCCCACCACCACCACCATCCCCCCCCCCACCACCACCACCATCCCCCCCCCCCACCACCACCACCATCCCCCCCCACCGCCACCACCATCCCCCCACCACCACCACCACCACCACCACCATCCCCCCCCCCACCACCACCACCACCATCCCCCCCACCACCACCACCACCACCATCCCCCCCCCACCACCACCACCACCATCCCCCCCCCCACCACCACCACCATCTCCCCCCCCACCACCACCACCACCACCCCCCCCACCACCACCACCATCCCCCCCCACCACCACCACCATCCCCACCACCACCACCATCCCCCCCCCCACCACCACCACCATCCCCCCCCACCACCACCACCATCCCCCTCCCCCACCACCACCATCCCCCCCCCCAACCACCACCACCATCTCCCCCCCCCAACCACCACCACCATCCCCCCCCCCCAACCACCACCACCACCATCCCCCCCCCTCCCCTTCCAGCTTCTTTACTGTACTGCAGACCATCTTCTTGAATCCCTCTCCCCTGTCTCCTCCACCCTTATCTCCAACAATAAGTGCGAAGAGCTCTTTGTCACCTTGAGGTCACTGGATAAGCTGCCACTTCCCTGTCTTCCATTTGCTCACCAGGCTAAACTTCCTCTAAAGTTCCTTCCTGCCCTACCCCGAACTCACACCTTTCTCTAGTTTCACTCCTATCTCCCTTTATGCTCTCTCTCTCTCTCGGCTCATCTTGTCCATGAGATCCACCCTCCTGTTCCCTTGATCCTGTTCCCAATAAATTGCTGACTACCCTAACCCTCCCTGGTCCCCGTGTTAGCCGTTATTGTTAATGGTTCTCTTGTTCCAGGTTCTGCCCCTCTTTCAAATCTGACATCGTCATCCCTCTTCTCAAAAAAAAACCCTTCACCCCACTGCCCTTGCAGGCTACCATCCCATCTCCAATTCCTGTACCCCTCCAGAGTCCTTCAAAGTGTTGTTGCCTCCCAAATCTGTTTCCATCATTCTCAGAACTCCATGTTTGAATCCCTTCAATTAGGTTTCCAACCCTGGCACATAACTGAAACCGTTCTTTATCAAAGGTGAAATCTTATGCGACTGTGACTCCCTCCTTGACCTGTCTGCAGCCTTTGACACGGTTGACCACACCATCCTCCTGGAACGCCTTTCCACTGTTGTCCAGCTGGGAATGTCATCCTATTCCCAGAGCAGGAATGCTGTCACCTGGTTCCATTCTTTGTTATCTAATCGTAGCCAGAGTGTCACTTGCAGTGTGTTCTCCTCCTGCTCCAGCACTGTTACCTCTGGTGACCTCCCCCAAGGATCTATCTTTGGCCCACTCCTATTTCTCATCTACGTTTGGTCCCTTGGCGACATCATCCTCAAGTGTAGTTTTCACATGTTACAGTGCGAACATCCACACGTGCTCTCTCAAATCTTTTACTGTCACTAAATTATCAGACTGCTTATCTGACACCCAGCACTGGATGAGCAGAAATTTGCCCCAATTTGTTATTGAGAAAATCGAAATGCTCTCCCAATTCTGGCCTCTTGTGCATTCCCAATTTTAATTGCTCCATCATGATGTCGCCATGGCTTCAGTTGCCTGGACCCTAGGTTCTTCAATTCCCTTCCTACACCTCTCTACCTGTCTTTTCTCCTTTAAGACACCCCTAAAACCTACCCCTTTGACCAAGCTTTGGGACATCTGCCCTAGAATCACCTTATGTGGCTTGATGCCAGATTTTGCTTCATAAAGCTCCTGCGAGCTGCCTTGGGACATTGTATTATGTTAAAGGTGCTATATAAATATAAGTTATTGTTGGCATTGCCCATTGATGAAACGCACAGTATGTGTTGCACAGCAATTAAACTATCCCAATGGTCGGCTCTCTGTCTAGCCCCTCTATCTCCGTCTGCTACAAATCTTTGTCCACCAATCCCTTTAAAAGATGCGTTTGAAAGCATGGACTCTGTCTTTCCCATAAGGGTGAAATCTTCATTCACTCCAGTTTGCACAGCCCCCTGTAGCCAGTTTCGGCTGTTACTGGTGGAGGTTTGGTGCGTGCTCTCTTGGCTTGTCTGTAGATTCTGCAAGAAGGCGAGAGAGCCAGCTCGGGAGAAGCAGCATAAGAAGAAAATAAAGGACAAGTTTGGCTTATCCACTTGAGCTCAAAAAGGCAGCCTCCTAATTCATTTAACATTATTTTGTATTCATATAACAAGGTTCCAAAGTGCTTCACAGCCCATCATGCGCTTTTGAAGCGTGGTCACTGTTGTCATGTAGGCAACACAGCAGCCAATTTATGCACAGCAAGCTCCCACAAACAGCACTGAGATAATGACCAGATTATCTGTTGGATTTGAGATTTATCTCTTTTTAGTGATGTTGGCTGAGGGATAAATGTTGCCCAGGAGAACTCCCCTACTGCCCTTTGAAATAGTGCCATGGGATTTCTTCTTGCAGGGATCATTATGGACGAATTAAGCAAGGCGTTGTCCACCAGCTTTGCAGTCTCTCAGGACCTGAACAGCATTGCTGCTCCCCACCCACGTCTCGCGCAGTACAAAATCAAATCCAACACACAGGAGCAGGCGGAGCGCAGGCGGAAACTTCTGGAAACCCAAAAATCGTAAGTCATTGGAATGAAGGAAAGCAACGATGTCATTGCAAATACTGGAAAGTTTAGGAGGTTCACTCGCCCAGCTGCATCGCCCCTTCTCACCAGCTCCCCATACCCGTGACTATTGATCTGTCACAGTTGTTTAACGTCAGCTCGGCAAATAGAAAAGATGTGGATTAGTGAGGGAGACAAAGACAACACGGGGTTGAACATTGAATAACATGATGCACAAAACTGCAGCAGCTTATGTTGTGACAGTGAATGGTCCTCAACTCCACCCCATCTCAACTCATCTGCTGCCAAAGCCCTCATCCATCCTAGACTCAACTATTCCATCACACCCCTGTCTGGCCTCCACATTCTACCCTCTGTAAACTGGAGGTCATCCAAAACTGCTGCATGTGTTCTAATTCACAACAAGCCCCGTTCCCCCATCAACCCTGCACCCACTGACCTACATTGGCTCCTGGTCAAGCAATACTTTGATTTTTAAAATTCTCATTCTTCTTTCCGATCCCTCCATGGCCTCGCCCCTCCCAATCACTGTCATCTCACCCAGACCCACAACCCTCTGAGATACTTGTGCTCCTCTAATTCTGACCTCTTGACAATCCCCGATTTGAATTGTTTCAGCCTTGGTGGCCGTGTCTTCAGCTGCCTGGGCCCTAAGTTCTGGAATTCCTTCCCTGAAGCTCCATGTCTCATTCCTCCATTGCGATTCTTCTTAAACCCCAACCAAACCTTTGGTTGTCTGCCCGAATCACACCTTGTGTGGCTCGGTGTCAAACTTTGCTTTATATCGCTCCTGCGAGGTGCCTTGGGGCATTTTACTGTGTTAAAGGCACTATATAATGTAAGTTGTTTGATGAATCAGTTTTTGCTGTTCCAAAGTCTGCTTCTACCAGTCATGTAATTATGAAAACTAAGAAAATGATGGGTCACAGTATCCGATTAATGAGACCTTCTACACCTTCTGTTTGTACAGTTACACTGTGTGGTTGTTGCTGAACAGATTCTTGTTGCTGCTTTAGGTCATGTTGACATCAGGAAAAGGAATGGGGAAATTATTTTGTATTCGGGGGTTGGGGTGGTTTTCCTTATTGATTCAAAGACTTGTGTTTATAACCACACCATCCAAAATCACTTTAAAGCCAATGAAGTACTTTTGAAGTGTAATCACTGTTGTAATGTAGGAAACACAGCAGCCAATTTGCACAAAGCAAGCTCCCACAAACAGCAATAAGATATATGGCCAGATTTTGTTTTTAGTTGTTGGTTGAAGGACAAATATTGGTCAGGAGACAGAGGAGAACTTCCGTTTTTTCATATAGTCCCATTGGATCTTTTATATCCACATAAGAGGTCAGAAGGAAACTGTTTAATATTTCATCCAAAAGACTGCACCTCTGACAGTGCAGCAACCCCCTCATTTCTTGCTGTGGAGTGTCAGCCTTGATTTTGTGCTCTATATCCTGGAGTGAAGTTCTGACTCAGCGGCGAGAGTGCTACCCACTGAGCGACAGATCGGAAGGGCTGCAGAATGCACCCGTGGTGTCTCCTCTGTTCAGGCAGGGCAGTAGGAGGGAGAGGCACTGCAATTGGACTCGATATCCCAGAATGGGGAGTGAAAGAGTGAACCAGAATTCCTGCTCCTCGTTACCACCCGCTGCCCCATGGAGGGCAGAGCGGATGGCACCTGGATGTGTGCTTGGCTTTTGATTGCATGAGTTGAGACAGCAGCCTTCCCTCAATGGATGAAGTTAGTGCACCATTCTATAATATGGCAATGACTCGATTATCCACGTCCTTGCTTACCTGGTGTTTTGGCAGATATTGAGGGAGCAGTTGGAGTCAGATTCCAGCATTTCACTGTCTGTCTCTTCTTTGGCTTGTGATATCACTTGGCAGCAGATTAGCTGATTTATTGGTGACCTGCTGCCTGAAACTCCCTCCCATTCCCCTGGATCAGGTGGCAGTATTCCCAGAACACCAATCGGAGTGAGCGGGGTTGTGGGCCAACATCGTTCAGCCCCAGCTGGAGTACTGTCCAGTTCTGGGCACCACATTTCAGGGAGGACGTAAAGGTTTCAGAGAGGGAACAGAAGAGATTTACTAGAATAGTTTCAGGGATGAGGGAGTACAGTTATGTGGAGAAGCTGGGATTATTCTCCTTCGAGCAGTGAAGACTAAGAGGAGATCTGATAGAGGTGCTCAAAATCATGAAGGGTTGAGGTAGAGTGAATGGAGAGAAACTGTTTGCATTAGTTTTAGGATTGATAACTAGAGGACACAGATTTAAGGTAATTGGCATAAAAACCATAGACGACATGAGGAAACTTTTTTTTACACAATAAATGGTCAGGATCTAAAATGCAATGCCTGAGGGGGTAGTTGGGTACAGATTTAACAATCGCCTTTAAAAGGGAACTGGACAAATACTCAAAGGAGAAAAAAATTGCAGGGAATTGGGAAAGAACGGGGAAGTGGGGCTAACTGAATTGCTGTTCGAAAGAGCTGGCACAGACTCGATGGGTAGAAATTCCTTTGTGCTGTGCTGTACTGTTCTATGATATGTACTCTAACAGAAATGAGCCCTGACAGTCAGGGGTGCCTCAAGATCAAACGATGCTCTGTTGATCTTGGCAGGAAAATTCCATGGAGTGCCAACCTCGAGGGAACTAGCTGGTCCAGGAGGTTAGACATTGTCCTTTCACCCCCCAGCCTTGGGTTGAAATCCGGCCCGTACTGATGGTGTGAGCGTCACGTTGTCCGCTACCTGTAAGAGCCCAATGTGAAATAATTCTCGGACATTTCAGTACAGTTCCTAACTAAGACACAGAGACCTACAGCACCTGTGATTCAACACAGGGTGAAGGTGTGGGAGATGGGCAGAAATGTGACATTAGTGGGCGTTCTTCGGGGGGGTTGGGACTCGGGCACCTTGGGGTGGCAGCAACCAAGCTCTACTTTGCATCTGACTGTGCTTCACCTGACCTGACAGTCCTTGCTGCTCATACTGGTTGCCTGCAATTCCTCACCACCTGATTAACATCAATAAACTGAATGGGAGTGGCGGGAAGAAAAGGGAGCCAGCCTTCCGTGCTGATGGGCAGAATGCCTGTTAACTGGTGTTGCGTTCACTATGCCAAGCACACTGGCTCAGGGATGGATTCAAATAGGCAGGTTCTCAATTGCTAATGGTAGCCACTTGCAGGGCTGATCCTAGCTAGGGGGGAGGATGGCTATGGTCTTCATTAAGGGGCCAGTTTTACCTGAGCTTTAGGTACAGGTGGCTTGATGGGCAGCTCTCAGTTGGCTGATCAGCTGTTCCAGGACCAGTTGATCTTGCCCTTGAGAGAAGGGAATTGTGGTACTACTGGAGGGATGATTAACCTGTCCAACTGCATAATGGGCTGGGATTTTAAATCTCCCGGTACAGCAGACGATTGAATCCCCACAGGCACATGAACTGAAATATCACGATCGAAATGAGGTTGTTTATTTAATCGATGAAACCTTGGCCCCTGTCCTGGTGAACAAACAGCATCTCTCAGAAATGCTCCAATTCACGTTTTAAATGTGATAACCTATTACTACTGATTGTAACTCAATTGGCCCCCGAGGCCATGTCCCCATTAATGGCAGCGTCCTGTTGTTTTTCTCTGGTGGCACAGGTTTTATTTGGTGCTGCCTTCCATTATAAAAAAAAAGGCTTGCATTTATGCAGCGCCTTTCACGACCTTGGGATATCCCAAGGCACTTTACAACCAACGAAATGTGCTTGAAGCAGTCACTGTGGTCATGTAGGACATGTGGTAGCCAAATTGTGCACAGCAAGAATCCAAAAATGGCTGTGTGATAGAGAGCAGATAATGCTTCAGTCATTTTGTCGTGTTTCTGTCAAGATAAAAGGCAGACTGATGTTTTTGGAGTATCTCCTTCAGCTGGACTTTCTGTTGTTTTAAATGAAGCACTCAGAAGGTGCTGCACTGTCAGAGGTGTTGTCTCCTGGGTGAGACGTTAAACTGAGGCCCATCCTCTCTCTCAAGTGGACATAAAAAATCCCACAGCATGACTTCAAAGAAGAACTGGAGATTTCCTTGTTGTGCTGGTCAATATTTATTAACTTAAAATGATCTGGTCATTATCACATTGCTGTTTGTGAGAGTTTGCTGTGTGAAAATTGGCTGCCCACGTTTCCTGCATTCCAACAGTGGCTTTTCTTCATAAGTAATTAACTGATTGTAGATTGTGAAGAGCTTTGTAATGTCCTGTAGTTGTGAAGGGCGCTATACAAATTCTCTATATTGCACTGTATTTAAGCATGGTGCTGTACCAACTTCAACTCTGCTTTGCCCTCTTGCATCAAAGGCAGCGATTAAATTACGTTAACCACGCAAGGCGTCTAGCTGAAGATGACTGGACAGGAGGCGAGGACAGTGAGGAGGAGTCGGAGGAACACGATGAAATGGAAGTCGAGGTGGCAAAGAAGAAGTTACCCAAACGTTACGCAAACCAGGTCAGAAAATGCTCGGAGTTGTTCCCCAAAGTGTGTTCACCAAGGAAAGGGTGGTGTTTCCGATGAAGCCATAGAGATATGCATCAAGCTGCAGCAGCTGGATTGTTACATCATCTCTAGGCTAATATAGGGAAATTAGGCTGTGTTCCCTGTCCTAATCCCTGTACATTGACCTAATCCCTGTACATTGACCTGTACTGGAAATGTTTACATATAAGTGAGCAGTGGTTGTAATGACAGTTTTGGCAGGCTACTTAACTTGGTGAATGGCCAATGCTAGTGCCCCTTGAGCTAAAGCCAAGTCCGACTCTTCAGGAAATTCAAGAAGGAAAATTGGAGATGGGAGTGAGAGTTCCCCTCCATCAGCATCGGTCTCCTTCAGCTCTTTGCATAGGCCCAGTGCATGGGGTAATAAACCGGAAGCATCTGAAACCAGTGCAAGAGCTCGGAGACCCGCATTGATTATGTCCCTGTGCGTTAAATAGTGTGGTGAAGAAGTCCAGAACCTTAAAATTAAAGATGGGCTGTTCACAGAAAGAATAACAACTCTGGAACTCTGACCCCACCCCCCCAAAGGCTGTAGATGCTGGGCTGCATTTCCTATATTACAACAGTGACTACATTTCGAAATGTAACGCACTTTGGGATGTCCTGAGGTTGTGGCTAAGACTTTCTAACTGCAGCATCTTGCAGTTTTCTGATCAACTGTTTGTGGTGTGCTGTACATGGCAGCCAATTTGTCCAAAGCAAGATCCCACAGATGGAAATGTGGTAGTGACCAGAAGTTTCAGTGATGCTGGATAGCTTCTGTCAGGAGAAAAGACAGATTTTTCGACAAGGCTGCTCATTGCCACGTCATGAATGCTTTTTGTTTGAGAGCAGCCCCACAGCTCATTGTGAATTGCCCTCCTCTGAATAAGTGATCATTTAATTATCATCAGTATCTGGGGATCTGTCAGAATTGGTAGGTGTAACAAGATAATACAATTTATAGGATGCACAAAATGTGCTCTTAATTCACATAGTAATCTATATAAAATGCAGCACAGTACAACCACTTGTTTAATATTTCTGTGAATGATGAGGCTATACTGATTTGATTTTTAGTTCCACTTTTTCCCAATATCTCAAAAGGACAATTTTTTATGAGAATGTTCGTGGGTCTTGTCACTGCTTTATAGGTGTTCAGATCTGATTTGTTGTTGTTGCTGTTTCTGTGGATTGAAGTGTTTTGTTCCAACCTGTTCAATCTTTCCTAATAATAATAACCTCTCGGTTTTGCTATCATTCTTGTGAATCTTTCTTGTACATTCCCCGGTGCCTCTGTATATTTATTAACTTAAAGTTATCTGGTCATTACCACATTGCTATTTGTGGGAGGCCGCGTTATTTATTATATGGAGACCAGAACTGTGGACGGACTGGCCCGGCCTTAACATACGAACAAACATATGAATTAGGACCAGGAGTAGGCCATTCGGCCACTCGAGCCTGTTCCACCATTCTATAAAATCATGGTTGATCTGATTGTGGCCTCAACTTCACATTCCCACCTAACCTCCGTTAACTGGAGTATTGTGTCCAATTCTGGGCACCACACTTGAGGAAAGGTGTTAAGGCATTGGAGGGGGATGCAGAAAGGATTTGCAGGAATGATTTCAGGGATATGGGACTTCAGTTACTTGGCTGGATTGGAGAGCCTGGGTTGTTCCCATGAGGGAAGTGAGGGTTGAGAGGAGGTTTGATGGAGGTGATTTAATGATTTAAAAGTACATTTTGTATATCCTATATTGTACTATAGTAGCATCTTGTTACAGTGACCAATTCTGACAGATCCCCAGATACTGACGATAATGATGGTTCAAAATCAGGGGTATGAGCAGTGTAAATAGAGAGAACCTGTTCCCATTGGTGAACCAGGATTGGGAACCAGAGGATACCGACTTAAGGTGATTGACAAAAGAAGCAAAGACAAGAGGAAAAACTTATTTGCGCAGCCGGTGGTCAGGACCTGGAAAGAACTGCCTGAGTGTGTGGTGGAAGCAGAGTCAACTGAGGCTTTCAAGAGAGTGTTGGATAATTATCTGAAAGAAAAAAAAACATTTACAGGACTATAGAGAAAAGGTGGGAGCGTGGGACAAGCTGAGCTGATCTTGCAGTGAGCCAGCATGGACACAAAGGGCCAAATGGCCTCCTCCTGTGCTGTAACCATTATACATGCCTGAAACCATAAATGGCATTTTGGTTTGCTTAGTTCTGCTTCCCTGCTGCAGATGGCAGTGTAGTCCCATCTGAATAGTACAAGCTCTGTCCAATGCACTCTGCACCATTACTATAATGCAAAACTAACTTAGAAGGGACTGAAAAGATACCGCACAGGAGGCTGCTCAGTAAGATAAGAACCCATGGTGTTAGAGGCAAGGTACTAGCATGGATAGAAGATTGGCTGTCTGGCAGGAGGCAGAGTGTGGGGATAAGGGGGTCCTTCTCAGGATGGCGGCCAGTGACTAGTGGAGTTCCGCAGGGGTCAGTGTTGGGACCACAACTTTTCACTTTATACATTAATGATCTAGATGAAGGAACTGAGGGCATCCTGGCTAAGTTTGCAGATGATACAAAGATAGGTGGAGGGACAGGTAGTATTGAGGAGGCGGGGAGGCTGCAGAAGGATTTGGACAGGTTAGGAGAATGGGCAAAGAAGTGGCAGATGGAATACAACGTGGGGAAGTGTGAGGTCATGCACTTTGGTAGGAAGAATAGAGGCATAGACTATTTTCTAAATGGGGAGAGAATTCAGACATCTGGAGTGCAAAGGGACTTGGGAGTCCTAGTCCAGGATTCTCTTAAGGTTAACTTGCAGGTTGAGTCGGTAGTTAGGAAGGCAAATGCAATGTTGGCATTTATTTCGAGAGAACTAGAATATAAAAGCAGGGATGTGCTGCAGAGGCTTTATAAGGCTCTGGTCAGACCACATTTAGAATATTGTGAGCAATTCTGGGCCCCGTATCTCAGGAAGGATGTGCTGGCCCTGGAGAGGGTCCAGAGGAGGTTCACGAGAGCGATCCCAGGAATGAAAGGCTTAACATATGAGGAACGTTTGAGGACTCTGGGTCTATACTCGATGGAGTTTAGAAGGATGAGGGGGGATCTGATTGAAACTTACAGAATACTGAAAGGCTTGGATAGAGTGGACGTGGGGAAGATGTTTCCATTAGTAGGAGAGACTAGGAACCGAGGGCATAGCCTCAGAGTAAAGGGAAGACCTTTTAGAACAGAGATGAGGAGAAACTTCTTTAGCCAGAGAGTGGTGAATCTATGGAAATCATTGCCACAGAAGGCTGTGGAGGCCAGGTCATTGAGTGTATTTAAGACCGAGATAGATAGGTTCTTGATTGGTAAGGGGATCAAAGGTTACGGGGAGAAGGCGGGAGAATGGGGCTGAGAAACTTATCAGCCATGATTGAATGGCGGAGCAGACTCGATGGGCCGAATGGCCTAATTTCTGCTCCTATGTCTTATGGTCTTATGAAAAGAGGGACAGAATGCATCTTAGAGTGGGATGTTCATTCACTTGTGCAGTTCACCACCTCATACTCATATCCTAGAACAGGAAATTATTTTCAAATGTCAGTTAAATTAACAGCTTCTGCCTCTTGATTTTGAGGGGAAAGGGCTTAACTTTTCAAAGCACCTTTCATATTCTCAAAGCTTTGCGGTGCTGGGATCAATATGAATATTCTAATAGAGAGTGGAGCCCTGTAGGAGAAGGAAGATGGTATCTGAGGTGCTTTCTGACTGTGAAGAGGGTAGAGGAACCAAAAGTCTGAAAAACTTTGAGCATAAACAGCTGAAAAGGTTATTTCCGTGACCAGGGTTTGCTCAGCATTATTTAAGATGTGACATTACAGCAGCATAGAAGTAATTG
This sequence comes from Cetorhinus maximus, assembly GCF_964194155.1. Taxonomy (NCBI): domain Eukaryota; kingdom Metazoa; phylum Chordata; class Chondrichthyes; order Lamniformes; family Cetorhinidae; genus Cetorhinus; species Cetorhinus maximus. Next base: position 19,490,241 of record NC_135908.1, read on the forward strand.
GTGGAAGCAGAGGAATATCACATGGGTATCACAGACTCTCTCCAGCTAGTTTGGTCAGAGGTTGACTGTCCAGTCTTCCCACTAGGTGTCGCTATGAGCAAAGTTTTCTGATACGCAAACCTGCTTCCAGCCTATATCAAGTAGCCCACCAGGGAGTTAAATAAAATTAATGGTACAGATACGCAGTGTATTCCATCTGCTCCAGTACAGCATAAAGTACATGGAGATTGTATTTTTAAATTGATTTCAGGTGAACTAGTCTCTCTAAATAGTGATTTTCCCAAAAGTGTTTGCATTATATCATGTCATCTCTCTAAGGCGCAGCACATGTATTTTTTCTTTTGCATGTTGCTGCTGTCCGAAATGGACGATTGGTTGACCGTGACCTCGTGCAAACCATTTGAAGTAGCTTCAAGTGTCTGCAGGGGGGGGGGTTGTGTCACAAGCCACATTTGTCCCCCTCCAAGTGTTGGCGTTCACTATAGTCCCAGGGTCGACTCTCAGTCCAGCCCAACCTTTGGATGATGCGTTATATCGAGACCCTGTTTGCCCTTTCAGCTGGATGTAAAAGATCCCATGGCACAATTTTAAAGAAGAGAAGGGGACTTCTTCCCACTGCCCTGGTCAATATTTATCCCTCAACCAACATACTTTTAAAACAAAAGGATCAGTATTACATTGCTGTTTGTGGGAGTTTGCTATGTGCAAATTGGCTGCTCTGCTTCCTACACTACACTTCAAAAACAAAGCACCTTGGGATGTTCTGAGGTGGTGAAACTCAGTCAAGATTTGCAGCTTCATCAAAGTAATTGAATCCACTCGGGCAAAGAGGCAGCTGCCCTCCAGTGCTGATATCACCTTGGAGGAAGAGACTGAAAATGGCATTGCTCGAAGAGTCAAAGGAGATCGGGCATTTAATTGTCATTTCCGCTGTGTGTTCAGACTCTTACTTTTACAGAGCCATTGCACAGTTAATGATGTATCAAAATAATGTATCAAAACGTCACTTGTTTAACATGTTTAGAGTTATATTCACGTACATAGTTTAGGAAATCCTTACTCATCTTTAGTACATGTGCGTTTGCAGTGGGAGTGATGACGAATTGCAGGGTGGTCAGAGGCAGTTTGTTCACTGCTGAGATTAGTCAGGTTTGGAAAGGGGCCCAGCAGTTAGTTGCATTGGCAGAGGCCTGTGCTATCTTCACTTTGCCAGCGGCTGGACTGCTGCACTGAGAGAGTAGCTTGTAATGAATAGGTCTTTCCCAAGAATAAACCCTGGCTTAGAATATGCAGCACTTGATGAATTGGCAAGTTGCCCTTGTGCAGTTTTGGTATATGTGCTGCTGAAGCAATTACAAGAACATTTTAATAATGTTTAAAAATGTGTTATGTTCTTCCCAGTGAGTGAAATTGGGAGAGAACATTAATTGGAAAATAGCTCATCTAATCTTTTTACTTTAAGGTGCCTGCAAGGCCAGCATTTATTGCCCATTCCCAATTGCTCTTGAGCAGGGTGAGCCTCTGCAGACCATGTGGTGAAGCTATACCCATTGTACTGTTAGGGAGGGAGTTCCAGAATTTCGACCCAGTGCCAGCAAAGGAACGATGATGTACTGTCATTCCAAATCAGGATGTCTTGGAGTTGGTTGTGTTTCCGTGCACCGGCTGCCCTTGTTCATCTGAGCAGAGGTCACAGAATTGGGTGTTGTGGTCAAAGAATATGAATGGATACACAAAGTTATCGCCATGTTCTGTGTGTTGCCTGGCTGCTTGAACTGCCTCTCCGGAATACCTGCCCAAATGTGCCCAAAATCACTAATACTACTGCTTCAAAATCGTAAATGCCACAACACCTGCACAGCCACTTATAAACACACAGAGAGTTAACAATGTTTGTTGCTAAATAATGCAATGCTGTGCAGGAGGGACAAGCGTAGCCTTTTCTGTAAATCTGGCAGCATTTGGGAATGTGGAAGATGTTGAAACACAAAAGAAAAACATTGCCCGTAAATGATCTGAAAGAGGAAGGTCACCAGTTGAACCTTTTCCTGCTCAGTGTTCCAGCATTTTGCACAGACTACAGTAAATCGTCACAGTGCAGGGAAGGAGCAATCAACCTCCTGCTCCTAATAGACAGATTTTTGGTCTGTCAGAGACTTAAGGGATATGGGGAGTGGTTGAGAGAATTGAGGCAGAAGATCATCTATAATTGTATTCAATGGCGGAGCTAGCTCAAGGGATTGTATGGACTGCTCCTGCTTCTTATCTTCTTATCTGTCATTGAGACTATATGATAACTCTTTGTTCATAGACTAGTGGATTATAGACTTTCATTGCTCTTGTATGGGATGTCTGTGCCATTTGCAACTGGTAACAGATTCGATCTGAATCTCGATGTATACATCAGAGAGTGTCGATGAGCATGAAGGGAGCACTCTCACTTCAAACTGTTAAGTTTTGTTTAGTCATTGTCATCCCTATCTGAAACTAGTTGCTGAATGGCGCACAGGAGTGATTCCTCAGTGGGAGAGTCACTAGTGGTGATTGCCTTGAACCGAAAAAAATAAATTTATTTTGAAATTTAGTTGGCGAAATAAAGGATGCAAAGGGTTCCACGGAAGAAGGGTTGGAGAAATTCTCACCGTTGTACCATTTTTCTCTCAGCGCAGACCTAACCTCCACTTCTGATTGAGATTGGGAACTTGGCAGACGGAAAATTCTGGGTGCAAATTTATCCCTGATTCAATTTTTTTTTGATAAAGGAAAGAACACATAACCTTTCAGAATGCCCCAAAGTGCTTTACAACCAGTGCATTACCTTTTGAAGTGGAATTACAGCCAATTTTCACACAGAATGGTCCCATAATCAGCATTGTGATAATCTGTTTTGGTGATGATGATTGAGGGGTAAATATTGGCCAGGGCAACAGGGAGAACTCCACTGCTCTTCTTCAAAGTAGCGCCATGAGCCCTTTTACCTGCATCTGAGAGGGCAGTCAGGGCCTCGGTTTAGTATTTTATCTGGGGGACAGCAACTCTTACACTCTGCTGCACTGAATTGTCAGCCTAGACTTTGTGCTTGGGTCTCCAGAATGGGCTCTCAATCAATGCCCTCCTGATTCTGAAGTGAGAGAGCGCTACCAAGTGAACCATCACAGACGCACTGAAGAATAAAATTGAGATTCCTCGGTGGGAGAGCCACTTGTGGTGATTGGCTTGAACCGAAAAAATAAGTTTGTTTTGTAATTTAGTTGGCGAAATAAAGGATGCAAAGGGTTCCGCAGAGGAAGCCTGAAGATAAAATATTTCCAGAAGTAATTTTTAACATCGCGATCTGATCATTTTTGCAACGACTCTATTTCCGGACAGTGAATTTGTGAAGGATCGTAATGGAGCCAGTTTTTACTCCGTCTTACATTTATTTATGGAGCTAAACATTACCACACCACAGTTTCAATAAGTGTCTCTTTATATGTGTTTAAGTGAAACCCCAAGTAATGCCCACCACCTTCATACAGTTAAACATAATTAATACACAACTAATGTTTTCCAGAGATGAGTACGGATTATAGAATTCTGACCACAGAATTGATTTTCTCCTGGAACAAATCCTCATGAGCTCTTAATTAAAAACAGAAAATACTTCAAACACTCCGCAGGTCCGGCAGCATATGTGGAGAGAGAAACAAAGTTAGTGTTTAGGTACATGACCTTTCATCAGAACTCTTGGACTCTCACTCACTACCCATTCCTGAAGTTTTGATTCTTGTGAAAAGTTTCTCAGTCCACTGAACTGCTGAGCTCAAAGCTTTGTTCTCAATCGAGCCAGGTCAAAGTAATTCACTCCGCACCTTCTCTTTGTCATTGTGTGCTTTTTCCAGCCTATAAGAAACATTCAAAGGGCACGTTAAAACATCTTTTGTGGGACATTTAAACAACAGGGTGTAACATATGGTATTTTATACACCCTCCTCCACCTGACAAAGAAGCTGCCTGTCATTGGCTGTGCCTGTTTCTCTCTTGCAGTTGATGCTCTCTGAATGGCTGGTGGATGTACCTGGTGACCTGGTTGAAGAGTGGTTGCTGGTGGTCTGTCCTGTCGGCAAGCGGACTCTTATTGTAGCTTCCAGAGTAAGTACTGAACGCCCAAAATCCTCCCTCCCCTGTGGGATTGATTGAGCCTTGTTGCCGCCCATAGACACACATTCTCGCAGCACGCTGCTTTTATCAGTGCTATTGCAATATCTGTAGTACTTATAATTTCACCAAAACACTGGTGTAAAAGTGTATAAGTGACGGGCAGGTGGAATTCACTCTAAGCTTCATTGTTTGAGCAGCTTCACTGGTACTTATTGCAAGATTGGAAAGAGTTTTGGGGCCAGAAAGGGGAAAACGGAAGGCTGTAGAAAAAGGTATCCTGGCCTAAGACATGGCACACAAAGGATAGGCCAGCTGGAGAGAGATGATAGCTTTAAAGAATTTTGGAAAGGGGGAGCTGTAATTACTATAAAAATGCAGGAACTACTGAGGCACAAAAGTTAAAATACAAGAGTGGTTCACAAGAACTAATTTAAAATTTGATACATACGAGAATATGTTTTTGTGGAGAAGTTAAAGTTAAAACTTAACGTATTACACACTTAAAACCTGGAAGCTGTTTAGTCACTCGGGACAGCGTTGACATATCTCCATCCTGCCCTTTGTCAGACCCTCTTTAATAGAAATCAGATAATGGGTTCTTGTCGCCTTGTCCTCTGGGTCTGGAGGGTGTGAAAGAATCCTGTGGGATAAAGAGGGGGGGGAAGTAAGAAAATGAGGGGGGCTGAGAACACTTGCAAAAACAAAAATGGGGGGGGAAAAAACAGGTTCTGGGATATTTCCAGCCTTTGAACTAGATTTGGTCCTTGAATCGGAAGGAGGGACCCAAAAGTTGAGTCACCCAGTGCTGCTATTGCAGCATTAAGACAAGGCTGACAGTATTGGCTGAACACTGGTATCAGCTCCCAGTGGCAGCTTGATGAGTGGTAACTAGGGATTGGAGAGAGGGGTAAATAGAAGGCATAACACAAAAGATTGAGGAGGTGAAAAATGGGGACCAAGAGCTCCAAGATGGGTTGACCTGCTAATGGTTTCTATTGGATCTCCTTTGGCCAGGGCAGCACTGCAGCATACACACGGAGTGGCTTCTGTGTGAACAGGTTTCCATCGCTTCTCCCTGGTGGAAATCGGCATAACTCTGCGACAGGCAAAGGTAAGCGCACTTTAATCATATATAATTTTAAGTAAGCTCGCTCGAGTTAAGCAGAAAGATTCACCCACAAACTGGTTCCAGGCCCAAGAGGGTCAAAATCGAGTACAGAGCGAGATTTACAGCCCCCTCGTGCCTACACTGGTTCTCTGAAAGAGCTCCATGCACTTCAACCCCCTTCCTTCCGCCCTTTCCCAATACATTTCAAATTCTGTTTCTTTTTTTGCACAGTATCACAGGATTGTTACAGCACAGGGGGAAGCCATTCAGCCCATTGTATCTGCGCCACTTCTCTGTAAGAGAACGTTACCTAGTGGCACTCCCCCACCTTCCCCCTGTAGCCCTGCATATTTTTCCTTCTCCGATAACGATCCAATTCCATCTTTTAACACCTCCGTGGAACCCGGCTCCACCGCACTCTCGGGCAGTACGTTCCTGATCCTAACCACTTGCTGTGTGACGAAGTTATCCCTCGTGTCTCCATTGCTTCTTTTGCCAATTATCTTAAATCTGTGCCATCTTTTTTTTTAACAAATGTTCAACCACCTCCCTGTTTCAAAAATGTTTTATAAACCCTGTTTCCACTCCAGTTTTTTGGTTGGGAATTCTGTCCTAGCAAGCACTGCATTGAAAATTATTCTTTTAACCTTCCCCTTCATTCTTTTGCTGATGATTTCATATCAGCAACAACTGCCTGACCAGTGAAAATAGCTTTTCCCCATTTATTTTTATCAAAACACCTCCAAATTTTGAATATAGTCCCCACCTCATATTGTAGGCACTTTTGGTGTTGGTGAGATTTTCCCACTATATGCAGTAGGCGGCAAAAGCATAAAGTAACCAACATATTTTTAAAATTAGGCAATCTCCACTTAGCAACCGCCTCTCCAATTTGTTAGCAGCATTTGTATCAGAATCTCAGAACTGGCATGTGATCGTGGTTTAACAAGGTGCAAACAGCTGATTGAAACTGTAGCTTGAAATCCTGTCTGCCTGAAATCAGCAGAGCTCTTATTGAACAGTAAGTACTTATTGAACAGTAAGTACTTATTGAACAGTAAGTACTTATTGAACAGTAAGTACTTATTGAACAGCTTGAAGTAGTAGAAAAATAGTGCCTTTGTAATTGACTCATATAGCGGTGGAACGTAGGATATAGATGCTGTTCACCGTCAACAGTTTATATGATGGAGACCGTACCTAGATCTGATCAGTGCCTATGCTTGCTTTCAGCAAGGGTTGAGAATACTGACTAGAGGAAGAACCATGGCTGAAATGTTATTTAAGTTTTGTGATGTACGTTCTTTCAAGCCAGTGGGCATTGAGGCTAATCCCAGTGTCTGCCCTAACACGGCATGGACCTGGAACCAAGCCTCAGACCTTTGTCCGCATGCCTGAATGTTGCACTATCCTCTATCCACTGAGCTATCTGGCTGGGCCAGCTTATACAGGGGGACTAAAAAAGCATTTGCCTAAGAAGTCATTGTCAACTGGTGTTGGGGTTGTGCAGGGGCTGGGCGGATCTGTTACTGAGACTGTTGGTGTTCAGGAGCTGGCTTAGCTTCAGCAGTTAAAATGAACCATTAATGCAGGGCGTATTACTAAAGGAGTGCTGCGCTGTCGGAGGTGCCGTCTTTCAGATAAGATGTTAACCGGAGGCCCTGCCTGTCCCCTCAGGTAGGTGTAATGATCCCATGGTACCATTTAGACAAAGGGCAGGGGACTTTTGGTAGAAGGAATGAGGAGAAACAATATTTTTTTAAAAGGGTAAAATTCTAAAGTGGGTGTAGGAACAGAGAGGTGGTCATATGTTCACAAGTCATTGAAGGTGGCAGAGAGGCTTGGGAAAGCAGTTCAAAAGGCATACGGGATTCCGGGCTTTATAACTGAGGCATAGAGTGCAAAAGTTATAATGAACCTTTTATAAGTCTCTGGTTTGGCCTCAATGGGAGTATTGTGTCCAATTCTTGGACACCTCACTCCAGGCAGGATGTAAAAGATTTAGAAAAGGTGCAGAAAAGATTTGTGAGAAGGATTCCATGATGAGGAATACAGATTGGAGGAACTGTGGCTCTGTTGGAGGAGAGAGGGTTGGGAGGAGATTTGATTAGAGGTATTCGAAATCATAGGGGGTTGAGAAAGAGTGAAACTGTTGCCATTGGCGGAAAGATTGAAACCAGAGGATGCCAATTTGAAGATGATTGTCAAGTGCACCAAAGGTGACATGAGGAAAGACCTTTTTACACAGTGAGTGGTTACAATCTGGAATGCACTGCCTGAGAGCTCAGTGGAAACCGATTCAATCACGGATTTTGAAAGGAAATTGGATAGGCATCTGAAGGGGAAACAATTGCGAGGGTAGAAGGAAAGGACAGAGGAGTGAGTCTAACTAGTCTGGCTTGAGGGGGCCAGCAGGGCCTCCGGTTAATGTCTTATCTGAAAGACGGCACCTCTGACAGTGTAGCACTCCTTTAGTAATACACCCTGCATTAATGGTTCCTTTTAACTGCTAAAGCTAAGCCAGCTCCTAACCCTTGCATAGAGCCAGCATGGGCTCGACAGGCTGAATGGTCTCCTTCAGTAACCATTCTATGTTTCTATTCTCCCCAATCTCCTGGTCCTTATTTAACCCTCAGCCAACATTACTAAAAAGAAAATGATCTGATCACAATCTCATTGCTGTTTGAGGGAGCTTGCTGTGCTCAAATTGGCTCCTAATGTTTCCCCTGCTCCCCCAGTTGTTAACTGTATGTAATGCTTGTTTAATGATATGCAGGTGGTGTGCATTAACTAGGGACTCACTCGTGCTGCTATAAAGAGGAACATGTCCCACTCCCGGAAAACCAAGAACTGTGATTGTACTCAAAGAGTTGCAATCTGTGACTGTTGATAACTCGAAAGAGTATAAAGAGGAACAGACAAACTATGGGAGTTGGGCTAGGAGGAGCATGTTTGTGATGTGTATGTCTATAAATGAGTACTTATAAAAGTCTGAAAAGATTGGCTCTAGTTCTATCCTTCAGTCCATGACTTTATGGATTATAACAACAGTGACTGCAGTTCAAAAGAACTTCAGCAGCTTTAAAGCACTTAGAACGACCAGAGGTGGTGATGCAAGTTCTCTCCTTTTCCTTTGTGAACCAGATCCTTTAACATTTCATTCCTTTGCACTGTCTGAGTCAGTAACTGCTCCCATTCAGTTGCCCATAGAAGACTAGGAACCCTTCAATCAAATGTTGTATCTATTAATTCAGGGACATGAACTCACAGGAGACTTGATGGTTCGTTTTCATTAGCCTGAGCCCCTCTGGATGCGATGTCATTGATTTGAGAGGCTTGTAATTGAGCTTTGGAGAGAATATCTTTCTGGATTCTCTTATCCTAATTATTGCTGACTCTTGGACCTCCCTTCTCCAGATTACACCATATTGGACTGTATCTACAGCGAAGTGAACAGGACATACTTTGTCTTAGATGTGATGTGTTGGAGGGGTCACCCAGTCTATGATTGTCAGGTCTGTATGATGATAGTGAAATTAAAGACGCTCTTTCTCTTACGCGCGCTCTTACTTGCGTAAAACATGGGAGATGCCCTGAAGATGTTTCATCTATTTAACAAGCTCCTTACAAAATACAAGTCTTGAATAGGCTAAAATTTAAAACAAAATCAGCTCTGTTTTCAAATGCGTGTGGACTTTGATATTAAATGTCAGCTTGGCCCAGTTGATAGTGCGCCCCGTCTCCGAGTGGCTCCAAGCTCCAGTACAGATCTGAGCACTTAGAGCAGACTCACGGTGCAGTATTGAAGGAATTGAAGGGACCGTTAAACCGAGGCTCCATCTGCCCGCTCAAACAATACAAGGGATCCCGTGACAGTAATGGAAGAGGAGTGGGGGAATTCTTGTAGTGTCCTGGCTGACACCTATCCCTCAAAATCACTAAGAAAGGGTCATCTGGTCATGTGTATGACCTTAGTGTTTGGGAACGTTGACTTGTACCAATTGGATGCCATATTGCCTACAAAGTAAAGGAATCCACTTCAAAATGTAATTAATTCTGAAGTGCTTTGGAATGTCCTGAGGGCATGATCAGGTCCTGCACTAATGAAGATCCGTCAATGGGTTTGTAAATGATATTTAGTAAATAATGTTTTTAATTTCTATTTTAAAAAATAGACAGAATTCAGATTCTACTGGCTTCAGTCAAAGTTGCAAGAGGAAGGTGAGAAGCTGGCTGAGATCGCATCCCGGAATCCAGTGAGTGTTTCTTCTTTCTTTGTGACAATGTTTGCAGACACCAGTCTGAGCTGATGGTTTATTTACCTTCGTACGGAGATCACCGACTGGGCTAAGTGAGTTATTTTCAGGCACAGTATGACACAGTGGCTCTGGGTTTCAATCAGGCCTGGTAGACTGGGGGTCAAAGTCTCGTCTCCATAGGTTGGACAGACTGCACCATGGGAATCCACCACATTAGACCGACCATAATCTTGGCCCTAACTTGAAATTTTCCATTTGAGTAACAAGGGCAATAAATGCCAGTGAAATGTCATTTTAACGGGGTGAAGGTTTGTTTGGAGTTGAGATACAGAGGAGAGGAAGCTCAGGCCCCATGGCATACCGCATCTCGAATGAAACTGTCCCCATTCCCTCGCACTGACATCCTTGACTTGGTGAGCAGAGAATAACGTTTTCTTTAGCCAAGTCAACCAAAAGCCAAAAAAAGGTCCAAATTAAATCCACAAATAGATATAATCTCAAAAGAGCTGAGATAGAGAGGAAGGAATTATCCTCAGCTGTACAGAGCTTTGCTTAGACCCCATCTGGAGTACAGTGTTTAGCATTGTGCAGATTCATCAGAGTAATACCCAGACTTAAAAGAATAAACTTGGGGAGGTATAGAAAGTTGATTTGATCTAATTGAGACATTTAAAAAGTTGGACTTTTTTTTTGTGTGGTTTTTGTGGCTGGAATCTATGTAGCAAATTGTTGAAGCCAGCTGCCTTACCCAAGTACAGAAGCAAATTACTGCTGACGCTGGAAATCTTAAAAATAAAAGTAGATGCTCAATAGCTCATGCAGCTTCTGCGGAGAGAGAAACAGAGATAACATTTCAGGTCGACAGTCTCTCATCAGAACTGGAAGAACAGTTTTCTGTTTTTATTTCGGTTCTACCCAAGTGGTTTCCTGCTGTATCATTTTTCACTCGGGCAGTAAGGTGGTTGGCTTAGGAGTGGGAATATCACTTCCGTGAGGTGCATGTTTGCTTCATGTATTTGGAGTTCAGGTGCATAATGTCAATGTGTTCGGAAACCCACTGTCCCGCCCCAAATGTCAACGGACCTCCTGTTTGAACAAGGGACCTGTGGCATCAAAATAGGCGAGACTTTGCTCTGCTTCGTCCACACAGCTGTTGAGAACATTAACCATACTGGAAAAGCAAACAAGGAGACATGTAAACAGGGAACACAATTCGATTTGAAGGAAAAACAAACTGGGCAGTACTTTAACCCTATCCTGGACCTTTCCGATACAACTGAGAGAGCAAGGCGTGAAGGATAGAACAACGCAACCTAGGCTTACAGAAGTTTCAAGCTTTTAGTTAAGAGATACTCCTTACATATTGTGCGTCCATCTCTTTTAGCTGCCCTCTCTATATGAGCACAGGTGAGATCCTTTCTCTTCCCCCCCCACCAAATGAATATCCACCACCTGAATACTATTCACAAACAGCTACCCTCCAAACGCAAGAGTAAGAAAGACAAGATTAAGATGGGTACATGCAAAGAAAAGGAAACAAAATGGGAGGAGCAGAGATTATGGCCTAAAGTTGCTGAACTTAACATTGAGTCCAGAAGACTGGTAATGGGCCTAATTCGCCAGCCTGATCTTTCAGGTGGATGAAGTGAATAGTTGATGCATTTAAGGGGAGGCTAGGTAAGCAAAATGACGGAGAAGGGAATAAAGGGTTATGCTAGTAGTGTTAGATGAGGAAAGAAGACAAGAGGCTTGAGCGGGACACAAACGCTAGCATGGATTGGTTAGGCTGAATGGCCTGTTTCAGTGCTGTATATTCTATGTGTCACAAAACAGACCAAGCTCCGTACAGTCATTTTTAACATTTTTTTGGCTTGCAAGCCAGCAATACACTTGGTTTGTCGCTACTGTTGAAAAGTGCAAAAGTGAATCTCTCTCTTCTCTCTACAGTTTAAGTTCGTGGGCATGTCACATTTACCATGTACACCAGAAGCCATTTGTCAGACTTTGGCTGAAAATTATCCATTTGAGGTAATGAAAAGTGTTTGAAGGAAGTTACAGTGTACTGTGTATCTACTTGTTTCATTCTTCCCCCAATCCTTTTTTTTTATATACTTGTTTTCGTCTCCCGAAGACAGCAGCTTGTACTCGTCACTCAACCTGTTTCCATGCTGCCGCTAACCCATTTATTTTATTGTAAAGCCAAACCAACGTCAGAATAAGAGTGACTGGAGAATCCCAGCTCGTGACCCCAAACAAATCTAGTTAACATTTTGGGAGAGAAAAATTTCAAAGTTAAAAATGAAACTTAAGGAACTGTTGTGCCTCAGGCCTCCACTTTCTGGGTGCAAGAGCCATTTGTTCCTGTTTAGAGTCTTTTTCTTTATTCATTCACGGGATGTGGGCTTCGCTGGCTGGGCCAGCATTTACTGCCCATCCCTAGTTGCCCTTGAGAAGGTGGTGGTTGAGCTGCCTTTTTAAACAGCTGCAGTCCATGTGGTGTGGGTACACCCACAGTGCTGTTAGGGAGGGAGTTCCAGGGTTTTGACCCAGCGACAGTGAAGGAACGGCCGATATATTTCCAAGCCAGGATAGTGTGTGGCTTGGAGGGGAACTTGCAGGAGGTGGTGGTGTTCCCATGTATCTGTTGCCCTTGTCCTTTTAGATGATAGAGGTCGGGGGTTTGGAAGGTGCTGTCGAAGCAGCCTTGATGAGTTCCTGTAGCTCAGTGGGTAGCACGCTGCTCTCTTGAGTCAGAAACTTGTGGGTTCAAGCCCCGCTCCAAAATTCTTGAGCACAAAATATAGGCAGTGCAGTCCTGAGTGTGCTGCACTGTCGGAGCTGCTGTCTTTCAGGTGAGATGTTAAACTGAGGCCAGTCTGTCCCCTCAGGTGGATGTAAAAGATCCCATGGCACCATTGAAGGGAAGCTGGGGAGTTACCTCCAATATTATGACCAATATATCCCCATCAACCAACTGCACTGAAACCGATGATCTGGTCATTATCACATTGCTGTTCGTGGGAGATTGCTATGTGCAAATTGGCTGCAGTGTTCCTTATGTTATAACAATAACTGGACTTCAAAAGTACTTAATAAGTACTTAAAGTATTTACAAAGCTGTAAACAGTTTTGAGATGTCCTAGGTTTGCTCTATAAATACAATTCTGTCTTTTCTCAGTCTTTCCTTGCTCCCTCTCTCTCACCCACCCCATGTCCAGCCCCACCTCTCTATTTGTATCTTGTAAAATATTAATTTAAGTGTAAAACTTGTGTGTAAGGGATGAATGCTTTAAGAAACTGAGGTCCCACATTAAGCTGGGTCCCGTTCCTCTCCCGAATCGGCGTGTGACCTGAACTGTGCCTTGCAGGTGGATGGGTTGCTGTTCTACCACAAGCAGACGCACTACACCCCAGGGAGCACCCCGCTGGTGGGCTGGCTGAAGCCGTACATGGTGGCCGACATCCTGCAGGTGGCCGTCCCCGCCTGCCCTCTGTCCGTGAAGCCGGAATACGCCGACTCGCAAATGCAGCAGATCATTGAGCTGAAAAAGGCCAAGGCTGGGGAGGACGGCGCCAGCCCAGGCCAGAAGGGGACCTGCGGATCGGGGCGATATGAACTGGAGCATCTTTCCACACCCAAAAAGGCCCAACCCCTGCCCGCTAAAATGGAATGCGCGAGCAAAATAGAAAGCTAAGCACCCCGGCTGTGTGGACAGTAACCAGGATTGGCAGATCCCCTGCCAAAAACTTTGGAAGGCTCCCAATTATTTATTTCACAAAATAAAAAGTTACATTTGAGGTTTCTACACGGCAGGCTGTGACTGAAGGAGAATTGTTGATGGGGGGGGAAGCAGTCTGGGGCTAGCTGTGCCTTGTTCCTCAGCTTAGCTGCGCAATGATTCAGAGCGTGTACACGAAGTACCTTGAGCCTCCGCTGCAGCTGTTGCTGCTGCTTTTGAACCATCCTGCACCAGGCTGGAGGCTTCATCTTTTAAAGAGGGGAAATGGAATAATACTCACGAGGAACGTCCCCACAGTCATGCTGTACAGTGGGGGGTGGGACTCTGTTGCCCTTGAAGGAACTTGAGGACGTCAAGGGTGTTTTAGTATTTGGTTCCATTTGGTGCTGAGACGTATGAGCACCTTAAATTCTGAGCTAGCTTTTGTTCTCACGCTGCAGGTTAGGAATTGGCGGGCAGTGTTTGTTTTTATTAATCCAGTATGTGGGGACGCTGATAAATCTGCCAGATGGGTTGGAAACACGAGCAGAGGTTCCCTCGTATGCGTCCCAATGGGTGAACCATGCAGACCCTGAGAAGTTAGCCCTTCCGAACCCACTTGAAGATGTGCTTCCTCTGAATCCACTCTCGCTGATAAACCGTTGGTTGCCTGCCAGACACTTGCAAACGCGTTGAAACTATAAACAGCTGCCAATCGACATTGAACTTGACTGCAATCCCTCTGATGATGTATACGGTGTACTGTGTACTCTCAGGGTCGTAGGAAGAATCGAGATGAGACATCGTTTCACTCTTGGAGAAACACTGTCATTTTCAAGAGAGAAATGTGTTTCGAATGGATTGCTGAATTTGAGGTCTGATGTCTCCCCTTGAACAACCATCTTTAAAATATCTCTGTAGAAATGTGATACTTTGTTTGGTTGGGAATCCTGTGTTATTTTGTGCTTGTTATATCCCAAGTCGTTGTTTCTAAAGGTTGATTTATAGCTTTGCTGTTCAGCCACTGCGCTGGGGATGATTGATTGTGCTGTCTACACGTCTTATGACCTGCTTTTTAATAAATCAAAAATTTCTCATTGTAATACCGCGTGGATCACAATGTATGGGCACCTATATTCCTCACTGATGTAAATCCAGCTGCGAAATGAGCCATGTGAACCAAATCTGTCTCCCTTGTCTTCTAACTAGGGGAGAGGAGGGGATCTCCCAGGGTCTCTGCAAGTGGCGCCCTCCACAACAGCTTGGATTGACACTTCCTTTTATAACCAGAACAGTATTCCCGTGAGCAGTGATAGCGCAGCAAAGTAACAAAGCATGGAGGAAGACTGAGGGAGCTGAATGAAAGCACACACTTGACCTGAACTAATCCGCAGAGCGCACACTCAGGGCAGAATTTAATACTCACCCCTGCGGCAAGTTTGGTTGGGTTGAGGGGTTGCCGTTTGGAGAGTCCTCTACCTTCCCGCTTCTGCCCTGATTAAGTCTGGGGTGAGCAGGCTCATGTACAGCCTCCCTGCTCCCAATGCCAATCAAAGTCCCTAAGGGGGCAATTAATGCCCATTAAGGGCCTCAACTGACCACCACATTCAACCGACAGCAGGAAGGGGACTCGCTATGCTGGGAACATGAAAAGCAAATCATCTTGGGGTTGATTGCAGACCCCCGTGTGGGGTGGGGTGGGGAGGGGAGGGTGGCACTCAGTGCCTGACGGAGAGACCTAGCATCAAGCAGGGGAGGTCTGTCAGAGCCATGCCCTGCCCCTCCTGCAACCCCCCCGTCCCACCCTCACTCATCTGTGGCCTGGGTCCCTGGCTGATCCTGGGCCCAGGGTGGGTGCATTGCCAGGAGCAGCACGTCTCCCATTGGCACTGCCAAGCAATGCACAGGGCAGCAGCTCTCAGGGAGCGGGATTTATTGCCCCATGCAGAGTATGATTTTATTTAGTAGTTCCAATTTGGACAACATTGGCATCATTTTTGCACTTTTAATATCACCATGAACCATCATTAACTGAAAGCAGGCGGCCAATTCATCTAATTATTATGGGGGGGGGCGAGTGTTTTCTGTCTGGCTTCGGAACTTTGCTTGAGATGGAGTTTATATCAATACATTGTTCTGGTAGTGCTCATGGATAAATGTTTCCATTTGCTGGACTTTGCCAGAACAGAGGTAGGTCCTGTTGTGAAGTCATTCGAAGTGAGAGAATTTTTTCACCCCTGCTTTATTAATTATAAGGGGAAACAATGACATTACAGATCAAATTGCTTTACTGATTCCATTGTCGCCTAACAACGACATGCATTTATATAGTGCCTTTCATAGAATGATACAACATAGAGGAATCCCATTCAGCTCATTGATTCAGCTCTTTCAAAGAGCGGTCCAGTTAGTCACGCCCGCCCACTCTTCCCCATAACTGCAATTTTTCTCACAGTATTTATCCAACTGCCTTTTGAAATTTACTAGTGAAAATGGATCCTATCCCTATCAGGTATCACATTTCAAATCCAAACACTCAATGCATTAAAAAAAAAAGTTGTTCCTCATGGCACCTCTGCTTCTTTGCCAAGCACCCTAAACCTGTTCCCCCTCTGATTATTGACCCTTCCGCCATTGGAAACACTCTCGTTATTTACTTTATCTCTCCTGTGCCCCCTCCAAGGTCTTCTCATCCTTCCTGAAGTGCGGTGCTGACAACTGATCACAATAGTCCAAGTGGGACACAACCAGTGGCTATACAAATTTAGCATAACTTAGCAACATAGGAACAGAAAGAGGCTATGTAGCCTCTTGAGCATGTTCTGCCACTCAATGACCTAACTCCATCAACTCACCTTTTCCCCCATAGCTCTTAATACCTTTGGTGAACTTCCTGGCGCTTGCACTCCATGCCTCCATTTAAAAAGCTCAGTTTCTCATGAACTGCTTTGTTAACCTGACCACCACCTATGGTTCATGCACAAACAATCCTAGGTCTTCTTGCACCTCCTTTAAGATGATATATTTTGTTGGAAGAATGAGAGACATTACAAGCTAAATTGTAGCTCCCCCCACTATCTTGAACTGAGTTTCATCTGCCTTGTGTCTGTCCATTCTCTCGGCCTCATAATGTCCTGTAGAAATTTATTACCATTTGTCTCACATTGTTCTACACTCCCATGTTTTCTGTCTTCTGCAAATTGTGCCCATAACCCCAATTCCAAGTTATTAATATATATATAAAGAGCAACAGAGTTCCTAGTACTGAATCTTGGGGAATGTTGTATACCTCGCTCCAGAGAAACATTGTTATTGTTCTCTATCCCTTAGCCTTTTGTAGCCATGGTGTTACTGACTCTTTTATCCCATTGGCTTCAATTTTGCCACCAAACCTATTGTTTGGTACTTTATCAAACAGCTTTTGAAAGTCCAAATATACAACAACTGCAGTGCGTTCATCCTCCCTCACTGTTACATCATCAAAAATTGCAATCAACTAAGTCAAACACTATTTGTCCTTAATAAATCTAGGCTAGCTCCCCTTTATTAATTCATTCTTGTCCAAGTAGCTGCAATTTTTCTCCCAGTTTATTGTTCCTAAAAACCTCCCCTTCACTGACACCTGGCCTTGAATTGCCAGATTTCTCTTTCTCCCCTTTTTTTGAACAAGGTTGTAATGTCTGCGAGCTCCCAGTTCTCTGGAACCACTCTTGTATAGGAGGAGGATTGGAAGACGGGCCTGCATCTCCACAATGTACTCCCTTACTTCTGAAACTGACAATGCGTTACATCCGGTCCTGATGACTTATCCACAGTACTGAGCGAGTGTTACTCTCCAGATGAGATCCTAAACCAAGGCCTGGTTGTGGAGGAGGTCCGAGATCGGGTGGCACTATTTGAAGAAGATCTAGGGTGTACCCGTTCCCCTCTCAATCAACAAGCCAAAAAGCAGATCACTCTTCATTCATTGCTCTTTATAGACCTAGATATTTGTCAGGGCTGGGATAGGTAGATTTTTGTCTTCTCAGTGAATCAAAGGATATGAGGAGTGGGCAGGAAAACGGAATTGAAGTCCAAGATTGTATTAAATGGCGGGTTATACATCTACTCCTGCTCCTATTTCTTGTGTTCTCTCACTAGCTCAAAATTGCTGCTATATTTATCCACCTAAGAACAATTTGATTCATTCTACACAAAGCGTTTGTGATGTTTCTGAGAGATGTGTATTATAATTGCGGGCGCTTGCTTTCTTGGAACTCTTGGGGTCCATCCTGTAAAGGTGTTGGCCATGATTCGATGGGTAGCATGTCACCTGAGTGAGAAGGTTGTGTGTTCAATTCCCCTCTTCAGACACCTGAGTGTAAAATCTATTCGGTGCAGTATTGAAGGAGTGCTGCACTGGCAGAGGTGCTGCTGCCTCTGGTCGATACTATTTTCAAGAAGAGCACGTGAGTTCTCCCCCAATATTCATCCTTCAACTAATATCATTAAAACAGATTTGCTGGTCACTCTTTTGCTCTCACTGTAAGCTCCATTCACACATTCATTAAGATGGCTGCATTCAGTGGGGGTTCAATCCGCTGGAACTATTGCTGGTTGACAGTTTATATCCATCAATCTTAATGATTTAGACATTGGATTGTGCACCAGTTATGCTATGTTAGACTACAATCCAAAATAAGGGTTTTAATTTAGACTGTGTCCTTCCACCTTTCTCTATAATTAAAAACGTTGCATCTGGGTGTGTCTGAAGAGTGACTTTCTTGTAGATGGTGGGAATGTGTCCATTGGGTGGACAGTATGCCCATTGGTTCATATTTCATGACATCATATACCAGCAAAGGAGGCCATTCGGCCTATCCTGTTTGTGCGGGCTCTTTTGAAGGAGCGATCCAATTAGCCCCACAACCCTGCAAATTTCCCCTCTTCATGTGTACAGTAAGTCCTCACTTAAAGTTGTGGTTGCATTCCTGAAAATTGTAACTTTAAGTGAATCATAGGTTCCCATAGGAATCAATGTTAAAGCCAGAGTTAGGTTCCTTTGGATAATTCTTGCCCGAAAATCCAACATAAAACTTGAAATACTGTACCATACACATGCTTCACTCTGCATTCCTACCTGAAATAACTTGCAAAATAAAATACATCACTAAACATAAAATAAATACAATATACAATACAATTAAATTCGTTTTTTTTAAAAATTACAGTACTGATCTCAGTATAGTGCTTATAGAATTTGCTTTACTGTGCTCCATCTAGTGGCAGAGGTTGGTTGGTGCAGGTAATCTTCGGACTTCAGCTGCTATCTGCACCAACCAACTTCTACCACCAGATGGGGCCCAGGACTTCAGTGCGAGTTCAGAAGTGAAGCCAGCAGGAGAGCCTGAATCAGGACCCCCAAGGACTTAGGTAAGAGCAAAGGTCAAGAGTCAGCAAGGGTGGGAATCGGCAAGGGTGGGAGCGGGAGAAGAGGGACTGAGTTAAACAGATATATTGACGATACTTCGTGGTGGCGTAGTGGTATTGTCACTGGACTATTAATCCAGAGACTGAGGGTAACGCTCTGGGGACCTGGGTTTGAATCCTGCCACAGTAGATAGTGAAATTTGAATTCAATAAAAAAAAAATCTGGAATTAAAATTATAGTGAAACAATGGTTGGAAAAACCCATCTGGTTCACTAGTGTCATTTAGGGAAGGAAATCTGCCGTCCTTACCTGGTCTGGCAGCAACGTGGTTGACTCTTAAACGCCCTCTGAAATGGCCTAGCAACGCACTCAGTTCTCAAGGGCACTAAATGCTGGCCTGGCTAATGATGTCCTCATCCTATGGACAAAGTGAGTGGAACTTGAGTGGGGAGTTACTGTATATCCATTTCCCTTTCGGAGTTATTATTGAATCAGCTTCCACCAGCCTGTCAGGCTGTGCATTCCAGATCAACACAAACCTAGATATATAAAAAAACAAGCTCCTCATCTCCCTCACTGGAATTTTTGACACACCAAAGAAAACTTCCCAGTCACAAAAAATGAATTAATCACATCCTTGAGAAAACTGTCCACGTCCTTGAGTGACCATATTGTTGCCCCAACCCCTCCACTGTATATACACTTAAAAATAAGAGTGACAGACACATTACAATTCTACAAATGTAAAATCACAGACGTCACTAATAAACTCCCTGCCTCAACTTCCAACAGATTGGTGTCTGACCCCTCTCCTCACTCCCCACCTCTCCCACCATATGGGCTGCCAACAGAACACTGAACCCTCGACTCCCTCCCTTTCCCCCATTGTTTCCATTATCTGGATTGACGATTGCAGGAAGAGAGTTCAGTAGATCTCCAGTGAGGTTGGTCACGGTGGTTTGGAAGACTTTCTGCTTTAGGATGTGAGCCTGTAAACGTGCGAGTGTCCCAGAATAGCCAAATATTTACTCCTGGCAACAAGATGTCCTTCCCTCTATCCTGGACGTCAACCAGGTCTCTACTTACCCCCCTCACCCGCCTCTGCCTCCACCACCTCCATCAGTAATAAATTAATCAAGGCAGCAAGTGTTACAAAGCCAAACTCTCCAGGAAAAAGTTGAGAAGGTCATTCAAACTGTGCAGGCAACGCAGATGGGCAGAGTCAGATGTTCTCTCATGGGATCTGTATTATAAAACATGATTGATTTATTTGCTCACATGTATATGTTACATATGGGAGTTTGGCATTCTGCCGAAACACCACATGAGGTATTGATTATACTTATTCACAGAGTAAAGACACTCAGAACTGCACATTCACCCAAACTCTCCTTGCAGTCTCTACCTTCAGTCCTGAGAGGGAAGGCTTGGGGATAATCATTTACACATAAATCAAACTAGTGTTTAACAGTGTGACAGTCAATGGATAATGAAACAAACTTGGTGAACACTCTATAAGCAATTAGGCAAGCCTGCCTGAGTGCTGTAGTTAGTTGCTAAATACTCTTCAACTCTTTTAGCTCATTGGCTGTGAAGCACTTTGGGACAGTTTGAGACCCTAAGGCTGTGAAACAAATGCAAGTTTGTTCTTTCATTTCCACTTCCTCCACATTTGCTCCCTTTCCAGAATAGAACCACCAACACTCATAACTATAGATGCTTCTTCAAAGATTGATTGTATTGACATCAATGTAAATTTCCCACCTTTACAGATATCTAGAGTCACAAGACAGGTTTCTTGTCTAATCATTCCTCTCTATTTTTTTGCCCTGGTAGTTAGCAATGCACAAAACACCAAACTAAAATGCTTTAAGATCAGTTCCATTAAAATATCCCTCTGTGCTGAAGATATCTTTTTGTTTTTGACCTGCACCTTTGGTATTCGTGCCCAGTTGGTCTCGGGCAATGAAACAACTTCATAAATCACCCGGATTGCATCATCACCTTGTATCATCAGCTTGACCGAGCAAATTAGGCTCAGCTATCCTGATGGCCACCAGGGCTTCATTGCAGAACTGCAGCTGTTTTCCACCCCCTCGCCTTGGAGTCACTAGGTTTATGGTTTCAAGCCCCACTCCAGCACTCGGGGGACAAAAATCTATGCTGACATTCCAATGCAGGGCCGAGGGAGTGCGTCAGAGGTGCTCTCTTTCGGATGAGATGTTAAACTGAGGCTCCATCTGCCTGTTTGGGTGGATATGAAAGGTCCCATGGCACTATTTTGAAGACGAGCAGGGGAGTTCTCCCTGGTGTCTGTGGCCAACGTCTATCCCTAAATCAATATCACAAAAACCAATTATCTGGTCATAATCGCCTTGCTGTGGTGGGAGCTTGCTGTCTGCAAAATTGGCTGCCACGTTTCCTACATTACAACAGTATCTAAACACGTCAAGAAATACTTAATTGGCTGTAAAGTGTTTTGGAAAGTTTGGTGGCTGTGAAAAGTGCCATATAAATGCAAGTCTTTTCTTTTTCTCATATATAAAGTACTTAATTTCAGAAGTGATATGCACATTGAATAGACAGCTTAATGGGGCTGGAAAGTTCTCACCTTCAAATTTCTCTTTAATTGGGAAATCTCTGGCCTTTCCTAGTCCTTTACTCACTGACAGAGATCAGCTGGTGAACCCGATCCACAGTCCAACCTATTGGACCTGTAACTGCTGCACAATCAGGGCCAATTTTACTGATTCCTGTCAGGATTTGCAGGTGAGATTGTATTCGAAGTTAATAACAACAGTGCTCACACAGAAATTGTCATCACTTAGAAACCTTTCAATTAGCTAATGGTTCCGATAGCAAGCCAATTTGGATGTGTTATAGAGGGAGATGTTGTGAAATGCCATTTGTTTCCAGTAATGTAAGCCTCAGAAAGAAAGACTTGCATTTATATAGCGCCTTTCATGACCTCTGTATGTCCCAAAGTGGTTTACAGCCAATGAAGTATTTTTGAAGTGTAGTCACATGGCTACCGATTTGGACACAGAAAGCTCCCACAAACAGCAATGTGACATAGGTAGGACTAAGGAAGAGGTTATGCTGAGGCAGTACGAGCAGCTATGGGTGAAATTAAAAAGCAGAACCACAGAGGTAATAATCTCGAGATGACTTCCTGAGCCTAGAGCAAATTGGCATCGGGTAAATAAGATCAGAGAGTTGAATGCTTGGCTCAAAGATCGGTGTGGGAGACATGGATTTCAATTCATGGAGCACTTGTACCATTGGGATGGCCTTTACCTGAACCATTCTGGGACCAGTGCACTGGCAAATCATTATAACTAGGGCTGTTTTGAGGACTTTAAACTAAATTGTCAAGGGTCAGGTTCACGTGAGGGGAGATTTGGAAATTTAAGGAGAAAGGAAAGGCAATAGTGCAGGGTAACGATACGGCCAATGGTAACCAGAGTGTGACAGGAACAGAGGGTACAGACATAAGAACGTACCAGCAGAAGTGGTCAGAATTGGGAAAAGTGGCTTTAAGCTAACAAATGGGGAGGAGGAAGGGAGAATTAGAAATCCAAAGATAAGAGTTGAGGCATTGGAAAAGTACACTAATGTGGGTAAAGACAAGTTAAGTGGGACAGGAAGGGACAAAGAGTATAAAGGTAATAAGAGAGTAAGGTCCATGCAGGGAATAGTGGTGAAAAAAAATGAAGTAATTCTATCTGAAAGTGTGGAATATCCACAATAAGATAGAAGATCTAGTGGCAGAAATTAAGATACATCTTATCACCATTACAGAGAATTGGTTAGAAGATGACCAAGGTTGGGAAATAAATATTCCAGGGTATACAATATTTCAGCGGAAAAAACAGGCTGGAGGGAAAAGGAGGAGGGGTAGCCCTGATAATAAAAGATGACATGATGGCATTAGTGAGAAAGGATCTTGGCTCAGAAAATTGGGAAGTAGAATCAGTACGGGTGGAGGTAGGAATAGGAAGGGTCAGAAACCGCTGCTGCAGGTAGTTTTGTAGACCCCCTAACTGAGGTTATGCCGCTAGACAGAGCATTAAACAATAAATTATTGGAGTTTGTAACAAATTCAATGTAATAGTTGTGAGAGACTTTAATCTTCATATAGACTGGACCAATCAAATTAGCATAGATGGTCTTGAAGGTAAGTTTGTAGAATGCTTTTGTGACAGTTTCCTGGAGCAATATATTGTGCAACCAACGAGGGATAAAGCTATTTTAGATCTACTGTTGGGCAATGAGGCAGGATTAATTAGCAATGCCATAGTATAAGATCCACTGGGAAATAGTGATCATAATACAACTGAATTCCATATTAGGTTTGATAGCATCAAGGATGTCACTGAACAGATGCAGATTACCTTGAGGGAGGAGGGAGAACAGCCAGCAGTCATAGTCCACATTGGTACCAACTAGATGGTAGAAAGAGGGATACAAGGAGCTAGGTGGGATATTATCAAGCAGGACCTCAAAAGTAGTAATCTTTAGATTACTCCCAGTACCATGTGCAAGTGAGTATAGAAATAGGAGGATGGAGCAAATGAATGCTGAGATGGTGCAGGAGGGAGGGCTTTAGATTCTTGGGACATTGGAATCTGTTCTGGGGGAGATAGAACCTGTACAGGCTGGATGGATTGAACCTAAACAGAGCCAGAACAAATTTTCTTGTGAGGTGGTTTACTAGTGCTATTGGGGAGGGTTTAAACTAACTTGTCAGTGCTGTGGGAACCAGGAGGTAACACTAGAGAGGAAAACCAAGGTGCAAAGAATATTGGGAGAGATTATACTACTAGAGTAAGGAATAGTAAGGTATTAGGTGGGTTCAGCATAATAGGGAAAGTAATAAAATTTAAATTAGGGTTACAGTGCATGCATGTGAATGCGCAGAGTGTGGTATATAGGCTCGATGAGTTGCAAATGCAGATGGCCACATGGAAATATGACATTGTGACTTAACGAAGGGTAGGACTGGGTATTAAATATTCCTGGATATAAGGTGTTCAGACAGATATGAAAGGAGGAGGGGCGGCTGTATTGTTTAAGGAAAATATTGGAGTGCTGGAGAGAGAAGATGTCCCAGGGGGGGTCAAGGACAGAATATATTTGGCTGGAGCTAAGGAACCAAAAAGGTATAATTATGTTGCTCGGTGTAACCAATGGGCCACTAGAAAGTATGAAAGATGTAGAGGAACAAATTTGCAAGGAAATTACAGAGAGGTGCAAGAATTATTGAGTATTTATAAAGGGGGACTTTACTTATCCAAATATAGACTGGGCTAGTAGTAGTGTTAAGGGCAGAGAGGGACAAGAGTTTCTAGAGTGTGTTGAGGAGAATTTTCTGCAGCAGTATGTTTGCAGTCCAACAAGAAAGGAAGTACTGCTAGACCTCGTTCTTGGGAATGAGGCAGGCCAAGTGGATCAAGTGCCAGTAGGAGAACATTTAGGGGACAGTGATCATTGTATCGTAAGGTCTGGGCTGAGAATGGAAAAGGACAGAGCACAATTGTAACTGTAACTGAATAATGGCAGCCTTTGAAGAAGAGATAGTTCGGGTACAGTCAAGGTGTACTCCCATGAAGGGGAAAGTTAGGATAAACAAATCCAGAGCTCTCTGGATGAGAAAAAGATAGAGATTAAGATGAAGCAGAAAAAGTGTGCTTATGACAGATATCAGGTGGATAATGCAATTGAAAGCCAGGCTGAATATAGAAGGTTCAGAGAGGAATTGAAAAAGCAAATTAGAGAGGCAAGAGGAAAGAGTATGAGAAGAGACTGGCAGCTAATGTAAGGGAGAATCCCAAAGTCTTCTATAGGCACATAAATAGTAAAAGGGTGGTAAAAGGAGGAGTAGGGCCGATTAGGGACCAGAAAGGGGATTTACACACGGAGGCTGAAGTACTAAATGAATACCTTGCATTGCTCTTTGCCAAGGAAGAAGATTCTGTTCAGATTATGGTGAAAAGGAGGTAGTTCGGACACCTGAAGAGTCTAAAATTCATAAGGAAGTGGTATTGGATAGGCTGCCTGTACTTCAAATTGATAAGTTATCAGGATTGGATGAGCTGCATCCAAGGAAGTGAGGGAAATGAGAGTAGAAATTGCGGAGGCGATATAAACACATTAAAATTCTACAATTGTAAAATCACAGAACTCCCTAGTGTATAAAACACTATTTCGGCCTCAACTGTAGAATTGCATCCAGTTCTGGGCACCACACTTTAGAAGAGATGTAAAGGCATTGGAGAGAGTGGAGGAGGGATGAGGAACTTCAGTTACATAGATAGATTGGAGAAGTTGGGACTGTTCTCCTTGGAGAAGAGAAGGTTGAGATGAGATTTGATAGGGATGTTCAAAATCACGAGGAGTCCGGACAGAGTGGATAGGGAAAAACTGTTCCCACTGGTGGGATGTTTGAGAAACAGAGAATACAGAATTAAGGTGATCGGTAAAGGAATCATCACGACACGAGGATAAACATTTTCATGCAGCGTGTGGTTAGAATCTGTAATGCACTGCCTGAGAGTGTGGTGGAGGCAGGGTCAACTGAGACTTTCAAAAGGGAAGCATTCTCTGAAAAGGGAAATTTTGCATGGCTACAGTGCAAAAAAAGGGGCTAGGGGTGAATTGCTCCTTCAATGGGACAGCGTAGACATGATGGGCCAAGTAGCCTCTTTCTCTGCTGCAACCATCTATGATTCTAAGAAAATAACATACCAATCACAAACAAGAACATGAAACTTAAAGCCAGTTACATAGGTATGGGGGGAGAATTGGCTATGTTTGATTGGGAAAATAGACCAAAAATCCTGGTAGTAAATAAACAGTGGGAAGCATTTAAAGAAGCAATTCAAGATGTTAAACAAAAATACATTCCATTGAGACACAAAAACTCAGTGAGAAAGATCGACCTGTGGCTTACGAAAGAGGTTAAGGATAGTAATAGTTTAAAAGAAGAGATTTGTAATATTGTAAATAGTAGTAAGTCTGAAGATTGGGAATGTTTTAGAAACCAGCAAAAAGTTGATAAAATGGGAGTAAACTAAACAAGAATATAAAACAGGTTATAAGAGCTTTTACAAGTATACTAAAAAGATAGGGTAGTTAAAATAAATGTCGATTCCTTAGAAAGGGAGATGGGGGAATGAGGAAATGGCAGAGATATTGAACAAACCTTTTGTGTCTGTCTTCATAGTAGAAGACAGTTAAATACCAGAAACAGAGGGTAACCTAGGGGCTAATAAGAGTGGGGAAATTAAGGTACTTAATATCAGCAGAGAAAAGGTGTTGGTAAAACTCAAGGGACTAAAATCTGACAAATCCCCAGGACCTGATGGTCTAGGTCCTAGGGTTCTAAAAGAGATAGCTGCAGGGATAATTGATGTGCTGGCTACGACTTTCCAAAATTCCCTAGATTCTGGAATGTCCCAGCAGATGGAAGTTAGCAAATTTAGCACCACTATTCAAGAAAGGAGGGAGAGAGAAAACATCAAAGCAAAGTAAGGCTCCCATTCCTGATCTCCAGCACCCAGTGACCACCACCGGTAACTGGACAACACTTATGTGGCTGGGGTAAAGATCAGTCTTGAGTGCAGTACCCTGCTTGGTTGAATAGCTTATCTGGGTATTGGTCCATACATGAAGACTGGCCACATAGGGAAATACCAGTGAACCTTTGTTGCACTCCCTCCAAAGTAAATACATTCTTCCTCAAGCAAGGAGACCAAAACTCTGCACAGTATTCCAGGTGTGGTCTTGCCAAGGCCTTATATAATTGCAGTGACACTTCATTGCTCTCATACTCCAATTCCCTTGTAATTAAGGCCAACATAACTTTACCAGAGACCACATGAAACCACACCTCCACCAAGAGTATTTCATCCCTCAGTCCTGAAGTACTAACCTAGATTATGTGCTCAAGTCTGTGAAGTTAGGCTCGAACCCATCATAAGACCATAAGACATAGGAACAGAAGTAGGCCACTTGGCCCATCGAGTCTGCTCTGCCATTCAATGAGATGATCTGATAATCCTCAATTCCACTTTCCTGCCTTTTCCCCATAACCCTTGATTCCCTTACTGATTAAAAATCTGTACATCTCAACCTTAAATATACTTAACGACCCAGCCTCCACAGTCCTCTGCGGTAAAGAATTCCACAGATTCACTGCCCTCTGAGAGAAGAAATTCCTCTTCATCTCCGTTTTAAATGGGTGACCCCTTACTCTGAGATTATGCCCTCTGGTCCTAGACTCTCCCACAAGGGGAAACAACCCCTCAGCATCTACCCTGTCAAGCCCCCTAAGAATCTGAAATGTTTCAATAAGGTTGCCTCTCATTCTTCTGAACTCCAACGAGTACAGGCCCAACCTACTCAACCTCTCCTCATAAGAAAATCCCTCCATACCCGGAATCAACCTAGTGAACCTTCTCTGGACTGCCTCCAATGCCAGTATATCTTTCCTTAGATAAGGGAACTAAAACTGTTCAAAGTATTCTAGGTGTGGTCTAATTAGGGCCTTGCATAGTTTTAGCAAGACTTCCCTATTTTTATGCTCTATTTCCTTTGAAATAAAGGCCAAAGTTCCATTTGCCTTCCCTATTACCACCTTCTGTCTCACTGATGAGGGTGCAACCACTGAGCCAAAGCAGACCTTAAATCCTGTAAATGTCCTTGTGGTCCTTCTCTAAACCTTCTCTGATGTGTTGTAATTGTGTAGAAGGCAGGGGGCACAAAATAGCATACTATATTCCAAACGTGACCTCAAGTGTTCCACGCTAGGTTACAACAACTTGGGCCTCAGCTATTTACTATCCGTGTCAATGACTTGGATGAGGAGATTGAGTGTGATGTATCCAAGTTTGCTGATGATACAAAGTTAGGTGGAAAAGGAAGCTGTGAGGAGAGGAGGACACAAAGAGGGTTTAGGCAGGTTAAATGAGTGTGTGAGAAGGTGGCAGACACAACATAATGTGGAGAAATGAGAAGTAGGGAAAATAGAAAGCAGAATATCTCTTAAATGCTGAGAGAGTGGGAAATGTTGGCACCTAGATGGACTTGATTGTCCTTGTACACAAAACCCAGTAAGTTAACAGGGAGGTACAACAAGGAAAGAGGAAAGCAAATGGTATGTTAGCCTTTAACAAAGGCATTGGAATATAAGAGTAAAGAAGTCTTACTGCAATTGTATAGGGCTTTGGTAGGGCACCTGGAGTAGTGTGTACAGTTTTGGTCTCCTTACCTAAGGAAGGATATATTGCCTCAGAGGGATTGTGCAACCAAGATTTGCTAGACTGATTTCTGGGATAAGGGGATTGTCCTGTGAGAATAGATTGAATAGACTACGCCTGTTTTTCCTAGAGATTTGAAGAATGAGAGTTGATCTAATTTAACCATTTGAATTTCTTAAGGGGCTTGACAGAGTAGATGCTAAGAAGATGTTTGCCCTGGCTGGAAAGTCTAGAACTTGGTGTCACATTCTCAGAGTAAGGGGTGGGCCATTTGGGACTGAAATGAGGTGAAATTTCTTCACTCAAAGGTCTGGTGAACCTTTGGAATTCTCTACCGCAGAGAGCTGTGGATGCTCAGTTATTGAATATATTCAGGTCAGAGGTTCATAGATTTTTGTACATTAAAGGAATCAAGAGATGTGGAGATAGTGCAGGAAGGTGCAGTTGGAGTAGCTCATCCATGAACTTATTTAATGGCATAGCACAATTGAGGGGCTGAATGGCCTACTCCTGCTCCCAATTCTTATGTTCTGATAACTCATTGAACCATAGTTCAATACATTTTTTCCTTTGATTTGTTAATAATAGCTTTGCATTGACTGTAAGTTTTCAATGAATGATTAATAATCAAACCCAAATCCTTTTCCCATCATTTTTGCTAATGGACACTCTATATTGTTATTTGGTTGCTGTTTCTTATTCCAATAAATATTAACAAACAGCATTTTACATCAAAATTCATCAGTTATTCCTTAGCCCAGCTGCTTAATTGATTCATGCAATAAAATAAAAGCAAAATACCGCGGATGCTGGAAATCTGAAAGAAAAACTGAAAGGAAAACAGAAAATTCTGGAAAAACTTCTCAGGTCTGACAGCATCCGTGGAGAGAAAAACAGAGTTGACGTTTCGAGTCCGTATGACCCTAATTGATTCTGTTGTTTCAAAGCTTTACCTTTCTGATGTTAGTCCCCCAACCACGTAGTTTGGTATCATTAGCGTATTTTATAACAGTATCCAGAAAATCACAATGAACCCCTGGGGAAACCTGGAACTGACCTCTGGAGAATTATTCTCAGATGACCTTTTACATTTATCATCACCTTTTTCATATTGTTGAAGTGTTTTCAATCCCACTAGCCAATTTTCTATTAATTACTTGAACCGTATCTTTCTTAAAAAGTCTCACATACAAAACGGTTTTTAAAAATGCCTTCTGAAAATATCTTTGTGGTTGTAATTGGAGAAATTGATTTGCAATCATTGTAAATGAATGAACATTGATACAGTGATGATTCGGTCAATGAGTTTATGGGATTTATTTCTGCCTTATTGAAAAAACAATGTTTCTTCTCTCCTGGAATCACTCAAACCACACACCATTCTACTGCCAAAAGACTATTGCAGTATACCACTCCCAAGTTGCTCCATTTCTACGATTGACCGGTGTTAACAGAATTCAAGCCAATTGTTGAAGCAGAAACCAAGACACAGAGCTTTTCTTTATTGACTTGTTCAGTCTCAGCTCTTCTCCCACAAAACCCAGTGTCCCCGCTGACCCCTGTGCTCAAAGGGGTCAAAGAATATGCTCAAAGAATACCCATCACCTGTTTCTCTTAACATTAGCACTGTAATTGACATTAACAAAACTTAACAATGTAATTGATAAGACTGTAATGGGGTTTAAATTAATAGTATGGAATCAGGGGCCGTTCTTGTTTCCTTGCAGCTCCTCAATTGTGGTTGAGATGGGTAACTTGCCCCATGAATAGAGGAGTCTGGTGCTCATGGTCCTGCAGTCCAGAGGTTGTGAGCTGACAAGTTGTGAAATCGGTAACTTATGACCTCGCAGCAGCAAAAAAAATTACCATAAATGCTGGTAGATTGCCGTAAAAACACACTGGTTCACTCATGTCCTTCAACGCCACCCTGTGTGGTCTCACCTACATGGTTGACTCAATGTCCTCTAGGGAGGCAGTAAAGCAAATCCCACCTTCTCAATGCTGCTCATATATCAAAAATAAGAAAATGTGTGTGGAAATGTGGGCACTTCCTTTGTGTCAACAAATTAATTTGTCTGATTGAATTCAGATGAATTGGCTTGTGTGATTAGAATTAATGAATGGGTGTACTTGTAATTAGGTAACTAGATCTGTCAGGCTGTGATTGTGAGGTTAATTATTCAGTATGATTGTAACTTCTTGGATTGTTGCAGTGCACTTAATCATTATTGGCTCCTCCACTTCTTCATTTACATACAACCCATAGACAATATTATTCAAAAGCATGAGGTCAGGTTTCATGTGTAAACTGGCAACACCCACTTTTACCTCATTACCTCTTCCATCAATCCCAAAACTGTTGCCAATGCCTACAAATACTCAATGACATTTAATGAGCCCAAACATCTTCCAGCTTAATGTTGGCAAAACTGCACGATCTGCCTCAGCTCCTGCAAATGTTTATTTGCCTTCAGCCTTGACATCACCTTTCTTCTCAGCTGCCACCTCAGACTTAGTCCAGAGGTTGACAAACATGGCATCTACCACACTTTAGGAAGGATGTGAAAGCATTAGAGAAGGTGCAGAAAAAAAATCACGAGAATGGTTTGAGGGATGAGGAATTTCAGTTACTTGGTTAGACTAGAGAAGCTGGGACAGTTCTTCTTGGAGAAGAGAATGTCAAGAGGAGATTTGTTAGAGGTGTTCAAAACCATGAGGGGTCTGGACAGGGTAGTTAGGGAGAAATTGTTCCCTAATTGGTGGAAGGATCAAGACCCAGAGGACACCGACCTAAGGTGATTGGCAAAGGAAGCAATGATGACATGTGGACTTTTTTTTTACAAAGTGAGTGGCTAAGGGTCTAGAATGCACTGCATGAGAGTGTGGTGGAGGCAGATTCAATCATGGCTTTCGAAAGAGAATTGGATCATTATCTGAGAAGGAAAAATTTGCAGGGCTACAGGGAAAAGGCA
Source organism: Cetorhinus maximus (assembly GCF_964194155.1). Lineage (NCBI taxonomy): Eukaryota > Metazoa > Chordata > Chondrichthyes > Lamniformes > Cetorhinidae > Cetorhinus > Cetorhinus maximus. The sequence goes on from NC_135908.1 coordinate 19,521,109, forward strand.
AAAATGCGACGTGAGATGAATTGCTCTTGTAGAGAGCTGGTGCAGATATGATGGGCTGAACGTTGTAAACCTCTTATGATTCTATTATTCTATATTGTTCAATCCTGAGTTCAGCCTTCCTCTCCCACCAATAAGCTGTCATCAGGCTGCATTCTCTCATCTTCATGACATTGCCCATCTCCATGCCACCTCCATTCCCTTCATCATGGGGCATGGACAGGGTGGATAGGGAGCAGCTGTTCCCCTTAGTTGAAGGGTCAGTCACAAGGGGATATAAGTTCAAGGTGAGGGGCAGGAGGTTATGGGGGGATGTGAGGAAAAACTTTTTTACCCAGAGGGTGGTGACGGTCTGGAATGCGCTGCCTGGGAGGGTGGTGGAGGCGGGTTGACTCACATCCTTTAAAAAGTACCTGGATGAGCACTTGGCACGTCATAACATTTAAGGCCAAGTGCTGGTAAATGGGATTAGGTAGGTAGGTCAGGTGTTTGTCACTTGTCGGTGCAGACTCGATGGGCCGAAGGGCCTCTTCTGCACTGTGTGATTCTGTGATCTTCAGCCTAAGTCTGAACCTATGCATTTGTCTCCTCTTGACTGGACTCTCTCTGGTTGGAGATGGTCATAGTGTGATGAGAATGATCACTGAGCAGCCCAAGCCTGAATGTTGTCCAGATATTACTGCATGTGGGTATGGACTGTTTCATTAGCTGGCCAGCTGCAATTGGAACTGAAGACTATGCAGTCATCAACGTACTCCCTTGCCTTTGACTTTATGATGAAGCAACCGGAGATGAGCTCTAAAGAAGAGTCAAACAGACTCGAAACATTAACCCTGTTCCTCTCTGCACAGATGCTACCAGACCTGCTGAGATTTTCCAGCATTTACTGTTTTTATTGGAGATGACTTCCTTTGTGCTAGGTATTGCTCCAACCAATGGAGAGCTTTGCGCTTCTCCCCCAGCCCGTTGCTTGACACCACACTTGGCCAAATGCTGCCATGGTGTCAAGGGCAGTCACTCTCACCTCAATCAGCTCTTTCGTCCACATTTGAGCCAAGGCTGCAACGAGGTCTGGAGCAGAAACCAAACTGAAGCAAGTGCCACTTGTCAACATGCCCCACGAGAGCAGACCGATGGGGACCGGATTGGATTTTTCTACTTTTTGTGGGCATAACTTGGCAATTTTACACATTGGCGGGTGAGGATAGCAGATTTCCTCTGTCAACCAAAGAGGTTTCTTTTGTCTTATCCAGACAGTGACGATCACCAGCACAGAGGAGCACTTGAGACTAAGATGAACTGAGACCTTAAGTTGCCTGTTAAAAATTGCAGCTTCTGAGGATATGAAATTCCCCAGTCAGGCCGTGGGGGGGATTTGAACCCGGGTCTCAAGATCACTAGTCCAGCGACAGTACCGCTGTGCCAGGGCTGCCGGCGGGGTTGCGGTGCGCCGGGGGTGTGGAGGATGAGGCTGTGAGCGTAGCTCAGTCATTGTTTGGCTGAGGGAGGGAGGGAAGCGCGCGCCGGGGGGAGGAGGAGGAGGAGGAGAGTTTTTTTTTGCCCGAGAGCCGGGGACAGGAGCGCGAGCGGCTGCAGTCAGCAGAGCGGAGCCGGGGAAGGAGTGAGGATGGCGGCGGAGCTGACGGCCGAGGAGGAACAGGTCAGAAACCGGCGGCTAGTTTTGGGATGGAGGTGGATGATTTTTTTGGGGGGGGGGGGGTTTGGTATTTTATGAGAGGAGGTGGTTGGGGGAATTTTCTCTCTCGGTGAATATTTCGGCTGCTTTTCCAACCCCCCCCCCCCCCCCCCCCCCGGGCAGCCCGGGGCTAGGCCACCGTTGCCACGGCAGCCGCGGCCTAACCGGGCACCGGACTCGGTTGCTGCCCCCTCCTCCTCCTGCCTCCCCCCGCCCCCCCCACCCCATTCCAGGCCTGCTCCAGCCTCGGACCCCCCCCCCCCACAAGCTGCCCTGCCGGCCCCCCCTCCCCCCTCGGCCGGCCGCTCCCCCCACCCCCGGCTCTCTCTTCCCCCCCCCCAACCCCCCGGGTCTCCCCCCACCCCCCGGGTCTCTTCCCCCCCCTCCCCCCCCCGGGTCTCCCCCCCCAAACCCCCACCCCCCGGGTCTCCCCCCCCCGGCTCTCTCCCCCCACCCCCCGGGTCTCCCCCCCAAACCCCCACCCCCCGGCTCTCCCCCCCCACCCCCCGGGTCTCTCTCTCTCTCTTCCCCCCCCCCCCCCACAAGCTGCCCTGCCGGCCCCCTCCCCCCTCGGCCGGCCGCTCCCCCCACCCCCGGCTCTCTCTCTCCCCCCCCCCGGGTCTCCTCCCCCCCCCCCCCCGGGTTCCTCCCCCCCCCACGTCTCTTCCCCCCCCCGGTCCCCCCACCCCCCGGGTCTCTCCCCCCCCCCCCCCCACCCCCCGGGTCTCCCCCCCCCACCCCCCGGGTCTCTTCCCCCCCCCCCCCACCCCCCGGGTCTCCCCCCCCCACCCCCCGGGTCTCTCTCTCTCTCTCTCTTCCCCCCCCCCCCCCCCCGGGTCTCTCCCCTCCCCACGGTTCCGCTCCCCCCCCCCCCCCAAAACAAACCCGGCTCTCTCCCCCCCCACCCACTCTCTCTCTCTCTCCCCCCACCCACTCTCTCTCTCCCCCCCCACCCACTCTCTCTCTCCCCCCCCACCCACTCTCTCTCTCCCCCCCCACCCACTCTCTCTCTCCCCCCCCACCCACTCTCTCTCTCCCCCCCCACCCACTCTCTCTCTCCCCCCCCACCCACTCTCTCTCTCCCCCCCCACCCACTCTCTCTCTCCCCCCCACCCACTCTCTCTCTCCCCCCCCACCCACTCTCTCTCTCCCCCCCCCACCCACTCTCTCTCTCCCCCCCCCACCCACTCTCTCTCTCCCCCCCCCACTCTCTCTCTCTCCCCCACCCACTCTCTCTCTCTCCCCCCACCCACTCTCTCTCTCTCCCCCCACCCACTCTCTCTCTCTCCCCCCACCCACTCTCTCTCTCTCCCCCCACCCACTCTCTCTCTCTCCCCCCACCCACTCTCTCTCTCTCTCCCCCCACCCACTCTCTCTCTCTCTCCCCCCACCCACTCTCTCTCTCTCTCCCCCCACCCACTCTCTCTCTCTCTCCCCCCACCCACTCTCTCTCTCTCTCCCCCCACCCACTCTCTCTCTCTCTCCCCCCACCCACTCTCTCTCTCTCTCCCCCCACCCACTCTCTCTCTCTCTCCCCCCACCCACTCTCTCTCTCTCTCCCCCCACCCACTCTCTCTCTCTCTCCCCCCACCCACTCTCTCTCTCTCTCCCCCCACCCACTCTCTCTCTCTCTCCCCCCACCCACTCTCTCTCTCTCTCCCCCCACCCACTCTCTCTCTCTCTCCCCCCACCCACTCTCTCTCTCTCTCCCCCCACCCACTCTCTCTCTCTCTCCCCCCACCCACTCTCTCTCTCTCTCCCCCCACCCACTCTCTCTCTCTCTCCCCCCACCCACTCTCTCTCTCTCTCCCCCCACCCACTCTCTCTCTCTCTCCCCCCACCCACTCTCTCTCTCTCTCCCCCCACCCACTCTCTCTCTCTCTCTCTCTCTCTCTCTCCCCCCCCCCCCAAAAAAACCCGGCTCCCCCCCTCCCTCCCCACAATGGCTCCCCCCCCCTCCCTCCCCACAATGGCTCCCCCCCCTCCCCCCCCACCAGCTCCCCCCCTCCCCCCCCACCGGCTCCTCCCCCTCCCCCCCACCCCACCGGCTCCTCCCCCTCCCCCCCACCCCACCGGCCCCTCCCCCCCACCCCCTCCCTCCCTCCCCACCCCCACCCCCTCCCTCCCTCCCCCACCCCCTCCCTCCCTCCCCACCCCCTCCCTCCCTCCCCACCCCGGCCCCTCCCTCCCTCTCTCCCTCTCTTGCCCTTTCTGGAGGGAGAGGGGTTGGCAGTAAAAATGCCATTAAAACCTTGTGCACCAGGGGGAAGAGGAGAGTCTCCCCCCCCCCATCGTCCAGTATTCACCCTGATTTAATGACAATTACTTCACTTCCACCCTTCAAACTTTTCTTTAAAATTGTTCTTCTGCAGGTAATCTTCTTTCTGAAGGTCAGATTTGTTTAAATTCCCAACCCCCTCCCCCCCAATACAAGTTTGGGGGTGGGGAAATATCATTAAACTGTACTTTTTAAAAAAAAAATCCCCAGGATCTCAAGGCTGATTGTGCAGTGAAGTTTATCCTGTTATCATCATGGTTGTTCTGTGTTCCTTGCATGTGAAAGCTGCCATTTATCCTCAGCAGAGCCTGACCCCTTTTGTTCTGAGGCGGTGTCAAGTGAGCAGTTTCTCACCAGCTTGATGGGTTAGTAACATCCTAACGACAAATGGATCTCAAATTTCCAGAGATCCCTCCCGGGTGAGGAGCTGGAGATCTGTAACTGAGGGAGGAAAATGGTACATTTGGGGAATTGCCACTTCTTTGTAACAAACTGACCATTTCTGAGCACAGGATAAATGGAGCTTGTAGACTGTGGAGGTTTGGTGGGTAGACTGAACTGCCATCTATCTAGTTGAAAAAGCCTTTTGTACAGAATCCATTTTGCTCCCTATGATATAGGTACAAATTATGCTTCTGTAACTTGAGTATGTTGTGAGGGAAGATTTTTTTTAAAATCGTGGTACCACAGTGACAGTGTCTCGTTCAAAATAAGCACTGTGCGTACTGTAAAATATTTCTCTGTTTTGTATATTAACAAAAATCCGTATATTTAAAAAAAAATTCCTTTCTCTTTTCTTCCCTTACCCGTCAGTACTACTTAGTATGTAAGTGTATGGCTTGTGCTAGTGTATGATACTAAACCACATATGCCGGGAGAAGTTCCAGCTACACTGTCTGCGCTTCCCTGAAATCGTTGCTCGCAGCTGGCATGCTCTCCGCAATATTGGGAACCATTAGCGAAGTGAGAAGTGGGTAAGGTGATCACTCCTGTTGGAAGTCCATGCTGACTGGGTTAAGGCCAGGACTGAGCTGCACAGTGTTCACCCCTTCTATGTGGTGCTAATCTATGTGGGGGTTGGGTGCAAAATAATTATTTGGTATGCAACTGTAGGTGAACGTGATTTGCCATCTTGATCATTTGGCAGCAAGGAAAACACGCTTGATATGCTGAGGAGAAAATTGTTGCCCTCAGTTTTTCTCTAAAAGGGGATATAAGGCATCTTGCAAAATACTTTTAACTAGCAAGCTGTCTGATCCACAGTGCCCCAAGGTGCATGTATCTTTTGTTGCTAAAAATCATTTGCTGGGGTTGCTAAATCCATTGAATTTCAGTGGCCTTTCAAGTCCAGGACTGAAAGCAGTAAGGCAATCCATACTAAATGATTGGAGATTAAAGGAAGCGTTAAAACTAGAACCAATATACTATCAGCTACGGATTCCCAGCAGTTGGACTTTGGTCAGAGGGTTGTAATGAGCCTCTCTTCCTCTTCCTGGCTCAAACAGAGTTGCGTATACTACGGATATTCAAGTTGCTACTAATTACAATGTGCTGTACAGTTCTAAAACTATGTGCCACTTACGATTGACTAGGGCAGTATTCTGGGATAAATACGTGAAAATCAGTTGGATGGTCATTTGTGATTCATAATCACAAAATGGGTGGAATTAGGGAGAACTGGTCACATAGCACTTGGTAGCTAACTGTTGGTTTAAAAATTGTTGCCAATATGCATTGCTACAGTGAGTTAGATTGAGGTGAACTTGATGATTTGGCGGAAAGAGCACCTGTCGTTGACCTACATTGGTTCAGAGTCAAGTAATGCCTTGGTTTTAAAATTTTTGTCCTTGCTTTTAAATCCCTGCATGGCCTCCACCATCCCTATCTCTATAATCACCAGCCCCACAACCCTCCGAGATATCTGTGCTCATCTAATTCTGACCTGTTGAGCATCTCCCTCCACTGTTGGTGGCCGTGCCTTCAGCTTCCAAGGCCCTAAGCTCTGGAATTCCCTTCCTGCACCTGTCTGGCTCTCTACTTTTTTTTTAAAGCTCCTTAAAACCTACCTTTTTGACCAAGTTTTTGGCCATCTGCCCTAATATTGATAGGGGGAGATGGTGGTGTAGTGGTGTTGTCACTGGACTAGTAATCCAGAGACTGAGGATAGTATTCTGGGGACATGGGTTCAAATGCCCCATGGCAGCTGGAATTTGAATTTAAGTAATAAATCTGGAATATAAAGCTAGTCAGTGATGGTGACCATGAAACTATTATCAATTGTTGTAAAAGCCCATCTGGTTCACAAATGTTCTTTAGGGAAGGAAATCTGCCGTCCTTACCCGGCCTGGCATACAGATCCACAGCAATGTGGTTGACTCTTAACTTCCCTCTGCAACGGCTTAGCAAGTCACTCAGTTCAAAGGCAATTAGGGATGGGCAACAAATTCTGGCCCTGCCAGTGACACCCACATCCTATGAACGAATTTTTAAAAATTACCTTATGTGGCTTGGTGTGTAATTTTATTTTATACCCCCTCCCCCCACAAATTAAAGGACCTTATTACAAAGTGCTTTGGGATGTTTCATTACATTAAAGGTGCCGTATGAGGAGTTGTTGAAGGCACTGTATAAATATGGCACTGCTGAACAGGTGCTGGATCTCCTTGTCAATGGTGGTCTTTGAGAGAGGTGGCTGCCAGAGCATGGGAAGTGCTCAACATACTCCAGAGTCTCACCTTCAACGTATATGGGAGGTGGAATATTTGGCTGACCAGCTGAAGTGTATGTATGAGTTTTGTTTTGGCAACATTCAAGGACAGGCCGAGTTTCTTGTATGCAGAATTGAAGAGGTCAGCCTCCTAAACACTACAGTAGTGAGTAGTGAGTGTTTGGCAACAAAGACCTCCACAAGTCAACAAAAGTCCTAGCGTGCAGAGAGGCTGTTGTCACCCCACGCCTGTAATGCAGTGAGACTGGGACTGTGGAGCACTAGAGAAATTCCATTAGCAATGCCTCTGCCACATCCTCCAGATTAAATGGGAGGGCTGTTGAACAAATGCTGGTGTCCTTCTTGAAGCCAGCTGCACAAACATTCAGGCAAAGCTCCTGCAAAATTAACTTTGATGGACCGGACACTGTGTCCAGATGGCCGAAAAGTGCCTCCCCCGCCAGGTCCTGTTTTCTCAACTCTCCAATGGCCAATGTTCAGGGGAGGACAAAGAAAATGTTTCAAAGACACTCCTGAAGCTCTCCTTGAAGCGTGGCAGCATTGACATTAATGACTGGAAGGAACTTGCTACCAATCGTTCAAAATAGTGACAACTTGTCCATCAAGCTGCATCATGCTGAGTCCATGTGCCTCAATGATGAGGCAGAGCTGCTGCAGAGACGGAGAGTAAAGGAAGTAAATCCTGCACTCTGGATCCCACGTTTTCATGGGATATCCTGCCCCACGTGTCAGAGATCTGTTAGTCGAGAATCAGCCTGTTCAGTCGCATGAAGACCCATGGCAGAAACTTGCGACCCTGAGTAAGTATCATCCTTGAATCGAAGGACAGCCAACAGCAACAATAAATATAAGTTTTTCTTCTAGTCTGCAAGGCTCCAACAACACGAATGATAAGTTAGACCGAGTCAGGTGGTGGCAGGCGGAAGAGAATATGACCTAACATCACCAGGTGTGGGAGGTAAAACACTCAGCTGTTGCTCCCTGCCTTTCAGTCCCTGCTGAAAATGCAGATGGGTGTCAGTGATGGGTGAAAACAGAATTGGGATCAAGCTCAGCTGTGGTGGGACCCGTGGTTGAATATCCTGCCAGTGTTCACCCATGCAGATGTTGCCAGCTAAATGTTTACTTAGGAGCAAGATGGAGGAAACTGCCACCATGTTCTGGAAACATAGTTGCCCCCCCCGCACAATGTGAACTGCAGGGGGTTGGGGAAGGGGTGGTGAGGATATCATGTCAGTTTATTTATTTGCCTCCAGCTTGCATGTTCACATTGGGGAAATAACACTGCTGGAAACTGGTGGGTCCGCTGATTCAAAGCCTGGTAGAAAAGTCCTGGTGATGTTTCTAATTAATAGAAAGCTTGTGACTCTCATTGACAGAGAAAAAAACTGCTCATCAATCTGTTGCATGAAGTAAACTCGATTACTTTGAAATACTGTACTGCTAGTGTCACTTACAGAACAATTGATTTACTCTTTCATTTTTACTCTTGGAAGAGTTCCTGACTCTTAACTTCACATTCAAAATTATTTCACTGAACCTCGTTTTACAATACTTTGAGTCAGAAAAGGATGTACTGCAATTCGTCCAGTCTATTATGGAAGTTTTTGTGTGTAGTTTCAGTGAAAGTTGCTAATCATTTTGTTTTTCTTTTAAAAACGTTAATTTCCTGCCCAGTAGTGAGTTTAGGGAATTGGTTGTGAAGCGTAACGTATTGTATTTTTTTGGGAGGCCCTTTTGGGTGATTAAGATGTGGGCTTAAGTTAGCGGAATTTTCACGCCTGCCAAGTTGCTGGTTTTAACTGTAATCTTGCAGGGGTTCAGTGACCAGGGTTAGGACTGTTCTGGCCTTGTGAACTGGAGGTCACAATGCTGCAGAGGCGCAGGGGCTGCACATCAACCCTGTGACCTTGTTGAGGGTGACCAGTGGAAAGAAGCCTGAGAGACAGGTACATGAGTGTTGTGGTTACAGTGCAGAGTTAAGTAACTTGGAAGTTAGCACTCCATTTTGTGAAATAAATCTAGCTTAAAACCAGTCACTTTAACCAGACGTATAATCACCCTTCTTAATATCTCTTCCATTGGCTTGGTGTGGATTTTTGCCCGATGATGCATCTGTGATGTGCCTTGGGATGTTTTCCTACATTATAGAAACTTTATGAATACTAATTCTTTTTGGTAAGTGTGTATGGCACCTGAATAGAATGACCATGGGCTGGATTTCATTCTCCCTGGCCACCGGGTTTGAAGGTGGGAGGGGGCTTGTTAGAATCCATTGCATGGCCTGCCCCACACTTGCCCACTCGCCTGCCCCTCCATGAACTGTATGAAATTTTACAGAGGGTGGTGGAGTTGTTGGGCAGCACACTCAAGGCCCTTGTGACCAAATAATGGCATCTTATGGGCTTCATCCTTCCATCTATGGTATTTTACCTGTGGCAGGGGGAAGCCTCTTCAGCTGCATGGGCTGGTGTAGGGTGGGGGTTGCGGGTACCCTGTGCACCCCTTCCAAAATCACACTTTCCACTCTACCCCAGGCCTCTCAAACCCAGACTCCCATCCCCTCCCCTTACTACCCTCATGGGAGCTGCCTGCCTGACCCCAGCAAAATCACCCCCACCTTAGCTTGGTGTCCGGTTCCAGTGACGATCTCCATTGGGAGATCCCAATGGCCTGTAGTCCCATCAGTGGCCACTGCTCCTGCCTGCTGCTGCTGGGTCTGCAGAGCTGCCGGCCATCCGATTGGCCAACAGTTCTCTGAGGCGCGACTTCCTGTCCTTGTGGGGTGGAAATCCTGCCTCCAGCCTGTTTACAGGCCCTTAAATGACAGCGGCACAGCCGTTCTTCCTGTGGGCAGGCTTGCCACTGACTTTTTATCGGGGGGAGGGGGAGGGGGTGGTGGTGTGGGGACCACAGCGCCCTGTAAATCCAGCGCCATGAAGGCAGCATTTTTTAGTTTTTAGAAACCCATGCAAGTTCTGCAGAGAAGGGGATCTGTTGCTCCTTTGGTCTTGCAAACACATGACTGCAGTCCCATAATACGTGGGAAATAAATACAACCATGTCGGAGTCGCCAGAACCCGAAAACACATTTTAAAAAATTTTATGGCAGATTTCAATAGCTCATCCTCATCAGACCTGTCTGATTTTACATTACCCTGGACCTAAGTGAGAAGTTTGTGTTGTTTACTCAGTCATTCAGTGACTCTGTATTTGGTAAGTGGCTGCTCTGCTAGAATATTAGTTTCATTCTTCATAAGGTCAGCAAATTGGTGGTGATGTGTAAAGTAGCAACATTGGCTGAGCTAGTGTTTCAATACCCATTGACTGGCTGCCCAGAATGCCGAATACCCATTGACTGGCTGCCCAGAATGCCGAATACCCATTGACTGGCTGCCTGGAGTGACTGGCAGGCGGTTTCACTGCTCCTAGCGTAGGACAGCTGCCTGCATGTTTTCATTCTTACTGCATGAAAACAATCAAACACAAGTGTTCTTGTTTGTGTCCAATTACACGGGGAGTTGTCAGCTTCAGCCTGGGAGTCTGTGAATGGAGGTGAGACGTTTCCTGTGCATGGAGGCAGAATAACTGGCGAGTGAGACGAACTGGGTTGCTGTTTCCCATCTACTGAGTGGCTGAAGGGCAGCAAAGACCTTGAATCGACAGTACAGTAATGGATTTAATTGACCTGTAGTTGAAGCAGCTGGTAGGGCATGGTACAGAGTTGGAGCCATGCTGCTCCTCCGCCAGCTAGAATATATGTTTGGGCATCAGTTTATCTGCAAAGCAAATGACTGGCTATGTATTTTTAATTGCTTTTTAATTGCTTCATCATTGGCAGCTGTGCCTTCAGTGACCTCCACCCGCTTTTCCAGAATTTCCTCCCATAACCTCTCTGCCACTTCTCCTTTAAGATGCACCTTAAGACCTGCCATTTTGACCAAGCTTTTGGTCATGTATCCTAATATCTGAAGAAAGGTCACACGGACTCGAAACATCAACTCTGTTTCTCTCCCCACAGATGACGTCAGACCTGTTTTTGCAGCGTTTTCTGCTTTTGTTTCAGGTTTCCAGCATCTGCTGTATTTTGCTTTTACCCTAATACCATATCTGCTCAGTGTCAAGTGTGTCCTGTGAAGTGACTTGGGACACCTTGCATACATTAAAGGTGCTATATAAAAACAAGTTGTTCTGATATTGTAATAAGCTATTCAGAGATCTTGGTTCCCGTTTGACCTGGGCCATCAGTGCACATTGCAGTATTATCTGCACTGACTTGAATTCATTTAGGAGCAGTTGCTATTGTACTTTTTAATAATTGGTTTGAGGGTCGTTTTCTTGCATGCAATTGAAGTTTCACGACATAGAGCATTTTCATTCATGTAACTCCTTACCCAACCTTGGGACATCTGCAAGTACTTTACAGCCAACAAAGTACTTTTGGACTCTCATCACAGTTGTAATGTTGGAGAATTGGCAACCTGTTTGCACACAGCAAGCTTCGCAAACAGCATTGTGATAATGACCAGATAATGTGTTTCTTTCAGTGATGTTGTTTGAGAAGTGTAAGGTAGCTCACTTGTAGCCAAACTACAGCTCTTAAGAAAAATTAAGATGTAACTCCTGTTTGTTGCTTTCCGTCATTGTAATTCACGTGTGTTTTAAAATAAACTGATTTCTATGTAATCCAACCAAAATAGTTAATTTCCCCCGACTTTGGTGAAGTTTGCTCAGGTTGCTTGAGGCTATTCTGTTGTGTTGGTGAGGTGGATATCGGAGTGTCCAAGTAGGGAAGGGGTGCAGGGGGACAGTACACTACTACTGTAGTGGTGTAGGTGAACTAGTAACCCAGAGACCCAGGCTAATGCTCTGGGGATATGGGTTCAAATCCCGCTATGGCAGCTGGTGGAATTTGAATTCAGTTAATAAAGCTGGTGACCATGAAACTATCACTGATTGTCTGGTTCACTAATGTCCTTTAGAGAATGAAATCTGCCATCCTTACCTGGTCTGGCCTACATGAGACTCCAGATCCACAGCAATGTGGTTGACTCTTAACTGCGCTCTGAAATGGCCTAGCAAGGTCAGTTTGGGTATTTAGGGTTGGGCAACAAATGCTGGCCTTGCTGGTAATGTCCACACCCCATGCGAGAATTGATGGGAGAATTTGGTATACCCAGTTTGTATAAGAGACTGTTACAGAGATGGGGGTTTTTTGGTTGGACCCAGGGGAATGAATTAATCTAGGCTTTTTTTTTTAACATCCACTGCAGATAGATGTGGGTTTCCCCCTGACCACATTTATGTAATAGGTAAATCTTGTATTATGGAGGAGCAGCTCTTTACTGTCCATCTGTTTATGATGTGGCTGTTTATAATGCAGGCGAAGGATGATAAACAATTTTAGTTCAACCTTTTATCATGTGTCTATGCGCAGTGTATTTGAACAAAGAACAAAGAAAAGTACAGCACAGGAACAGGCCCTTCGGCCCTCCAAGCCTGCGCCGATCATATTGCCTGTCAAACGAAAACATTTTGCGCTTCTGGGGTCCGTATCCCTCTATTCCCATCCTATTCATGTATTTGTTAAGCTGCCTCTTAAACACCACTAGCATACCTGCTTCCTCCACCACCTCTGGCAGCGAATTCCAGATACTCACTACCCTCTGCATAAAAAACTTGCCCCACACATCTCCTCTAAAGTTTTCTCCTCTCACCTTAAATCTACGTCCCCTAGAAATTGACTCTTCCACCCTGGGAAAAAGCTTCTGACTATCTACTCTATCCATGCCACTCATAATTTTGTAAACTTCTATCAAGCCGCCCCTCAATCTCCGTCGCTAACAATCTGAGTTTCTCCAACCTCTCCTCATAGCTAATAACCTCCAGACCAGGCAGCATCCTGGTAAACCTCCTACACCCTCTCTAACGCCTCCATATCCTTCTGGTAATGTGGCGACCAGAATTGCACACAATATTCCAAAGTGTGGCCTAACCAAGGTTCTATACAGCTGCAGCATGACTTCCCAGGTTTTATACTCAATACCCCTGCCGATGAAGGCAAGCATGCCATATACCTTCCTGACTACCTTATCCACCTGCGTTGCCACTTTGTGACCTGTGGACCTGTACACCCAGATCCCTCTGCCCGTCGATGCACTTAATGGTTCTGCCATTTGGTGTATAATTCCTACCTCTATTAGACCTTCCAAAATGCATTACCTCGCATTTGTCTGGATTAAACTCCATCTGCCATTTCTCCGCCCAAGTCTCCAACCTATCTATATCCCGTTGTATCCTTTGACAATCTTCACTATCTGCAACTCATCCAACTTTAGTGTCGTCTGCAAACTTACTAATTAGCCCAGTTACATTTTCCTCCAAATCATTTACGTATACTACAAACAGCAAAGGTCCCAGCACTGATCCCTGCGGAACACCACTAGTCACAGCTCTCCATTCAGAAAAGCACCCTTCCACTGCTACCCTCTGTCTTCTATGACCAAGCCAATTCTGTATCCAACTTGCTAGCTCACCTCTGATCCCATGCGACTTTACCTTCTGTACCAGTCTGCCATGAGGGACCTTGTCAAAGGCCTTACTGAAATCCATGTAGATAACATCCGCTGCCCTTCCATCGTCGATCATTTTTGTCACTTCCTCGAAAAACTCGATCAAGTTAGTGAGACAAAACTATGCTGCCTCTCACTAATACGCCCATTTGCTTCCAAATGGTAGTAAATCCTGTCACGAAGAATCTTCTCCAATAATTTCCCTACCACTGACGTAAGGCTCACTGGCCTGTAATTTCCTGGATTATCCCTGCTACCCTTCTTAAACAATGGAACAACATTGGCCATTCTCCAGTCCTCTGGGACCTCACCCGTAGCCAGTGAGGATACAAAAATTTCTGTCAAGGCCCCAGCAATCTCCTCCCTTGCCTCCTACCCTTGGGTAGATCCCATCTGGCCCTGGGGACTTATCCACCTTAATATTCTTCAAGACGTCTAACACCTCTTTTTTGATCTCAACATGATCCAGGCTATCTACACACTCTTCCCTAGACAAATCAACCGCTAAGTCTTTCTCTTTGGTGAATACTGATGAGAAGTACTCATTTAGTATCTCTCCCAGTTCTTCTGGCTCCACACACAGATTCCCGCCTCTGTCCCTGAGTGGGCCTACCCTTTCTCTGGCTACCCTCTTGCTTTTTACATATGTATAAAAGGCCTTGGGATTTTCCTTAATCCTGGTTGCCAATGTCTTTTCATGACCCCTTTTAGCCCTCCTGACTCCTTGCTTAAGTTTCTTCCTACTTTCTTTATATTCTCCACGGGCTTCATCTGTTCCCAGCCTTCTAGCCCTTACGAATGCTTCCCTTTTCTTTTTGACTAATCTCACAATATCCTTTGTTATCCAAGGTTCCTGAAACTTGCCATACTTATCCTTCATCCTAGCAGGAACATGCCGGTCCTGAATTCTTATCAACTGATGTTTGAAATCCCCCCACATGTCAGTTGTTGATTTGCCCTCAAACATCCACCTCCAGTCTAGATTCCTCAGTTCCTGCCTAATATTGTTATAATTAGCCTTCCCCCAATTAAGCACCTTAACCCGAGGACTCCTGTTATCCTTATCCACAAGTACCTTGAAACTTACTGAATTATGGTCACTTTTCCCGAAATGCTCCCCTACTGAAACTTCGACCACCTGGCCGGGTTCATTCCCTAATACCAGGTCCAGTATTACCCCTTCCCTAGTTGGACTATCTACATATTGTCTCAGGAAGCCCTCCTGGATGCACCTTACAAATTCTGCACCTTCCAAACCCCTAGCACTAAGTGATTCCCAGTCAATATAGGGAAAGTTAAAATCACCCACCACAACAACCCTATTGCTTTTACATCTTTCCAAAATCTGCCAACATAATTGTTCCTCAATCTCCTGCCGGCAATTGGGAGGCCTATAGTAAACCCCCAACATTGTGACTGCACCCTTCCTATTCCGGAGCTCTACCCATATTGCCTTGCTGCATGAGCCCACTGAGGTGTCCTCCTGTCTTACAGTTGTGATATTCTCCTTAACTAGCAGTGCAACTCCCCCACCTCTTCTACATCCCTCTCTATCCTGCCTGAAACATCTAAACCCTGGAACGTTTATCTGCCAATCCTGTCCATCCTTCAACCAAGTCTCTGTTCAGACCCCCAGTCCCATTGGTTTCAGTAATTTCTCCCTGCCTGCTCTTCCCCTTAGTCCTACTGACCATATTCACTAGTTCCCAGTCATTTATTTCACCTGCTGACCTATTGCTCTGGTTCCCTAACCCCCTGCCATACTAGTTTAAACCCTCCCGAGTGACACTAGCAAACCTCGCAGCCAGGATATTGGTGCCCCTCCAGTTTAGATGCAACCCGTCCTCCTTGTACAGGTCCCACCTGCCCTGGATGAGACCCCAATGATCCAGATAACCCTCCCTCCTACACCGTCTGTTCAGCCACGTGTTTAGCTGCACTATCTTCCTATTTCTAGCCTCACTGGCACGTGGCACAGGGAGTAATCCTGAGATTACAACCCTAGAGGTCCTGTTTTTTAACTTTCTGCCTAACTCCCTGAACTCCCGCTGCAGGACCTCGTCACTCTTCCAACCTATGTCGTTAGTACCAATGTGTAGCACGACCTCTGGCTGTTCTCCCTCCCCCTTCAGAATGTCCTGTACCCGATCAGAGACATCCTGGACCCTGGCACCAGGGAGGCAACATACCATCCTGGTGTCTCTTTCACGACCATAGAAGTGCCTATCTGAGCCCCTGACTATAGAGTCCCCTATGACAATTGCTCTTCTGTGCTTTGACCCTACCTGCTGAACAACAGAGCCAGCTGTGGTGCCACTGCTCTGGCTACTGTTGTTGTTTTCCCCTGATAGGCCCCCCCCCCCCCCCCAAAAAAAACAGTATCCAAAATGGTATACCTGTTAGAGAAGGGGACAGCCACAGGGGATTTCTGCACTGACTACCTGGCCCTTTTAGCATTCACCCATCTATCTGTCTGTACCTTGGGTGTGACCACGTCTGCAAAACTCTTGTCTATGAAGCTTTCCGCCACCTGAATGCCCCTAAGTGCATCCAAGTGCTGCTCCAACTGATCCATGTGGTCTGTGAGGAGCTGCAATTGGGTACACTTCCTGCAGATGTAGTTGTCTGGGACACTTGAAGCGTCACAGATTTCCCACATCCCACAGGTGAAGCACTTCACCCCAGCAACTGCCATTTCTAGAACTATTTAATAAATTAATTTAAATCTAATAACTGCTTATTGATTCCTTATTAACAATACGTTCCCTAGGGCTAGATTTCTACTATAAATGCTAAATTCTAAGAACAGTAATCCCCTGCTTCTGGTCTAGATACCCTCTACTTATTAATTAAGTCTTCTTATCATGTCCACGGACAGTCTATACATGGCCCAGCCAGAACTGGACACATTTTTGCGCCTTGTTGTTAAATTCGGCAAGATCTGCAACAGTGCAGGGTTCCTCTAGCGATAGACATTGCAGGAGATGTTGCATGGTCTGTGGCTCAGTTCCACATTCACAAGTTGTCGGGCAGGTTGTATATCCCCATTGGCTTAGTGACACCGTTGGACGACTTACACCAGTCCTAAGTCTGTTAAGGCACTTCCAGGTTGCCCAGTTGCAATGAGCTCCTGGGGGAAGGCTTTCATCTGGTAGAATTTCCATCGCTGGGGCTTGTTTAAGACTGGCGAGCCGGTCTTTCCACAAGGCGATGCGGGCTTCAGATGGGGTTGATTGTAATGGAACAACACTGTTCATGAAGCTCTTCCTTGACTTTAGGCAGCTGGGTGTAGGTGTATAACCATGTAGAGGGTGCCTCTCATCTGATGTTTGATGGAGTCGCTATTTCTTGCTGGCTACCATTCTTCTTATATCAGGGGGAGCGATACCTGCCAGGATATATAGTCTGTTGGTGTTTGTTGGTTTTAAACAACCTGTGATAAGTCGGCAGCTTGCATTCAGAACGGCATCCACCTTCTTAGCATGTGTAGATCTTTCCCATGCAGGGCAGGCGTATTCGGCAGTGGAATAGCAAAGAACAAGTGCACTGGTTAATTTATTTGGTTTAATTAGTTTAACAATGTTTTTGATCAAAACCCTTTAGTAAAATACGCAATACTTTTGATTTAAAATATCTTGCAAACTTGAAAAATGTGAAAGTTGTGACTATTTATGTTCAGAACTCAAAAACAACCATTATTCCTGTAAATAAGCAGTGCAGCTGCTGAAACCATTCAGAATACATCACAATGCAGAAACCTGCTTAAACTTGCTGATTTTATTCTCTGTTGCAACTTCTACTCCACACTGGTCAGCAGGTATTTGATAGCATGTAGTTCACACTTTGTGTTTTGAAAGCTTCCTCAGAGGAAATAAAACAGTTCGTGCTTCACCTTGTTTTGGGGTGTTTTGTGCAAAAAAACTCTCCACAGTTAATTTCACTGGTGTTCTGAAAATGCTTTCCCTGCTGAGGCAGGTCACGCTCTGCAAATTTCTGTTTGTTCTCGGTTGCCAGAACAGAACTTTGATGGCACTGTCTCCCTTTCTATTTAAAACCTACATTGGCCAGAGTTCTTGTCCCATCCCCCAATTGCTGGAAGTGCCAATGGTGGGATGACAGGAGGAAACGGGATGGCGTTGACTCTCTGCTCTCCAGTCAGATAGCATGACCACACTGTGTGACATTCTGACTGTGTGGGTGAGGGCAACTGCGCATGTGGCAGTACACCTAGTAAAGAGTCAACCCTCTCTCTTCTCCAGCCTCCCCACTCCGATGTTATAAGGGTGGAAATAAAATCAGCAAAATTACCTTATTGACATTAGAGGCAAAATTAATGCATGGTTTGTGTGATATGAAACTGGTGACATTTACCACAGATATTGACTAGACCTGAATATACTGTCAGCTGTGCTCAGCTGGGTAGCAGTATTTGAGTTACACGGTTGTGGGTTTAAGGCCCACTCCAGAGACTTGAGCACAAGAACCTGGGCTGACCTTCCAGTGCAGTGCAGAGGGAGTGCTGCACTGTCAGAGGTGCCATCTTTCAGATGAAACATTAAACTGAGGCTCTGTCTGCTTTCTAAGGTGAAAGAGCCCAAGGCACTATTTCAAAGAGCAGGGGACTTATCCCCTGTGTCCTGGCCAATATTTATCCCTCAGTCAACAAAAACAGATTATCTGGTCATTGTCACTTTGTGGGAGATTGTTGTGTGTCAATTGGTTGCCATGCTTCCTATGTTATAACAGTGACCACACTTCATAAAAGCACTTCATTGTCTGTAAAGTGCTTCGGGACGTCCTGAGGTCATGAAAGGCACTATATAAATGCAAGTTTTTCTTTGAACATTATTACCTGGGCTGTCTTGGTATTTCAATGTTACACATATTCTTATGTTTGCGAGGTGAAGTTAGTGCTGCCCTTCAAATTGATCACGATTGCAGGTACAGGATGAGTCAACTTCTGTTCACGCTTGATCTACTGATGTGACTTCAGCATTTAGCAGGAAGTTCATTCCATGTTTTAACTTGATTAAGTCTTAAAAATACTTAACTGTTGATCCAACACTGTTCCATCAATATAATTTAAAACAAAATACTGTGGATGCTGGATGCTGTACCACTGAAGAAGGGTCATACGGACTTGAAATATCAGTTCTGTTTCTCTTTCCACGGATGCTATCAGACTTGCTGAGTTTTTCCAACATTTTCTGTTTATGTTTCCATCAGTGTTTAAGAGTGTTTTTTTTTTACAAAATCAGATGTAGCCAAGCAAAGAAAAGTGAAATATTTTCCAGTAAAATGGAAGACACACTTCACTGGGTCAAAAGATGTGTAAAAATTGACGGGAACTCTACATTAAAACATTGTCTCATTCTGATCTAGAGTTTTTGATGGAATTTAACTTCATGAAAATGAAGGTTTGAGTTAACTATGCTAACCTGATGGGTTTGGTTTGAAGCTGCAGAAGCCAGATGACGCAGTTGGAACTTGACAAAGCTTGCTCATTTACAGGTGAAACATCCACAGCTGTTGTAAGTGTGGGTGTCTATAACAACCGTTTTTTTTTAAATAAACTACAAAGTGCTGACTTTGGTGGGTGGGAGCATGTGTTGGTCTCTGCCATCAGTTCTGTCAACCTCATACTGTTACTGTAACTCAGTGAGTCAATGGAAACTGTGTTTCTTTGGGGGCGGTGGGGGGGGAAGGGTGGGGAGGGTGGAGGGTTTTATGGTACGTTGGAACCCTGAGACATTACAGTATATTGCTAAGTCATAGATTGGTGTGTGGGGTCCTTCACAGATTTCTAAATTGCTTTTGTGGGTGATTTTGATTAGAACCAGGTGCTTCCTATTCTGAGAAATTGTCCCCTGAGTAATTGGGGGTGGTATTATACTGCTCCCAGCCAGTTTCAAGTCGAGTTGTCAACGGTCTCATTGCAGCACATCTGCCCTCTTGGGGCCAGGCCTGGTGGGTGGGATCAAGGAAGCAATCCCATTCTAACACCTTTTCTCCTTCCCCAACACCTCCCCACACACACACACAAAAAAAAAACTTCAATGCTAAAGCACTGAACATCCAGAGGGGCAAATTAATTTTTATTGTTTGGGGGTAGGGAAGGGAGGATTTCTGCTAGGAAAAGGTTTTCCAATCTCAGCAGGGTTCCTAAGCAATGGCAGCCTTTGTAATGGCAGTGGGAAGGGGGTTGCCTGGTGCTACCTTGAGGACATAGTGACTTGCTTACCTTGCTGGAATAGATAATCACCTTGGTATTTGGGCTGAAGGCAGGGTGCTGTGTATTGTTTGGGCACTGTCATAGGAACAGTAGTGGGCTATTCAATCCTTCAAACTCATTCCACCATTCAGTTAGCTCATGGCTGATCTGTATCTTAACTCCATTTATCTGTCTTGGTTCCATATCCCTTAATTCCCTTGCCCCAAAAATTTTGATCAGTCTCAGTTCTGATGTTTTCAATGACCTCTGTTCCACCCTCGCCACCCCTAAAAAGTTATGGACATCACCTTAAAATTAGATAAAAGCAAAATATTGCAGATGCTGGAAATCTGAAACAAAAACAAAAATAGCTGGAAAAGCTCAACAGGTCTGACAGCATCTGTGGAGAGGAAGACAGAGTTAACGTTTCGAGTCCTTATGATTCTTCATCAGAACTGAAGAGAAATAGAAATGAGGTGAAATATAAGCTGTTTAAGGAGGGGTGGGACAGGTGGAGCTGGATAGGGGGCCAGTGATAGGTGGAGGCAAAGGAGAGATTGCCAAAGATGTCATAAACAAAAGAACAAAGGAGTGTTGACGGTGGTGATATTAGCTAAAGGATGTGCTAATGGTGACATTAAGGGTGGAAAGCAGGATGAGCAAGTGACAGATGGCCCTAGTGGGGGTGGGATGGGGAGAAGGGATCGAAATAGGCTAAAAGGTGAAGATAAAACAATGGATGGAAAAAATTTAAAAATAATAATAGAAATAGGTGGGAAAAGAAAAATATATATATATAAAAAAATAATTATTAGAAAAAAGGGGATCGGAAAGGGGGTGGGGATGGAGGAGAGAGTTCATGATCTGAAGTTGTTAAACTCAATGTTAAGTCCGGAAGGCTGTAAAGTGCCTAATCGGAAGATGAGGTGCTGTTCCTCCAGTTTGCGTTGAGCTTCACTGGAACATTGCAGCAGGCCAAGGATGGACATGTGGGCATGAGAGCAGGGTGGTGTGTTGAAATGGCAAGCGACAGGGAGGTCTGGGTCATGCTTGCGGACAGACCGAAGGTGTCCGTAAAGCGGTCATCCAGTCTGCATTTGGTCTCTCCAATGTAGATGAGACCACATTGGGAGCAGCGACTGCAGTGGACTAAATTGAGGGAAGTGCAGATGAAGTGCAGCTTCACTTGAAAGGAGTGTTTGGACCCTTGGACGGTGAGGAGGGGGGGGGAGTGAAATTAGAGCTAGGTCATTCAGGGGTGATGTCCAGAAGCAATTCTGGAGCTCGAGATTCCTCTACCAGAAGTAGTAGTTTCTCTCTACCTACCCTGAGATCTCCCTTAATCCTACAGATTCCATTAACTTGTTTATGCAATTTGATTTCATAATTAACTCTTTTAACTCCTGCCATAGTATGCCTTGCGGTCATACCAAGGATTTTATCCAGTAGCCTTCAGTCTTGCACTGTGACTGCTGGATGTGATGTATTGTTACTGTTTTTATATTACAGCATGAACATTTTTCTTTTTCTCATTGAGATGCTGTAAAACACTGACTTCAGTGAGGCTGTAGCAGAAAAATATTGACCCAAAGGCTATAGAATTGCTGGTGTTCTTTGGTAGTTACATTTGGCGGTTGTTGATGGCGTTGGTCACCTTATTGTTGCAGAGGCTGTAGTTTATGGTTACTGGTAGCTTTTCCTTGTCTAATTTCTATCTTCAGTGTTGGTTTCAGTCTACATTGATCTTACATGGTTATTTGGAGCATGGAATGGCTGTTTTCCCTGATGAGCTTGTGGTTAAATGCATTGGCTTATTTCACTCTGAACCACACGGACCGGAAGGTAACAATCTTGATTCAAGGTTTGTGTTGAGTTAGTTGATCTCAGTTAGAATAGTATTTAGAGCTCTTCATCAGGCCAAGTCCCTCCTGGGTAGGAGGTGTGTGAAGAGATGCAGGGTGAGGTTTCTCAGTGTGAGGAAAAACAAAGTTCGGGATCTCTTCAAAAAAAAATCTGTAGCTTATCAATTGCTAAAAATATATTTTTCTAGTCGAGTTTTTTTTAGGAGGGGAGCGGGATAGTGTAAAGAATGAGCCAGGGTTCTGGACCTTGGTTGTTGTTTGGCTGTCTGTGCTGCCTGTATCAGCTGAGAACACAATCCGGCTCAGGGGTGACACCCCTCAAGATCAAATAGAGCATTAATATTCATTGTCTTGGCTCAAGATGAAAAATGGCCACGGCTCAGGTACTTGATGAATGGTCATCCAGTAAAAGTCAATGCCTTCAACAGAAAAGGGAAGGGAATTTGTGCTGGGTGGATGGATGGAATGTCTCTTGTGGGTAATGACTGGTCTACAATTACAATTAAATAGTTCTAAGCAGCATATCAATCCCAAAGGTGACTGACTGAGCTCAAGGAGTTCACAACCAACAGCTCCAGCTGTTCACGCCCCAATGTGCTCCCTTGCTGACTCCAT
This sequence comes from Cetorhinus maximus, assembly GCF_964194155.1. Taxonomy (NCBI): domain Eukaryota; kingdom Metazoa; phylum Chordata; class Chondrichthyes; order Lamniformes; family Cetorhinidae; genus Cetorhinus; species Cetorhinus maximus. The sequence goes on from NC_135908.1 coordinate 19,543,068, forward strand.
CATCCCAAGAACAATTAAGGACTGGAACAACCTTCCACAAACCTTAATCTCCATACACCCTTAAGGATTAATTTAAGAAAAATCTGGTGAACATTTTTAAATTAATGTGACCATGGACTGCACTCATTGTGCATCTCCTGTGAAAATTCCCTCATGGTAGACCACGGGAGACCTTACCAAGTACAGTATAGCAGTTGGCTTGGCTTGGAAACTTGGATGAATGGGGAATCACTGTGCAGCTATGCACTGGTGAGTACATCACCTGCACAAAATGGTTCTAGGATGGGTTTTGGAATAGGACATGGAGGAAAGGGAAAGAGAGAATTTTGCTGTAATGGAGCTAAAAGCAAAGCAATTTAATTGTTTTGAACAATTGATTTTGGTTTACTTTTTTGCCGTTTTCCTCATCTCCTCCAAACTTTCCTGAAAATGTTTGCTTTTATCTTTGGCAATTGATGAGCAGCAGATATTTTTTTCTGAAAAAAACTTAGCTTTGTCCCAGAGGATCCCTTATCCCTGTGCCCTGAGATTGCTGTGGAGCAATCCAGTTAGCAACAGTATATACTTTGCAACTGGAAGATAGACAGGACTTTAAACTAGAAAGTTGGGGGGTGGGGAGGGAAGGGTAAAACTCCAAGAAGTATGACTAATGGGAAACAAAGCAGCAGGTTAGCGTGTGGGGGGCTGGATTCATCTTCATGGAAAATTATGAAAAAACTGAAAAGAAAGGAGAGCCCAGGAGAGGCTATTAAAGTCTCCAGAACACAAAATAGGACAGAGTGTTTGGAAAGGGCTAGGAATCTAACTACAAGCACATCAGATAAAGGGACGACAATGAGAAAGGGGACGGGAAATACAGGACTGAAGGTGTTGTATCTGAATGCACGCAGTATACGAAATAAGGTAAATGAGCTTGTGGCGCAGATTGAAATTGGCAGGTATGATGTGGTGGGCATTACGGAGACATGGCTGCAAGGGGATCAGGACTGGGAGCTAAATATCCAAGGATATACATCCTATCGAAAAGATAGGCCAGGTTGGCAGAGGGGGTGGGGTTGCTTTGTTAGTAAGAAATGAAGTTAAATCGATAGCAAGAAATGACGTAGGGTCAGATGATGTAGAATCTGTGTGGGTAGAGTTGAGGAGCTGGTAAGGTGAAAATACCATAATGGGAGTTATGTACAGGCCTCCGAACAGTAGTCAGGATGTGGGGCACAAGATACACCAGGAGATAGAAAAGGCGTGTAAGAAAGGCAAGGTTACAGTGATCATGGGGGATTTCAATATGCAGGTTGACTGGGAAAATCAGGTTGGTAGTGGATCCCAAGAAAAGGAATTTGTGGAATGTCTACGAGATGGCTTTTTGGAGCAGCTTGTGGTGGAGCCCACTAGGGAACAGGCAATTCTAGATTTAGTGATGTGTAATGAGGCAGATTTGATAAGGGAGCTTAAGGTGAAGGAACCCTTAGGAGGAAGTGACCATAATATGATAGAATTTACCCTGCAATTTGAGAGGAAAAAGCTGAAATCAGATGTAACGGTATTACAGTTGAATAAAGGCAACTACAGTGGCATGAGGGAGGAGCTGGCCAGAATTGACTGGGAGATGAGCCTAGCAGGAAAGATAGTGGAACAGCAATGGCAGGAGTTTCTGGGAGTAATTTGGGAGACACAGCAAAAATTCATCCCTAGGAAGAAGAAGCATACTAAAGGGAGGACGAGGCAACCATGGCTGACAAGGGAAGTCAGGGACAGCATAAAAGCTAAAGAGAAAGCATACAATGCGGCGAAGAGCAGTGAGAAACCAGGGGATTAGGAAGCCTACAAAGACCAACAGAGGACAACTAAAAAAGAAATAAGGAGGGAGAAGGTTAAATACGAGGGTAAACTAGCCAGTAATATAAAAGAAGATTGCAAGAGTTTTTTTAGATATATAAAGGGTAAGAGAGAGGCAAAAGTGGACATTGGGCCACTGGGAAATGACGCTGGAGAAGTAGTAGTGGGGAACAAAGAAATGGCGGAGGAACTGAATAGGTACTTTGCGTCAGTCTTCACGGTAGAAGACATGAGTAACATCCCCAAAGTTCAAGAGAGTCGGGGGGCAGAGATGAGTATGGATGCCATTGCCAAGGAGAAGGTGCTAGGAAAACTAAAAGGTCTGAAGGTGGATAAATCACCTGGGCCAGATGGATTACACCCCAGAGTTCTGAAGAGACAGTGCAGGCGTTAGTGGTGATCTTTCAGGAATCACTGGAGTCAGGGAGGGTCCCAGAGGACTGGAAAATCGCAAATGTAACCCCCTGTCTAAGAAGGGAGTGAGGCAAAAGATGGGAAATTACAGGCTGATTAGCCTGACCTCGGTCATTGGTAAGATTTTAGAGTCCATTATTAAGGATGAGATTTCAGAATACTTGGAAGTGCATGGTAAAATAGGGCAAAGTCAGCATGGTTTCATCAAGGGGAGGTCATGCCTGACAAATCTGTTAGAATTCTTTGAGGAGGTAACGAGTAGGTTAGACAAAGGAGAGCCAATGGATATTATCTACTTGGATTTCCAGAAGGCCTTTGACAAGGTGCCTCACAGGAGGCTGCTCAGTAAGATAAGAGCCCATGGTGTTAGAGGCAAGGTACTAGCATGGATAGAAGATTGGCTGTCTGGCAGGAGGCAGAGAGTGGGGATAAGGGGGTCCTTCTCAGGATGGCGGCCAGTGACTAGTGGAGTCCCGCACTACTTTTCACAAGTGTTGGGACCACAACTTTTCACTTTATACATTAATGATCTAGATGAAGGAACTGAGGGCATTCTGGCTAAGTTTGCAAATGATACAAAGATAGGTGGAGGGACAGGTAGTATTGAGGAAGCGGGGAGGCTGCAGAAGGATTTGGACAGGTTAGGAGAATGGGCAAAGAAGTGGCAGATGGAATACAGCGTGGGGAAGTGTGAGGTCATGCACTTTGGTAGGAAGAATAGAGGCATAGACTATTTTCTAAATGGGGAGACAATTCAGAAATCTGGAGTGCAAAGGGACTTGGAAGCCCTAGTCCAGGATTCTCTTAAGGTTAACTTGCAGGTTGAGTCGGTGGTTAGGAAGGCAAATGCAATGTTGGCATTTATTTCGAGAGGGCTAGAATATAAAAGCAGGGATGTGCTGCTGAGGCTTTATAAGGCTCTGGTCAGACCACATTTAGAATATTGTGAGCAATTTTGGGCCCCATATCTCAGGAAGGATGTGCTAGCCTTGGAGAGGGTCCAGAGGAGGTTCACGAGAGCGATCCCAGGAATGAAAGGCTTAACATATGAGGAACGTTTGAGGTCTATACTCAATGGAGTTTAGAAGGATGAGGGGTGATCTGATTGAAATTTACAGAATACTGAAAGGCCTGGATAGAGTGGACGTGGGGAAGATGTTTCCATTAGTAGGAGAGACTAGGACCCGAGGGCATAGCCTCAGAGTAAAGGGAAGACCTTTTAGAACAGAGATGAGGAGAAACTTCTTTAGCCAGAGAGTGGTGAATCTATGGAATTCATTGCCACAGAAGGCTGTGGAGGCCAGGTCATTGAGTGTATTTAAGACCGAGATAGATAGGTTCTTGATTGGTAAGGGGATCAAAGGTTACGGGGAGAATGGGGTTGAGAAACTTATCAGCCATGATTGAATGGCGGAGCAGACTCGATGGGCCAAATGGCCTAATTTCTGCTCCTATGTCTTATGGTCTTATAGTGAATGGTTCTCTTTTCATTTCCCTTCTCCCAGTCTGCGTGTAAGCTGGTTTCTTGTGACTAGGCCTGTGGATGATGTATCTGTCATTTACTGGGAAACCCAGGCTGCATTGTGGTCAGTTTACAGAGACCATTCAAGGTCATGTGGCCAGGAAATTAGTGTTGCAACTATGGTTTTTTCAGAATTCTGGGCAGCGAGTATTTTGTGGTTCACTTTTACACGTCAGGAGGGGTATGGATTGTGGAGAGGAGTGTTGCTTTTTCTTCTAAAAAATGACTGTTCCCAATTTTTTAGATAAACATCTTGAATTGCTTTGTTGCACACCCCTAATTCCCCTTGAGCATATGGTGGTAACTTGCCTCCTTGAACCGCTGCAGTCCATCTGGTGCAGCTACATCCACAGTGCTGTTAGAGAGAGAATTTTGGTGCAGTGGCTACCAGTAGCACTTGGCAGTGCTAAAGACCTGACTCTGAACACAGACATGGAGTTGGCATGGAACCTGAGAACAGTCAGCAGAAGCGATGTAGAAATGGACACGCTGTCGTCTCGTCCCTCCACTGATGACTGGTTATGCACTGCAAGCAGAAACAGTGCTCGTGGGTATAAGTCAGTGACACTTCCTCAGCCCTCAGCCATCGCTATGTTGGTAAAAACCAACTTGCAATTCAGCCTTCGATTGAGCAGCAACAGTTGTATTTTTTGTAATATAGCGAAACTACCCCATAGGAGAGAACAAGCATTGAGTCTCATGGGGCTGGGAAGAAACCGTCTTGTGGCAACTGCCCCTTTTACTCCCTATTCTTTTGTCTTGTTTCAGGTTTACTTCAATCAATGGTCATTTTCTGGCGCTGTCTACTTCAGATAATTGCAGCACTTTTTTTGTGTGCTGAATGATTAAATAATTTGAATGAGGCACAGCACGTAACACAGTAAACCAATAGTTGAGAGCTCAGAGCAAATAAATGAAATGCTCATTGAGCAACAGGGAACATTTTTGCAGCTTACACTCCTTGTGTTGAGTGGAGGGAACTAGATTGCATGACAGAATCTCTGCGTTGTTGATCTAAGCAGGACTCCTTTATTTGACACTGAAAGCTTCTTTGCTGCCGTTTAGCACATTTCAGCGAGTATGTTTGTACAAAGGAGAAGTTTCCATTTTCTGCTGATCATTAGAAACTCTGAAACAAAACATTCTAAAATGATGGGCAGCTACATTTTGTTCCTCTGCTGAACTTCACCTTTTTAAAAAAAAATGCCTGCCTAGCTATGAACTGAAAGCATGTTATTGCCACTGATTGTTGGGGTGGGTGCTCAGATGTGTCCTATGAGGACGTCATCGTTTTTCATTTTGAAAGTGAAGTACTTCTCCAGTTATGAATAAGATTTTTCACATGCTCTGATTAAGAGGGCATGTTGGCTTGTGGTTCTGTATGGGTTTTAGGCTGGAAATAACAACTTAAAATCAACAGGGATCACTCCCTCCCCCAAGGCACACATCCAATTCATATTTTGACTACTTTCACACTGCATTCCTGCTGTTGTTAGACCGAGATGATGTAAAAGAATCAACTTTTGTGCCTCCAAGAAGGATACATAATTTTTTGAGAGTATTGAGAGCTGCGATTGGGCTATTAACCCTAAAGACCACCACCAAAATGGCCAGCAGAAAGCAAAATCAATCAGAGCACTCTATGCCCTTAGCTCTGAGATCTATGATTTCCTTTTGGGTTTCTGATCCAAATTCAAGTCTTAAGTGTTGGTAGCTCCTGAGTATTGCCAGCAAAAGTGGAACAAAATGTATAGCATTTGTCCACCTCTCTGCTAATGATGAATGAAATGGCTGGCAAATGGAGGGGAGGCTGGATGCTTCCCATTGAGGGAGGTGGAGGTGGAAAGAGAATTGAAAGGAGTTATCTGACTCTACTGTGCTCCTTTCCCCCTCCTCCACACTCACCCTGACGATTGGTTTCCCAGCACTGAAGGAGAGGAAAGCAGTTCCTAATTGTGAATGGTGTGAAAATGCAAGTGAGGGAGAGAAAGGAAGAAGGGGCCCTTAAGCTCATGAATTTGCAGCAATAACTATATCAGCAATATCTAACAGCGAGAGCCCAAGTGAAAGTCAGGTGTTGGATCTTGCAGGTGCATTAATACCATGGACTTCGAGCATCAGAAGTTCAAGCAATGCCATGTGGTTATGTTCAGCGAATGTAGGGGGTGATGGACTTTCACAATCCACACAAAAGATAATTGAATAAACAGTCTTGGAGACTGTGGGATAGGAAATCAATACTGAACATGAATGTCCTCAAAACCACACACATTTCGAATCCACTGTATATAGACGTGTGTGAAATGAACCATTGAATTCCAGTCCATTAGGAGGTTAGGGTTAAGAAATAACGTGAGACATAATCATTTTTAAATTGTGTTGAATTAACAGACTTTATTTTTGTAATTCAATATTGTGAAACTTAGAACCAACGCTTCTGGAAGTACTGCTTCCTGAACAATTCTGTATTCAGTATCTTGCAGTTTGTTCTCTGACGCACTTAAGTGTCTTTATGGGACATTTCCCAGCAATCTGAACATGTAACGGTGCCAGCAGTTTCTGAAGAAATTGCTCCAAACTGACAGTCCCTGTGGATTGCCACTCCTTCAACAGAGAGACTAGAGTTTAAGGAGGAGGAGTTAGAAACTTGCAGATCGTTTTGCAGTCAGTATATCTCTCTGCAGGAGCTTTATTTTACTGATGGCTTCAGCAGCAGTAGCTCCTGATCAGGAAGAGTACATGTTGAAGAACGCATTTAAAATCAGATCCTGGACTTTGGATGAGACCTGAGTAGGAGTTGAGAGGAGAGATGGGGAGGTGGGTGAAGAACATACAAAATAGGAACAGCAATAAGCCATTTGGTACCTTGAACCTCCTCTGCCATTTAATGAGATCATAGCTGATCTGATTGTGGCCGCAACTCACTTTCCTGCCTGCCCCCAAAACCCTTGACTCCTTTGAAAATCAAAAATCTGTCAGCCTTGATATATTCAGTGATCCAGCCTCGAATGCTATCTGGGGTACAGAATTCCAAAGATTAATGATCCTCTGAGATATAACATTCCTCCACTGCTCCGTCTTAAATGGGAGACCTTTATTCTAAGACTGTGCCTCCTAGTTCTAGATTCCCCCATGAGGGGAAACTGCCTCTCAGCATCTATCCTGTTAAGCTCCCTCAGAATTTTCAATAAGATCATCTCTCATTCTTTCAACCTCCAGTGAGTGTAGGCTCAACATTGCCTCATAAGAGAACCCTTTAAAGTTCAGGAATCGACCTAGTGAACCTTCTCTGAACTGCCTCCGATGCATGTAGATCCCTCCTTAAATAAGGAGACCAAAACTGTATGCAGCCCTTCGAGTTGTGGTCTCATTAACACCCTATACAGTTGTAGCAAGATTTGCTTAATTTTATACTGGATTAGACACTGGATACTAACAACATTCCTGCAGTAGTACTGAAAATGTGCTCCAGAACTAGCCGTGCCCTGGTTAAGCTGTTCCAGGACAGTTACAACACTGACATCTACCCAACATTCTGGAAAATCGAGAGTGACTGCCCTTGACATCAAGAGAACGTTTGACTGAGTGTGGCATCAAGGAGCCTGAGCAAAACTGAACTCCATGGGAATCGGAGGGAAAACTCTCCACTGGCTGAAGTCATTCCGAGCACAAAGGAAGATGGTTGTCGTCATTGGATACCAGTCATCTCAGACGCAGAGCATAGCTGCAGGAGTCCCTCATTGTCCTAGCCTGAATCATCTTCAGCTACTTCAACAATGAGCTTCCCTCCATCATAAGGATGTTTGGTGATGATTGCACAATGTTCATCATTCGCATCTCCTCAGACACTGTTTGTGTCCATATGCAGCAAGACTTGGACATCATTCAGGCTTGGGCCAATAACTAGCAAGTAACATTCACACCATGCAAGTGCTAGGCAATGACCAGCTCCAACGAGAGAGTCTCTAGCCATCTCCCATTGACATTCAACAGCATTAGTGTTGCTGAATCCCCTACTATCAACATCCTGGGAGTAACCATTGACCAGAAATTGAACTGGACCAGCCATATAAATACTGCGGCTACAAGAGCCAGTCAGAGGAATTCTATGGAAAGTAGCTCACTTCCTGACTCCCCAAAGCCTGTCCACGATCAACGTGGCACAAGTCAGGAGTGTGATGGAACACTTTTCCACTTGCCATGTTGAGTGCAGCTCCCACAACACTCGAAGCTTGACACCATTCAGCACAAAGCAGCCTAATTGATTGGCACCCCATCCACCATCTTAAACATTTATTCTCTCCACATGGACTGCAGCATCTCAAGAAGGCAGCTCACTACCAGCTTATCAAGGACAATTAAGGATTGGCAATAAATACTAGCCTAGCCAGCAATGCCCACACCTTGTGAAAGAATTAAAAAAAAACTCCACCCCCTTGCAGTAAAGGCCAACATTCCATTTACCTTCATAATTACTTGGGTGTACCTGCATGCTGACTTCTTTGTGATTTATGTATGAGAATACCCAGATCCCTCCTGTACTGCAGCATCCTGCGATCGCTCTCCATTTAAATAATTTTCTGGTTTTCTATTTTTTTCCACTAAAGTGGAAAATCTCTCATTTTCCCACATTATACTTTATCTGCCTTATTTTTGCCCACTTACTTTATCTATATGCCTTTGTAGACTCTGTGACCTGTTCACAATTTGCTTTGCTACCTATCTTTGTATCATCAGGAAATCTAGCTACATTACACTCGGTCCCTTTGTCCAAGTCATTAATATAAATTGTTGATAGTTCAGGCCCCAGCACTGACCTCTGTGGCACTCCATTAGTTACAGTTTGCCAACTCATTTATCATGACTCTGTTTCCTGTTAGTTAGCCAATGCCCTATCCATGCCAATTATCATCCCTAGCACCATGAGCTTTTATCTTGCTTTTTAGCTTTTATGTAGCTCTTTATCAAATGCCTTTTGGAAATCCAAATGCGCTACATCTACTGGTTTCCCTTTATCCACCCTGCTTGTTACATCATTAAAGAACTAATACATTTGTCAAACACCATTTCCCTTTCACAAAACCATGATGACTCTGCCTGATTGTATTATGATTTTCTAAATGTCCTGCAGCTACTTCCTTAATAATAGATTCTAGCATTCTTTCAATAACAGATGTTGGACTAACTGGCCTATAGTTTCCTGCTTTCTGTCACCCTCCTTTCTTGAATAGTGCCAGGAGCAGCACCAGGCATACCTAAAAATGTGGTGTCAACCTGGTGAAGCTACAACACAGGACGATTTAAGATACTGCAGGTACTTAAAAGGGAAAAGAGTAAGTAAAGTGAGACTTGGTCCTCTAGAGAGTGACAGTGGGGAGTTAATAGTAGATAATAAGGAAATGGCGGAAGAAATGAACAAATATTTTGCTTCTGTGTTCGCTATAGGCGATACAAAAAACATTTCAGTGATAGCTGCAAATCAGGAGGTGAATGGGAGAAAGGAACTTGGCGAAATTGAAATCACTAGGGAAACGGTACTGAGCAAATTGATGGAGCTGCGGGCTGGCAAGTCTCCGTGTCCCGATGGACTACATCCTAGGGTCTTAAAAGAGGTGGCTAATGAGGTAGCAGATGCGTTGGTGTTAATTTTCCAAAATTTTCTAGATTCTGGAAAGGTTCCATCTGATTGGAAAGTAGCAAATATAAACCCTATATTCAAGAAGGGAAGGAAGCAGAAAACAGGAAACTATAGACCAGTTAGCTTGACGTCTGTCGGGAAGTTATTAGAATCAATCATTAAGGACGTTATAGCTGGGCACTTAGAAGAGTGCAATGCAATTGGGAAGAGTCAGCATGGTTTTGTGAAAGGACAATCATGTTCGACCAATTTATTGGAGTTTTTTTGAAGGAAAATCGTGCGTGGTGGATAAAGAGGAGCCTGTTGACATACTGTATTTGGATTTCCAGAAGGCATTTGATAAAGTACCACATCAAAGATTATTACAGAAAATAAAAGCGCATGGTGTAGTGGGTAACATATTAGCATGGATAGAAGATTGGCTGGCTGGCAGAAAGCAGAGAGTATGCATAAATGGGTCTTTTTCTGACTGGCAGAATTGACGAGTGGTGTCCCACAGGGCTCTGTACTGGGGCCTCAACATTTTACGATTTACACCAGTGACTTGGATGAGGGGAGTGAAGACATGGTAACTAAATTTGCAGATGACACAAAGATTGGTAGGAAAGTATGTTGTGAAGAGGACATGAGGTTGCAGATGGATATAGATAGGTTGAGTGAGTAGGCAAGATCTGGCAAATGGAGTTTAATATGGTTAAATGTGAGGTTGTTCACTTTGGCAGGAAGAACAAAAAAAGCAGAGTACTACTTAAATGGAGAACGGCTGCATAATTCTGAAGTGTGGAGAGACCTAGGTGTTCTAGTACATGAATCACAAAAAGTTAGTATGCAGGTACAGCAAGTAATTAAGAAGGCTAATGGAATGCTATCCTTTATTATGAGAAAGATTGAACATAAAAGGAAGGATGTTTTGCTTCAGTTATACAGGACATTGGTGAGACGCACCTCGAATGCTGTGTGCAGTTTTGGTTTCTTTATTTAAGGAAGGATGTAAATGCATTGGAGGCGGTTCAAAGAAGGTTTATTAGATTGATACCTGGAATGAGTGGGCTGTCTTATGAGGAAAGGTTGGACAGGCTGGGTTTGTTTCTACTGGAGTTTTGAAGAGTGAGGGGTGATTTGATTGAGGTATACAAGATCCTGAAAGGCCTTGACAAGGTGGATGTCGAAAGGATGTTTCCTCTTGGGGGTGAATCCAGAACTAGGGGGCACTGTTTTAAACTTAGGCATCCCCCTTTTAGGACAGAGATGAGGAGAATTTTTTTCTGAGGGTTGTGCCACTTTGGAACTCTCTGCCTCAGAAGGTGGTGGAGGCGGGGTCATTGAATACTTTTAAGGCAGAGGGAGATAGATTCATGTTAGGCAAGGGAATCAAAGGTTATCAGGGTTAGATGGGAATGTGGAAATTGAAACAGAAGAAGATTAGCCATGATCTTATCGAATGGCGGAGCAGGCTCGAGGAGCCAAATGGTCTACTGCTGTTCCTATTTCTTATGTTCTTATTGCACGCCAAACAGCAGAAGCAGAATGCGATGATAGATAGAGCTAAGTTCACATTTTCCCACATTAAACTCCATTTGCCAGACCTTTGCCCACTCAGACAGAGCTAAGTGATTCCACAACCATGGATCAGATTTAAGCTGCGCAGCTGTGAATGGTGGTGGACAATTAAACAACTGGCAGAACCCTTAAGTGCATCGACGGGCAGAGGGATCTGGGTGTACAGGTCCACAGGTCACTGAAAGTGGCAATGCAGGTGGATAAGATAGTCAGGAAGGCATATGGCATGCTTGCCTTCATCGGCAGGGGTATTGAGTATAAAATCTGGGAAGTCATGCTGCAGCTGTATAGAACCTTGGTTAGGCCACACTTGGAATATTGCGTGCAATTCTGGTTGCCACATTACCAGAAGGATATGGAGGCTTGGAGAGGGTGTAGAGGAGGTTTACCAGGATGCTGCCTGGTCTGAAGGTTATTAGCTATGAGGAGAGGTTGGAGAAACTCATTGTTCTCACTAGAGTGACGGAGATTGAGGGGTGACTTGATAGAAGTTTACAAAATTATGAGTGGCATAGACAGAGTAGATGGTCAGAAGCTTTTTCCCAGGGTGGAAGAGTCAATTACTAGGGGACATAGATTTAAGGTGAGAGGAGGAAACTTTAGAGGAGATGTGTGGGGCAGGTTTTTTACGCAGAGGGTAGTGAGTGTCTGGAATTCGCTGCCAGAGGTGGTGGAGGAAGCAGGTACAATAGTGGTGTTTAAGAGGCAGCTTGACAAATATATGAATAGGATGGGAATAGAGGGATACGGACCCCGGAAGTACAAAATGCTTTAGTTTGACAGGCAATATGATCGGTGCAGGCTTGGAGGGCCAGAGGGCCTGTTCCTGTGCTGTACTTTTCTTTGTTCTCTTTGTTCTAACTCACTGGAGGAGGAGGCTCCACAAATATCCTCATCCTCAATGATGGGGGAGCCCTGCACTTCAGTGCAAAAGATAAGGCTGAAGTATTTGCAACAATCTTCAGCCAGAAATGCTGAGTGGATGATCCATCTTGGCCTCCTCTGGAGAGGTCCCCAGCATCATAGATGCCAGTCTTCAGCCAATTTGATTCACTCCATGTGATATCAAGAAACCGATGAAGGCACTGGATACTGCAAAGGCTACGGGCCCTGACAATATACCGGCAATGGTACTGAAGCCTTGCGCTCCAGAACTTACCACGCCCCTAGCCAAGCTGTCCCAGTACAGCTACAACACTGGCATCTACCCGGCAATGTGGAAAATTGTCCAGGTATGCACGATATACAAAAAGCAGGACAAATCTAACCTGGCCAATTAACGCCCCATCAGTCTACTCTTGATCATCAATAAAAGTGGTGGAAGGGTCCTCAACAGTGCAATCAAGCAGCACTTGCTTCGCAATAACCTGTTCACTGACGTTCAGTTTGGGATCCGCCATGGTCACTCAGTTCCTGACCTCATTACAGCTTTGGTTCAAACATAGACAAAAAAGCTGAACTCCAGAGGTGAGGTGAGAGCAACTGCCCTTGACGTCAAGGCAGCATTTGGCAGAGTGTGGCATCAAGGAGCCCTAGTCCTAGCAAAACGGGAGTCTTGATATCAAGAAATGGCTGAAGGCTCTGGAGACTACTGGATATTGAGCCATTTCTTGATATCAAAACTTGATATCTAGACTGGAGTTAATGGGAATTAGAGGGAAGGCTCTCCGCTGGTTGGAGTCATACCTAGCACAAAGGAAGATGGTTGTGGTTGTTGGAGGTCATTCATCTCAGCTCCAGGACATCGATGCAGGAGTTTCTCAGGGTAGTATCCTCGGCCCAACCGTCTTCAGCTGCTTCACCAATGACCTTCCTTCCATCATAAGGTCAGAAGTGGGGATGTTCGCTGATGATTGCACAATGTTCAGCACCATTTACAACTCCTCAGATACTGAAGCAGTCTATGTCCAAATGCAGCAAGACCTGGACAATATCCAGGCTTGGGCTGACAAAGTGGTAAGTAATATTCGCGCCACGCAAATGTCAGGCAATGACCATCTCCAACAATAAAGAATCCAGCCATCGCCCCTTGATGTTCAATGGCATTACCATCACTGAATCCCCCACTATCAACATCCTGGGGGTTACCAATGACCAGAAACTGAACTGGACTAGCCATATAAATACTGTGTCTACAAGAGCAGGTCAGAGGCTAGAAATCATGCGATGAGTAACTCATCTCCTGACTCCCCAAAGCCTGTCCACCACCTACAAGGCACAAGTCAGGAATGGGATGGAATACTCCCCACTTGCGTGGATGAATGCAGCTCCAACAGCGCTTAAGAAGCTTGACACTATCCAGGACAAAGCAACCTACTTGATTGGCACCCCATTCACAAACAATTGCTCCCTCCAACACCGACGCATAGTGGCAGCAATGTCTACCATCTACAAGATGACCTGCCAAAACTCACCAAGCCGCCTTAGACAGTACATTGGAAACCCACAACCACTGCACCTAGAAGGACAAGAGAGCAAACACATGTTAACACCACCACCTGGAGTTTCCCCTCCAAGCCACACACCATCCTAACTTGCAAATATATCGCTGTTCCTTCGCTGTCGCTGGATCAAAATCCTGGAACTCCCTCCCTAACAGCATTGTGGGTGTACTTACACCACACAGACTGCGGTTCATGAAGGCAGCTCACCACCACCTTCTCAAGGGCAATTAGGGATGGGCAACAAATGTTGGGCTAGCCATTGACGCTCAGATCCCTTGAATGAACATAAAAACAATTATAAAAACGGATTGTAAAAGCTGTATGTTTATTTCTATTTTCCTCTTGTCTTCTAATTTTTCCTTTGCTGGTTTCTAAATTTTGCAAATCTTCTGGCCTACCATTCATCTTTGCTACATTGAATGGCTTTTCTTTCAGGTTGATGCCATTCCTATCTTCCTTAGTTAGCAATGGATGGTGCATCCTTCTCGTAGCCTTTTTCAATGGAATATATTTTTGTTGAGAGTAATGAAATATCTCCTTAAATATCTGCCACTGCTTCTCTACTGTCTTACCTTTTAACCTATTTTCCCAGACTACTGTAGCCATCTCTGTCTTCATACCTTTGTAATTGCCTTTATTTAAGTTTTAAGACACTAGTTTCAGCCTAAAAATTCTCATTCTCAAACTGAAATTCATCGTCATAATCACTTCTACCGCAAGGATCCTTTACTATGAGATTATCAATTAATTATGTCTCATTACATATTACCAGGTCTAAAACAGCCTGCTCCCTGGTTAGTTCCAGAATTTATTGCTCTAAGAAGCTGTCCCAAATACACACACTGAGCCTCTAGTCTACCTTTGCAAATTGGTTCGTCCAATCTATATGAAGACTAAAATTGCCAGTACTCTACTTACAAATCCACATTACTTCTTGATTTCTATTCTGTCCTATACTGTAGCTACTGTTTGGGGACCTATAAAACTACTCTCACCAGTGACTTCTTTCCTTTGTTATTTTTTATCTCCACCCAAATTGATTCCACATCTTAATCTTCTGAGCCGATATCGATTCTTACAACTGTACTGATCTCATCCTTTCTTAACAGAGATACCCCACCACCTTTTCCTTTCTTCCTATCCTTCCGAAATGTCAAATACCTTCTGAATAATAAGTTCCCAGCCTTGGTCACGTTGCAACCATGTCTCTGTAATGGTTGTCATATCATACTTTTTTATTTCTATTTGTGCTATCGATTCCATCCATCTTGCTATGAATGATGCATGCATTCAGATAAAGAGCCTTCAATTCTATCTTAACATTTTCCCTACTCTGACCATTTTTTCTGATGCATTCTTACGTTAGTACACTCTGTCCCTTCCTGTCGCACTCTGATTATCATTGTCCGTATTGCACATTCCCTCTTGCTTCAGGCACTATACCCTAAGAGGGCATTGCTGACCATGAAATTCCATGTGTTGGTCCATGGTTTTGCTTGGCAGTGATTTGCTGTTGCTTTCTGCAGTTTCCGGCTGACCAGGAGACTCTCCTGCTCTTGCTACCTGCCCTAGGCGTTTTGGAATGAATTGCAGGTTGATAATCAACATGTTTGGCCATGTTATGAATGCACCTTCCGTGGCCATTAAGTCCTGGAGTGCGACTTGAACCCGAGACTTTTGGCTCAGAGATAGGGGCACTACCATTGAGCCACAAGACTCTCTACACCCGCACTGCTACCTTGCACTATTGCCTTGTCCTTTTTCTCTAACTTTCCCAACACCCCCTCGAGTGAACCCTCCCACCCCATCACTATTTAGTTTACTGCCCTCCCTACAGCCCTAGTCATATGATTCTCCAGGACACTTGGCCCAGAGCAGTTCAGGTGAAGGCAATCACAACAGCTCTCTTTCCTCAGCACTTGTGCCGGTGCCACATGAATTGAAAGCCATTTCTCGCACACCAATCTTTGAGTCATGCATTCAACTCCCTGATCTTATTTACCCTATGCCAATTTTCTCATCACTCAAGTTGTAATCCAGAGATTATAACCTTTTTAGTTCTGCTTTTTAATTTAGATTCTACATATTCATACTCCCTCAGCAGAACCGCTTTCTTAGTTCTACCTATGCCATTGGTACCCACATGGCCCATTAGAACTGGATCCTTCCCCTCCAGCCCTGAGGAGATGTCCTTATCCCTGCTACTGGGTAGGCAACACAGCCTTCAGGACTCAAACTGTCGGCTGCAGCTGACATCACTAAAACAGATGATCTGGTCAGCATCACGTTGCTGTTTGTGGGAGCTTGCTGTACACAAGTTAGCTGTTTCCTATATGACAACAGTTACTACAGTCAAAAGTACTTGGTTGCTGCAAAGCGTTTTGAGAAATCGTTGAGGTCATGAAAAGCACATTGGCAATGCAAGTTTGTTCTTTTCAAGTCTTCCTATGAATATTTGGTGGGAAACTTCATCGTGCTGTTTCTTCTCCCAACTATTGTGGAAAGCCATGATGTATGAAATGGAGTTTTCATCTTACTGGTCATTTAAAAAAAATCTTTTTCTCGCAAACACATCCGATGTTAAATATACCCCATTCTACCATTCATTTCCCTCTGAAACCTCTAGCACAAAAATCAGTTCTCTGAAATTGCTTCCCTTTTTCTTCTTTGTCACATTCTGACTGCTTACCACAAGTTTTGTGGGAGTATAAATCAAAGCAGTGATTAGTTCATTGGTATGTGCCATTTGGAATTGAAGGGACCTTTCCTATAAATGCTAACTTTTTGTGCTTCTTGTTTGAACATTTTAAACTGTTCGTAGCTTCTGTCTCACCAAGAAAGAGCATCTTATAAGCCTCCCATGTTGTCATTGTCTTGTGGTCCTGATGGGACAGATTGGCAAGATCTGTGTCACACTGCCTGTGTCCGCCATCCTCCATTGAAAGAAATGGAGTCCCATTTGGGTATTGCAGGGAGATATTAGTTACTTGGAACGGAAATATTTTCTTAATTGATTTGTTTAAAGGTTGATGGAAGATTGGAGAGATTCCAAAAATCATTTTGTATGACATCTCTCAGGCAGTTATTCTTGATCAAAGTGCCTGTAATTCAGAGAAATGTGTTTTGAAGCTCCTATGCTAGGAAGTAAACCAATTCTGCAGGGACATATTGAAATTTCCTTCCCTGGTGCTGCAGTCTTTCCTTTAAGTTCTTTTGAGGAACAGTTAACCAGATTTTAATTTCCATCAGCATATCTTTTAAAAATAAAAGCAAAAAACTGCAGATGCTGGAAATCCAAAACAAAAACAAAAATACCTGGAAAAACTCAGCAGGTCTGGCAGCATCTGTGGAGAGGAACACGGTTAACGTTTCGAGTCCGAATGACCCTTCAACAGAACTAAGTAAAAATAGAAGAGAAATGATGGTAATGGCTAACAGTGAGAAAGGATCTTGACTTCAATCAACATGGGTTGAGATTAGGAATAACAAGGGTCAGAAAATGCTGGTGGGAATTGTTCATAGGCCCCCTAGTAGTTATAACATTGGACAGAGCATTAAGGTAGGAATAATTGGAGCTTGTAAAAGAGGCAATGTAATAATCATGGAGGAATTTAATCTTCATATAGACTGGTCAAATCAAATTGGCAAGGGTAGTCTGCAAAAGCTGCAGAATGTTTTTGCAACAGTTTCCTGGGACAATATGTGGGGGAACCAACTAGAGAGCAAGCTATCTTAGATCTAGTATTGTGCAATGAGGCAGGTTTAATTAGTAATCTCAGTATAAGATCATCTGGAAAAACGTGATCGGAATTGAATTCCATATTAATTTGGAAAGAGGCGTATTGCAGTCTGAAACAAAAATCTTAAGCAAAATCAATTCGATAGGTATGATTGGGTAAACATACTGAAAGATATGACTAAATAAATAGTGGGAAATATTTAATGAAACAATTAAAAATGTTCAACAGAAATATATTCCCTTTGTTATGACACAGCAGTTGGTAAAGGCTGAGTTATTTAAAATCCCAGAGAAAAACTTTAAGCAACTGCCATAACCTAAATTTTCAATTGGTATGTTTGAGATGCACCTCTGGATTCAGAAATGAAACCACCAAGCCTCCAGAGATTTTTATATAAATTAAATTAAACTAAACATTTATTAATTTTAATAAGAAATTAAACACATACACGTCTACAAATTATTACCACAATAACTTTTAAACAAATCCCCAAATTAACCGCTCCCAGGTAATCTTCCCCAAGGCAACATTAACCCATAGACTTTAAACAGACACCAGGTAAAGCACATTTTATCTTACAAATTCAAAACAAGGTTCCTTTCAATTTATTCCCTCACAGATACAGTGGTAGGTTTACAGGCTTAGATCTTAAATGCCTCTAACTTCCAGACACACAACTCTTCTGTATATACCTAGCTTTCCCTTTGAATGCAAATTCTCATTGAATCACCAGGCCCTTTGAAATCCACCTCTTCTAACAATAAAACCCCTTTCATAGTACCAATTTTATTAGTAATATAAACATTGCTTGTTGTCTCCTAGCTAGGTGCAAGATTTCATCCCCCCAGTCTTTGAATGTTTATTCAATAAAATGCAAATGCAATCTTTACCTTACTGTTTAATATCACAAAACTACTATACATCAAAGCACCCAGACTAGCTGGCTTTAATCCAATTAACACACACATGCGCCCACACCCACACCCACAGACATTACTACAAGTCCAATTTTAAAATAATTTCCAATAACATAATATCCCTTCATGACACCCTTAAAAAGGACTTAACCAGAAAGAACCATCCATGGCTTAAGAGGGAAGTTAAGGATAATGGATTAAAATAAAAGGCTTATAATATTGTAAAGAATAGTAGTAAGCTTGAGGATTGGGAGCGTTTTAGAAACTAGCAAAGGGCCACCGAAAACCTTGGCAATAAGGGAAATGATAGAATATAAGTACACCAGCCAGGGATTAAAAACAGGTTATAAGAGCTTTTGCATGAATATATGAAGGAGAATAGCTAGTGGAGTGCTGCAAGGATCATTGCTGGGGCCTCTATACAATCTATATTAATAATTTAGATGAAGAGACTAAGCCGATGATGCAAAGCTGTGTGGGAATGTAAGCTGTGAGGAGGCTGCGAAGTGAAATAGACAGGTTAAGTGAGTGGACAACAAGGTAGCAGATGTAGTATACTGTGGGGAAGTGTAAAATTATTCACTTTGGTTGTAAGAATAGAAAATAATATTTTTTAAAAGGCGTGAACAGATATCAGGAAGTATTCCTTTACACTGAGGCTAACTAATGGCTGGAATAGAAACCAGAAAGCACGTTTGAGGCCAGGATATTGGACTCATCCAAGACAACAGTGAGATGCAATTTTGGAAGAAAGTATTATCAATATTGTGAAGGATGAATTCAAATGGTCTTTCATCTAAACTTATCATTGGTCATAGAGCACCCTCATGTTCCACCCCACTGGTTGAATGAGGAGGGGGAGATGTGTAAGGGTATTCATTTGCTCCTATGAATACTTTAGTAGTCAAAATTAGAAACTAGATAAGGTTTTTTGGGAGGGGTGGGGGTAAGGTGGGTAGTTTGTAGGGGGTGTGATTGCATTTTGATTGGAGGCCAAGCACAGCAACAAAGTGAGCAAAGTTACAGTGAATGAGTTGAGCTTAGCCATTCCAACTCATTTCTTCAGTGTATACAGTTGGTTCAATGGGATCTGGTTTTCCTGAAGCCTCAGTCAAAAAAATCATGTGGCTTAATTGTGGCGCTGTGAGTAAAAGCACTCGTGGGTGTAGCTCAAGGTCACAAGAATGAGCAGGTTCTCTGTTTGTTTGCCATTCTTCACTGAGTGAGTCGGCTCCAGTGGAAATGTGGGGGTTTGGTGGTGAGTGGGGGGAGGGGGGGGCGGTGGCGTTGATGGAAGAATCAGCAAAAATTTCTATTGTTCATAATCGTCCACTGAGCTCCCCTGAAAGCTGTGTGTGTCAAAAGGATCCAGTTTAAGTGTGCTGCGTTTTCTGGTGGAATGCACTTGCTGCCAATGTTTACACACGGAGAATGGCCATTCGGCTGATGCACTGCAAGGCTAGCTACCAGCTATGGAACAGCAGCTTAGCAAGAGTCAGCACCTTCAGGGCAGGAGGGGAGGGTATAAGATTTATTTGTTATACAATTTAACAATTGCTATCTCATTTTGAAGAAGAGCAGTGATCTGCTTTTTCTCCGTAGTTAAATGGATCCTGAATGTGAACGATTGTTCTCTTCATTGCAACTGTCAAAGCAAATATGTGACTGGATTTGTCACAATCAAAAAAAAAAGATTTCTGGTATCACATGTGCAAAGTTCCTCCAACTTTCTCAGTCTTGTAATGATGAGAACCAACAACTAGCAAGGTCCTGTCAAACTCCATGAGGATTTCCTTGATCCTCTATTATTGGAGGTTTCATCTACGTCCTTCTAGTAATATGCCGTCAGTGCTTTAGAAATGGATTGACAGCATTAATATGAGCTACATGACCACCCCGTTTCACACAAAACTCTAGTGCCGACTCCAGCAAATCATTCTGCTTTACCTCTCTGCAGTATCTTAGCAATCTTAACTGCTTCCTGTAATCAGCATCCTCTTTCTCACTTTCTTGGCTGGTCCTAAACCTTCCACTTGCAATTTGTGTTCCTCCTCTGGCTGGTGCCTTCCATTTTCCCCATACTCCTATTGCTTCCACAAGACAGAAGCCTATAACTTAATAGAAAGATGTTCAGAAGTTTTTTTTCATCAAAGCTTTTTTTTCTTGATGCATTGATGTTATCTCAGCGTATTTCTTTTTCTTGTTTAACTCTTGAAGTTCTCTTACTTTCTCATTTCGCAACACCTTGGGTCGAGAAGAAGGACCTTGTTCTATCTTCTCCCAGAACTGCTTTGAAACTAGGTGCTAATTGTGCAAGAACGGCACGGCACAGTAAAGGTACTTGTTTGTTGCACTTAAGATTGGGAGGTTAGTGTGTGGGGATTACAAATGTGAACCCAGTTTCCACTCTGGTGCTGCTGTGTGCTCTGCTGCTTTATGACAATTTCAGTAATACTTTCCTCAACTCGCCCTGACTTGCTGTTAAGCCTCACAGTGGTAATTGGCCATTTTATTCTTGTTTATCACTTCCCAGAGATGAAGCTCAAAGCCGGTGATGGCGAGCACAATATTGAATCTTTTCCAGGCATCCTGGAAGGTAGACCATGCTGTAAAGGTAATGAGATGGGTCAAATGCTTCCCTTAGTGCTATGAGCCACCTCAAAGGATAGGTTTTGCTCGTTTCTGGAGGCAGTAGCTTTGATCGTGGCAGGTATAAGGAGCTCCAGATAACACCCAGATGTTATCAACTGAATGATCAGCCTACTAGTACAAACTAGCAACCAGATTCCCTCATTGCTGACCTAAATGTTATTCCCCATCTAATGGATTGAGTTCATTGCCCTGGAATTAAGTTGCAATTTGGAGCATCACCTATTTGTTTCTTCAGTTCTGCAGTATAAATGGAATGGATACTACGCACTGGGATTTCCAAGATACTCTAAAAGTTGTTGTACAATATGGCTGTATAATATAAGGCGCTTTGGGCCATCAACAGCAGCAGAATTGTCCATCAGCACATTACCTCATGACAACAATGGCAGTTTATATCTACATATTAACTTTGTGAACATTTCCAAGGCATTTCACAGGAGCATTGTTTAAAAAAAAGTATAACACTGAGCTGCACACATTGATATTAGGGCAGAAGACCAAAAGCTTGGTCAAAGAGCTGATTTTAAGAAGAATCTTAAAGGAGGAAAGCGAGGTAAAGGGGCAGAGAGCTTAGAACCTTGGCAACTAAAGGCATGGCCTTCAATGGTGGAGCAATTATAATTGGGAACCTGGCATATGACCAGACGTATTCCTCACTCAACCATTACTATCAGGCTACGGGACCAACTCTGCCTCAATGAGAAGCGCAGAAGAAGCCAGAACAAGGTGCCAACCTGGTGAAGCTACAATACAGGGCCACATGCATGCTAATCAGTGGAATAGCATGCAACTGACAGAATTAAGCGATCCCACAACCAGTAGATCAGATCAAAATTGTGTAGTCACATCCAGTCATGAATGGTGGTGGACAATCAAACAATTAATGGGAGGAAGAAGCTCCGTGAACATCCCCATTCTCAATGATGTTAGAGCCCAGCACATGAGTACGAAAGGCAGGGCTGAAACATTTGCAACCATCTTCAGCCAGAAGTGTCATGTTGATGATCCATCTTGATCTCCTCCCGAGCTCCCCACCTGAGCTCCCCTCAGATGCCAGACATCAACTCACTTCACAAGACATCAAGAAATGGCTGAGCATTTGCAATGAAGGCTATGGGCCCTGACAAAATTCCAGGTGTAATGACGAAGAAATAC
This sequence comes from Cetorhinus maximus, assembly GCF_964194155.1. NCBI lineage: Eukaryota > Metazoa > Chordata > Chondrichthyes > Lamniformes > Cetorhinidae > Cetorhinus > Cetorhinus maximus. The sequence goes on from NC_135908.1 coordinate 19,564,946, forward strand.
TGCAGAACTAGCTGCACCTCTAACCAACCTGTTCCAGTAAAGCTACAACACTGGCAACTACCAAAAGAAATTGGAAAATTGCCCTGGTGTGTGCTGTCCACAAAATTAGGGCAAATACAATCTGAGAAATTACTGCCCAGTCAATCTACTCTTGACAGAGAGATGTTGATGTAGTGCTAATGTCATTGAACTAGTAACCCAGAAGGCCCAAGCTAATGGGGACATGGCAGCTGCTGGAATTTGAATTCCGTAAATCTGGAATATAAAGCTAGTCTCAGTAATGGTGACCATGCCAACTATCATCAATTGTTGGAAAAACCCATCTGGTTCACTCATGTCCTTTTAGGGATGGAAATCTGCCATTCTTGCCTGGTCTGGCCTACATGTAACTCCATACCCAGAGCAATGTGGTTGACTTTTAACTGCCCTTTGCAATGGCCTAACAAACCACCTCAGTTCCAGGGCAGTTAGGGATGGGCAACAAATGCTGGCCTTGCCAGTGACGCCCAAATCCCATGAAAGAATTTTAAAAAGTCATCAGAAAAATGATGGGAGGTTGTTGGTAAAGGTCACTTACTGACCTTACTAATCCGTTCACTGATACTCTGTTTGAGTTTTGCCAGGATCGATTACAGCCTTAGTCCAAACAGGGACAAAAGAGCTGAACTCGAGATGTGTGCGAGTAACTGCCCTTGACATCAAGGCAGCATTTGACTGAGTGTGACATCCAAGGAGCACTAGCAAAATTGGGGTCAAGGGAGGAAAAGCTCCACTGGCTGGAGTCATACTTAGCACAAAGGAAAATGGCTATGGTTGTTGGAAGCCATTCATCTCTGCCCAAGGACATTGCTGCAGGACTTCCTCATGGTAGTGTCCTAGGCCCAGCCATCTTCAGCTGCTTCATCAATGACCTTCCCTCCAACAGAAGCTCAGATACAGAGATGTTTGCTGATCATTGCATGCCGTTCAGCCCCGTTCACAACTCCTTGAATAATGAAGCAGTCTGTGTCTGATGCAGCTAGACCTGGGCAACATTCAGGCTTAGGCTGATAAGTGGTAAGTAACATTTGTGCAACCTAAGTGGCAGGCAATGACTGTCTGCCACAAGGGAGAGTCTAACCATCTCCTCTTGATGTTCAATGTCTAACCATCTGAGCCTCCTCCACCATCAGCATTCAAAGTGGAGGGGCTGTCTTTGTATCTGTCAACTATACTGCCTACCCAGATAAGAACCAACAGTCCCTCGACTCAATTGAACAGCCGCTGGATGGCATTCCCACAGAGAGCAGTAGAGAAATGGAACATATTTAGTGTTCAGACATTTGAAGGGTTTAAAATTGATAACGAGGTGGTATTGGATTTAAAGTCAATAAAGCACTAGGACCGGAGGAGATGTATCCAAGGATAATGAGAGAAGTGAGAGTTGGATATTGCGGAGCCACTGGCCATAATTTTCCAATCTTTCTTAGGCTTTGGTGGTGCCAGATGACTGGAGAATTTACACCCTTGTGCAAAAAAAGGGTGTAAAGATAAGACCAGCTACTATTGGCCAGTCAGCTTAACCTTGGTGGTGGGGAAGTTTCTAGAAACAGTAATTCCAGACAAAATTAGTAATCTCTTGGGCCAGTGAGGGTTAACAAAGGAAAGCCAGATTGGATTTGTTAAGACTAAATCATATCTAACTAACTTACTGGATACTTGATGAGGGTAATGCTGCTAATGTGATGTACTTGAACTTCCAAAAGACATTTGATAAACTGCTGCACAACAGAGTTGTAAACTAAGTTAGAGCTCATGGAATAAAGGGAAAGTAGCAACATGGCTACGAAACTGGCTGAGTAACAGGAAACAGAGACTGTTCTTTTGGATTGGAGGAAGATTTATCGTGGAGTTCTCCAGGGAAGATCATCCTGATCTAGCTGATGTATATTTATGACCTAGACCATGGTGTACGATTTCAAAATTTACAAACGATACAAAACTATTGTGAATTATTGTGAACTGAGGGGCACGTAGATAGGTTGGTGGAATGGGCGGACAAATAACAGATGAAATTTAATGCAGGAAGTGTGAAGTGCTTTATTTTGGTTAGAAGAATGCAGAGAGATAATACAAAATAAAGGGTGTAATTCTAAAAGGGGTGCAGGAGCAGAAGGACCTGAGTGTATATGTGCATAAATCATTGAATGTGGCAGGAAAGGTTGAGAGCACGATTAATAAAGTGTATGGATCCTGGGCTGCTACAGTAGGGGCATAAAAGTACAAAAGCAAGGAAGTTATGATAAACCTGTATAAAACACTGCTTCAGCCTCAACTGGAGTATTGCCAGCACTCGGCACAGCACTTCAGCAAGAATGAGAAGGCATTAAAGAGTGCAGAAAAGATTCATAAGAATAATCTCAGGGATGAGGAATTTTAGTTATGAAGATAGATTGGAGAAGCTGGGACAATTCTCCTTGGAGAAGAGTAGGTTGAAGGGAGATTTGAACGAGGTGTTCAGAATCATGAGGCGCCTAGACAGATAGGGAAAAACTTCCCATTGGTGGAAGGATTGTGAACCAGAGGGCACAGATTTAAGATAATTGGCAAAAGAAGCAATGCAGCATTGGTTAAGATCTGGAATGCACTGCCTGAGAGTGTGGTGGAGGCAAGTTCAATCAAGGCATTAAAAAGGGAATTGGATTATTATCTGAAAAGGAAGGATGAATAGGACTACAGGGAGAAGGTAAGGAAGGGCATGGCTCTAGATGAGTTGCTCTTTCAGAACCAGCACAGACACCAAGGTCAAATGGTTACAGCACAGGACACCATTCTATGAGATACCATTTACAATACTGCTCTCTCAACATATGGGAAGCAAGAGCGGAAAAACATTGACTGGTTTGAGGCTAATATTGCATGGAATACTCTGCTCTCATTAACTACAAGCGGTATCTGAGTTTGAAGACTCTGAATGTACCAAGAACTGCTTGAAGCAAAGTCAAGCAGACTGCTAGGTGCTGCCGACTGGTTGCAACTTTGCCAGAATATCCAAATGGAATATCACATGGAATGCTAGAGGCATAAATGATCGGGCCAAAAAGGCAACAGGTCCATCAGCAAGAAAATGGCTCAATTGAAAACAAAGACAGTGGAGATCATCACTGACTGCAATAAACAGTTGGAGACATGGGTGAACACTATATTGAGCTGTACTCTGGAGACAATGGCCAGTGAGGAAGTTTTAGACAACATAGCCTACCTGTTAAGGAAAAGCTGGACTTCAAACCCACGGTGGAGGAGCTAAGCAAAGCTATCAACTTGACATTGGCAGAGCTCCAGATGATGATGTTATACTGCTTAAACTCATCAGACATGGGAAACTGGCACTACTGCAGCATCTGCACAAACTTCTCTGTCTCTGCTGGAGAGAGAGGCTGTACCCCAGACTATGGATGATGCAAAGATTTGTGACCCTGTGCAAGAACAAGCGTGAGCGCCGCAATTGCAACAACTATCCAGGTATCTCCTTGCTGAGCATCTATGGAAAAGTATTGTCCCTCGTCAGGCTGCAGACCCTGGCTGAACGCTTCTATCTTGAATTCCATTGTGGTTTCAGAACTGGAAGATCCCCAATTGACATGATCGCCTCAGACTAGTAGCTGCAAGGGAAATAGTGTGAATAAAGGAGGCCTTTATATATTGCCTTCATAGATGTCATCAAGGTATTCAACATGTGAGCAGTGGCAGTCTATTTAAGCTGCTGGAGAAAATTGGCTGTTCACGAAAGCTGCTCAGTGTGATCTCCTCTTTCCATGACAACATAATGGGTGAGGTCAGCTATGACGGGGCAACATCGAAACCCTTTGAGATCTGCAGTAGGGTCAAATAGGTTTGCGAAGTGGTTCTGACACCCTTCGGCAAATTATTCTTTTTGTTGCTGTCATATGCCATCAGTTCATCTAAAGCTGATGTCTACTTGTCTACCAGACGCTGTTCAACCTTGCCTGAGGTCCGAAACAAAAGTGTTTCAAATCTTCTTCAGAGAGTTGCTCTACATCGTTGATGTCATGCTAGTATTCCATATTGAGGAACACCTTCAGTGGCGATTGGACAGACTCTCTCACGCCAGTAAAGAGTTTGGTTTGTCTATCACTGTCAGAAAGACATATGTTGTGGCCCAGGATGTGCCATATCACCATCAATCAGCATTGACAGACACTCTCACGCCAGTAAAGAGTTTGGTTTGACTATCAGTGTCAGAAAGACAAATGTTGTGGCCCAGGATGTGCCATATCACCATCAATCAGCATTGACAATGTGACGCTGGAGCTGTTGATAGTTTCACATATCTAGGCTTGACGATCACCAGCAATCACTTGATGCTGAAATCAACATACCTCTTGCAAAAGCTGCAGCTGTTATGTCCAAGCTGAGTAAGAGAATGTGAAATAACAGATGCGTTGCAACAACTTGCCAAGAATTCTTCGACAGCACCTCCCAAACCTGCAGCATCTACCGCCTAGAGAATGAGGGAAACAGGCACATGGGAACGCCACCGCCTGCAAGTGACACACCATCCTGAGTTGGAAATAGATCATTGTTCCTTTTATTGTTACTGGATCAAAATTCTGGGACACCCACCACCACCCCACACTTATGTGGGAGTACCTTCACCACACAGACTTGACTTACCGGGAATGGTCGATAAATGCTGATCTTGCCATCAATGTTCCCGCTAAGCTGTACAGACACGGTTGAAAAGTTCCTGAACAGGCTGCGTAGATGGTGGTATGACAATGTCCTGGACCATAACATTTGTTTTTCTTTTTAAGTTATTACATGACTGCGCAAAAAAAATTAAAAGGGCCTGCACAAATTGCTGTACACTACAACAAAAAAAAATTAGAGGTTACGTTACTGGCCAGCAATGCTCATATTCTATCAACAAATCAAAACAAAATGAAGAGGGTCTTCAAGTGGTCAGACATGTGTGGGAAGCATGCACGTATCCTGATCTTTTCTCTGTTCCCTCCCAAAAAGTTTCAAGTGATGTGTAGCCATTCATCATGAAATGATCTTTGTGGTTTCAATCCATCTTCTCGTGGCTGTGGACCCAAAGCATAAAACTGCTTCAAGTTTAGTAACGTGTTAGCAAACTGAGGCCACAAGGGTAGCTAATTTGGAAAATGGAAAACGTTGCACTAAGCTTGCAGGAACATGTTCTCCATATGTGTACAGTGCAATAGGATTATTAGAGTTGAATAGTATATAGTGTTATGGTGAGCCGTCTGCTCATATAAACCGGAATTCAATAAGACCTATTTTCGGCCCTCTATTTACCTTGTACAATGTATACAAGGCCCTTTTACTTTTAATTTGTTTGTATTCACCCGAGTAAATGTTATTGGAAAACTGTTTTTGCATTGTATCTGCTTCGTACACTCCCAAGCTCAATAAAACACAAGTTTAATTATAGAATAAAATGTGCTCTCCCCTAATAGTCACAAGATCATAAGATAACTAGAGGTGAAGAGTGCCTCTCAGCCCATCTTTAATGCACCTATTCAGAAAGCTCCTGCAATTCTCCAACACAACTTCTAATTCTTTCAGTGATTTCAGTTCTATTTAATTGTAAATAGTGGTACACAAGTATATGCAATAGTATAGTAATAAGTATAGTAATAGGAGATTGAGGAGAATGATGTGGTAAGTCCTGGATCTGGATATTATCCAGGAGGAGTGTGTTTTTTGAAGTGTCAGCAATTGTGTTGTTTAAGTAGACGAGCTCTCTCCCAAGGATCCACTGGCTACACTCTGAAAAACACAAATATGGGGAGTGAAGGTTTCTGGTGGACAGGTTCCGGGAGGTGGTTACCTTTCAGAGTGAAATAGGGAAGAAGATAACTTCCCACAAAAGAAGAGGCAGATGGAACTACAGGTTAGACGTCCCAAATTCAGCTGTCCAAAAACTAGACATTTTTGAAAATATTCCACTTGATATTCAGTTAAATGAAATTTGGGCTTATTGTTTAAATACCAGGACGATCTGGTTAGATGCTAGTTATCGGTGGTGTGCCGAACTAGTTATTGACTTCGCTACTTTGTTTTAGTGGCGAGCTGGTCTAGATCCCACGCTCCAAGTTGACCCTTTCTGACCTGTCCTGAACCCTGTGACCTCTGCCCACGCATTCTGTTTGTGCTGATGTATCCGTATCATTCTCTTATTCACTGTATTTGCCCTAGGATAGACTGCCTGATTTTTATTGTCTAAAATCTGGGAAAATCCAAAATTCGGCACGGTCTTGGTCCTGAGGGTGCCAGAGTTTGGATGTTGGGCCTGTAGTCCAGGATACCCCTGGGACCTGACATTGTCCAACTGGATTGCAGTTCTTGATGCTTTTACAGGGAGGTCAGGCAAGAGTAATCGAGGCTGAAAGCATGGCAGGATGGAGCATGCAGCTGCCTGTAGGGAGAAGACAAACACTAGCCATGGGAATGAGAAAGCAAAAGAAATTTTTGGGGCATTTTGGAATTGTGGATAGATGGCCTGTTCTGCAGCCATAACTCATGAACCAAATGATTTGTTGCCTCGCAGGTGCCAGGAGAAGGGACATAACCAAGTGGGTGAAACAAAACTGCTGGAAATTAAGAGAATTAGCAAGAAGTTGTGGTTCAAGCATAAATCAACGACACAGGAAGCACCAGGGTCTAGCAGAGTTTAGAGGCTGGTTTAGGCTAAAATACTTCATAGCAATTTTAAGATTGCTTCAGGTTCTATGCACTCATAATTGGGGAGAAGCAGATTAGACAATGTATGGCTTAAGAGATAGGTTAAAAAGAGAGAGCTTTATATTATCAGAACATGGATGGGTGGCTCTGATATCTGTGCTGGTTTAACCTAGGTAGTGAGAGGGTTAGGCTGTTTTTAAAATTAAGTAGATTAACTGCAAAGTTAATTAACAGGATTGTGCTGATTTGTGCATTTTGAAACACAGGAGTGGAAATCTCATCAGGCTCCTGATTTGGAATTGTACCAATGTCCTTGCACTGAAAATAAATACAGCAGAGGATTTAAACTAATAAAACAGAGTAGGGCTAGAAAGAGGAAAACAAAGTGATGGGGATCAAGATTCAGAAGCTGGTTATTATGACCCACACAGGTGCTGTCATCGATGACTAGTTTGTTGCAGTCAATGATGCAGCAAATAAATGTTCAGCCTGTAAGAATATGATCCACATGGGAAATAATAAAATAAATTCATCAGTCTAAGGATTGGGGGAAATGGAAGCCTCAAGGTTCTATATATGAATGCTAGGAGTCTTGGGAGTAAAATGGTAGTTAGAGTATAGAAGCAAGGAAGTTATGTTGAACTTGTATAGAACGCTGGTTCAACCTCAACATGAGTATTGCACCCAGATCGAAAGATCTGAAGGCATTCGGGAGATTCTAGGAAAGATTCACGAGAATTGTCCCAGTGGTGAGGAACTTCATTTACATACTTAGATTGGAGAAGTTGGGACTACTTTCCTTGGGGAAGAGAAGGTTGAGAGGAAACTTGATGAGCTACTTGTGTAATGGTTGAGTTTCTAAGACTACATTTTTAGCCAAAATGTAGGAGGTTGACTTTCACACGAGTAATAGTTTTGAGGGGTTGAAGTCCATCCTCTCCCATTGTCTCAGGGAATCAAGGGATATGAGGAACAGCAGGAAAGTGGAGTTGAAGCCCAAGATCAGCCATGATTATCTTGAATGGCGGAGCAGGATCGATAGGCCTTATGATCTACTCCTGCACCTATTTCTTGTGTTCTTGTTTCGCTATTGCAGAGTTGCCAGGTCGAAGACTGTTCCCACCAAACCATCACCCAAAAGTAGCAAAAAAGGAGCCAGAAAGTATTTTTATTGTTGGATGTTTGTTTATAAATAAATAATAACCTCCATGGAGATGGGCATTAATTTCTATACACAAAATTCATCAAATTTATCAAAATCACCAAAAACAAAAGCCATTTATACAAATTTATACAATTTATATGTTCAGTTTTTTTCACTACAGAAAAGAATCCTACTTAGCAGCAGAGAATGCACTGAATGTGCATTAAAATCTGTAAAAATCACTTTCCTCTTCATCTTCAGAATCAAATAATGTGTCCCAATCTGCTTCTTGAATGGCATCATCATCAGCAATCATGTCATCGATTAACAGCATCTTTCCACAAATAATTACCTTCTTTGCCATCAAGCACGTTGGATATCCCACATTTTTTTGAATGATTTGATGACAATTTCTATTCTTTTTTCATCCCAGGCTTCTACAATCCTACACAGGATTTCTAAAGTCGGAGCCTGTATGCTGCCTCCCTTGGTGAATGTTTTCTCTCCTCTGATCATAACTTTTTCTTATGCCACTTTTGAAGAGCTTGTTCAGAGAGTTATCCAATGGTTGAACAACTCTTGTTAGACCATTGCAGTATCTCTATTTTGTGATCTAACTTCAGCATTGACAAGATGTGATCTGAACATGTCCCAGAGGAGAAGGCTTTTTTCTTTCCATAATCCTTCAGGTCAGAAACTCCAAACTTTCCTCAGCCATGTTTTCAAGCCACCTTCATCCGTCCATCCTTTATCGTGAATGTGGATGACGACTACTTTTGGGAGTTGCTGTTTTGTTCTCTTGAATATCTCCACTGGCCTAAACTTTGACTCGGACATACAAGAAATCACATCGACAGATCTACTCTTTTTCATGCTAAACTAAAAGTAAAATATTGCGGATGCTGGCGATCTGAAATGAAAACAGAAAATACTAGAAAACTCAGCAGGCCTGGCAGCATCTGTGGAGAGAGAAACAGAGTTAACGTTTCAAGTCCAATGTGACTCTTCAGACTCTTTTGAAGTTCTGAAGAAGAGTCATAATGGAACTTGAAATGTTAACTCTGTTTCTCTCCCCACAGATGCTGCCAGACCTGCTGAGTTTTTCTAGCATTTTCTGTTTTTATTTCTACTCTTTTCATGGCCAGTTGTCTTCGTTAAAATTGTTTTCTTCCCAACTTGGCTAGCAGTGTGTCAACATTCTTGGGAGTCTCACCCATGTTCTCAGTGCAGGCCAATCTGTATCCATTCTTTTGTCGGTATTTGATTATAAACCGTGAAATGCGATAAGCCTGTCATCAAGCTCTGCTGGGAGATGCTGTGAACTTGCTCTTCTGTCACAGTACAAAATTGCTTCTCATATATAAACCTAGTGCACCATCCAGGACTGCTTTTGAAATCTGCAATGCCTAATTTTCTTGTTTATTTCAGGACGACAATTCAGACAGATCCTCGAGAAGCTGAGTCCATTCTGGTGATTTTCATTAATGTATTTTGCAACTTAGTTTTCCAACTGCGGCCATGTGCTAGGCTTTCCTCTGTTTGCACATTTATTCTTAGGTATCTGCCTAAGCTGTGGAAACAGCTTCCTTCAAACTCTAACATTCTTCTCCGATATCTTGAATACTGTAGCTGCTGCACAATTATTTGTCTGCTCTGCAATCTCAACAACTTTTAAGTTTGAACTGGGTTGTATATCTGCCATTCCTTTTTGTTGCCATGTTGTTATATTAGAGGGCAGGATTGCAGCGTGCATCAGTGAGGTGGCAGCCTTGACATCATGTGGTGACGTGTGTAGGAGCTTTGATAGTGTGCAATTCTATGGTTCTATCAATGAGTAGGTTTTTGTTTAAAGAAAACAAACACTCTACCTATTCATAGGCTTTTTTGCAGCCATAGTGATCTGGCCTCAGAGAGCAGCCCATTAAGACCATGTCCACCAATAAAAATGCGAGGATTTCCATGGGCCCCACAGCTGTCAGAAAAAGCCTGAACTTCACAGCAGCTATTGTTGCCTCTGGACGTGCTACCCATAATCCTGCCTCATAACCCCACAGTTTGGGAGTTTGGGAGGCCCTGATGTAGAGGCAGTGGAGAGGGTGCAGGGAAAATTTACAAAGGTTATACCAAAAATGTGTGGCTATGCTTATCAGGAAGGGAATGATGGGCTGGATCTCTCTTTTACGAAAAGGTTTAGGGTGACATAATAGATGTCTTGAAAATGATTAAAGGCTTTGATAGAATGCAGACAGAGAGAATGTTTCCCCTTGTTGGGAAGAGCATACCTAGAGGCCATCAATATGAGATAGTCACCAAGAAATCCAACAGGGAATTCAGAAGGACCTTCTTCACCCAAAGAGTGGCAAAAATGTGGAACTCGCTACCACTGGGAGTGCTTGAAGCGAATAGCATAGATGTATTTATGGGAAAACAAAAAACAAGCATATGAGGGAGAAGAGAATAGAGGGTTATGATGGTAGATTTAGATGAGAAAAGATGGGAAGAGGCTCAAGTGGAGCATAAACACCAGCATGAACTGGTTGGGCTGAATAGCCCATTTATGTGCTGTATAGCCCATTTATGTGCTGTATATCCCATGTGATATGAAATGCTAAAGCAGATCAGAGCCAAGAATAGCATGGCAGCAGTGACCACTGAATGAATGGTAGAGTTTAATGTTTATGGATTATGATGGGGATAAGATGCGAATCGAAGGAATTGGAGAAAAATTCAGTTTCACAAAAGCAGATCTTTGAGGGGTGGATGAACCAAGGAAACTGAACGGAACAGCACTGGTATGGCAAAAGTATGGAGAGAACATGGATCATGTCGAGAAATACTTCGAAAGTACAGACTAAATATAGACCGCAAGCAATGAAGGAATGGCTGATGTAGATAATGACCAAAGTCCATGTATAGAATGAGATTTGTTTCAGAGGGAGTGTGATGGATAAAGATGAATATAAAAATGGGATAAAGGAGCTTAGGGTACACAACTGGAGAGCCAAAATTAAAGATGAGTTTAGAATAGCAAGGAATGTTAAAAAAAAATGTAAGTAAATTCACACAGACTGGAGTAAAAGGAAATGTTGGGACCATTAAAAGATCCCAAAATGATATCAGATATGCTGTATGAATTGTTTCCTGTGTTTGACAGGAGAACTTCTCTGGCAGAGAAATTGAACCCTCCACGGCAAGGGGATAGCTAAGTGAAGCACTAAAAGAAATAGCAATTTCTGACAAGGTGTTCATCAAACTCTGAAAGGAGACAGTGTCTGCAAGTCCTTCTTAAAGTTTACTTGCAGAAGCAACCAGAAGAATTGGCCATGTTCTTGCTATTTTTTAAAGGAATATACAGAACTGCTTTAAGCAGAAATGTGGGAAAGTTTAAGGGAGAAATGTTTAGTTATTTGAGGATGCTTGTGATGTTTTTTTTCTCTGCTCCTCTGCTTTCCTGTGCATCCACAGCCTTTGGAGGAGCAAAAGGTTGTGTTTTGTGTGGAGGTGACCTTTCCTATGGGGAAGTGTGTGGCTCCAATGTCACTCTGTTGGCATGGACCTGTGTTGTTCTGCTTTTGAAATGTATTTGGAGAGCAGCAGGTGGTTTCACCCGGCCATCCTGTAATCCACAAAAATGGAAATGGAAAGTTCAGCTTTCTCATGCTTAACAAAGAGAAAGATGAATTCATTTTGACTACTTCATAGAGAATAAGAGATTTCTGGGATGTGATGATTGCCATGTGTCCGTTTCTGCAGGGTTTGTTGTTTTTGGTATTTTTGTTGGCAGCTTGAGTACATCCTATTACTGATAATGGCTGCAAATGGATGAATGATGGTGACGTAGCTTGCAAATTTAATTCATGGGTGGTTATTGGCAAATAAGTTAATGTAATATAATTACAATTTTACATAAAAACTAGCAACTTGACATACCAGATGCAAAATTATTTTTAAAATGCTCGTTGCTTTTGGCTTGCAGCCTTCAACTGACCAGTGCATTCTAATTTGTATAGTTCCTTGACTGAACTAAAACCAACTGGTAATGTAAAACTGTGTTTACTTAGCAATTAGACTTTGTGGTTATATGGTGACACAGTTTCACACTATCAGAATATCATAACGTTCCTATCTTTGTAAGGCATTGTGTGACTTGCCATGTGCAGCGTCCTGTCTAAGCTGCACAGGCGTGTGGCTACACCGTAGTCCAGAATATACTGCGCAGGGGACAAGCCAATGCAGAGCCAATGTTCCCATACCTGATTCATGAAATCTTAAACTGATTGTGCAGTGTGACAAACTGGCCTCATACAAAGAAAATTAAAGGGAATGTTCGTCATTTGCCACTGAATGAGCAATGCTTGTTGGTCTACTCTAGATAATCTGCCTCATCTTTCCCAAGCTGCTTTCTCAGCAGTTGAGATGAACAGAAAAGAAGAGTAACCTGGGAACACACTCCATTATGCATTCTCACAGTTTTAGTCCTGTTGGGGAGAGAATGCAGCCACCCATATCTGGGCAGGTGCAAGGTATGTACGTGCAGATGAGGGAAACAACCCTTCCATCATGTATTCTTGCCCTCGGTGTCTTGCAACACTGGACCCAGGAGCTGCCTGTTTCGACAGACCTTGGTTTCCAGCGTTCATAAATCAGTGAAGGAGGAGTTCCCTCTGTGCAATTGCTGCCAAAGAGCAACTGTGTAGACCCCATAATTTTGAAGATAATTTATTTTCACTTGGGCAGCTGGTCAACGATCTATATTTCTTGTAGGAAACTTAGGGCCTCAGCAGTTGCCACACTCCCAGTGCTGGTGTGATTTTCCCGCATTGACCAGGATAGGAAATACAGGTGATGTCGTCATTTGAAAAGGAGGAGGAGGATGACCAGAAGAAAGAAGCCTAGACTGATCCATTTTGTGTGCAGTTGCAGTTTATGTCTCCTCTTAACACCTGTTTGCCATACCATATTGCACTTTGATTCCTTACCATGCACGAAATTTATGACCATTACTTGAAATAGATGGAGAAACTTCTATGAACAGAAACTACCAGAGTCAGAATGTTTAGGGGATGGAGGGCAGAGGAGGAAAGAGACAGAAGCACCCTCTGACCTGCAACCTGAATAGTAATTAATTGACACCAGTTCATCCAACGTTTACGTAAGATGAATTGAACTTTAAGGCCTTAAAGGGAGAATGGTTTTACTTTAGCAGAGTAAAGCATAATATGTATTTTTTAATAGTTGGGCATTATATTGTATAATTAATTATTCTCCCATGGTGTTAAACATGGGGATTTGAGACCGATTAGTCTTAAGGTTAAAAGCAAAAAACTGCGGATGCTGGAAATCCAAAACAAAAACAATAATACCTGGAAAAACTCAGCAGGTCAGGCAGCATCTGTGGAGAGGAACACAGTTAACGTTTCAAGTCCGAATGACCCTTCAACAGAACTAAGTAAAAATAGAAGAGAGGTGAAGTATAAGCTGGTTTAAGGGTGGGTGGGACAGGTAGAGCTGGATAGAGGGACAGTGATAGGTGGAGATAACCAAAAGATGTCACAGACAAAAGGACAAAGAGGTGTTGAAGGTGGTGATATTATCTAAGGAATGTGATAATTAAGGCTAGAAAGCAGGACAAGCAAGGGACAGATAGCCCTAGTGGGAGTGGGGTGGGGTGAAGGAATCAAGAAAGGCTAAAAGGTAGAGATAAAACAATGGAAAGGAAATACATTTAAAAATAATGGAAATAGGTGGGAAAAGAAAAATCTATATAAAGTATTGGAAAAAAAGAGGGGGATCGGAAAGGGGGTGGGGATGGAGGAGAGAGTTCATGATCTAAAATTGTTGAACTCAATATTCAGTCCTGAAGGCTGTAAAGTGCCTAGTCGGAAGTTGAGGTGCTGTTCCTCCAGTTTGCGTTGAGCTTCACTGGAACAATGCAGCAAGCCGAGGACGGACATGTGGGCATTAGAGCAGGGTGGAGTGTTGAAATGGCAAGCGACAGGGAGGTCTGGGTAATGCTCGCGGACAGACCGAAGGTGTTCTGCAGAGCGGTCACCCAGTCTGCGTTTGGTCTCTCCAATGTAGAGGAAATTGCATTGGGAGCAACAAATGCAGTAGACTAAATTGAGGGAAGTGCAAGTGGAACGCTGCTTCACTTGAAAGGAGTGTTTGGGCCCTTGGACGGTGAGGAGAGGGGAAGTAAAGCGGCAGGTGTTGCACCTTCTGAACTTGCATGGGAAGGTGCCGTGGGAGGGGGTTGAGGTGTAGGGGGTGATGGAAGAGTGGACCAGGGTGTCCCGGAGGGGACGATCTCTGCGGAAAGCCGCCGGTGGGGTGAAGGGAAGATGTGTTTGGTGGTGGCATCATGCTGGAGTTGGTGGAAATGGCGGAGGATGATCCTTTGAATGCGGAGGCTGGTGGGGTGATAAGTGAGGACAAGGGGGACCCTATCATGTTTGTGGGAAGGAGAGGAAGGTGTGAGGGCGGATGCGCGGGAGATGGGCCGGACACGGTTGAGGGCCCTGTCAACCACCGTGTGTGGAAAACCTCGGTTAAGGAAGAAGGAAGACATGTCAGAGGAACTGTTTTTGAAAGTGGCATCATCAGAACAGATGTGACGGAGGCGAAGGAACTGAGAGAATGGGATGGAGTCCTTACAGGAAGTGGGCTATGAGGAGCTGTAGTCGAGGTAGCTGTGGGAGTCGGTAGGCTTGTAATGGATATTGGTGGACAATCTATCACCAGAAATTGAGACAGAGCGGCCAAGGAAGGGAAGTGTCAGAGATGGACCATGTGAAAATGATGGAGGGGTGGAAATTGGAAGCAAAATTAATAAAATTTTCCAGGTCCAGACGAGAGCATGAAGCAGCACCGAAGTAATCATCGATGTACCGGAGAAAGAGTTGTGGGAGAGGGCCGGAGTAGGACTGGAACAAGGAATGTTCCACATACTGAATAAAGAGACAGGCATAGCTGGGGCCCATGCGGGTACCCATAGCCACACCTTTTATTTGGAGGAAGTGAGAGTGTGGTCATTCGGACTCGAAACGTTAACTGTGTTCCTTTCCGCAGATGCTGCCAGACCTGCTGAGTTTTTCCAGGTATTTTTGTTTTTGTTTTAGCCTTAAGGTTAAGTGGAGATGGGGCAGCAATAGATAATTGGGCCAGAGCACATAGACCTAATTGTCTCATTTCCAAAGAAAGAAAGAGTTGCATTTACTTTTGCTTTTCACAACCACTGGACACCTCAACGCAATTTACAGCAATGAATTGGTTACAGTTGTAATGTAGGAAACTAAGCAGCCAATTTGTGTTCTGCGAACTCCCACAAACAACAATATGTTGTTTAGGGAACAAACAACCAGATAAACTACTATTTATGATGTTGATTGAGGGATAAATATTGACCAAGACAACTCCCCTGCTTTTTGAAATAGTGCCATGGGGTCTTTTACATTATCCGAGCAGGCAGATGGGGCCTTAGTTTAACGTCATGTTAAGGATAGAATTTGTGTGGTCCTTTCTAGTCTGTAATCAGGATGTTTGTATGGAAGGTATGTACTTCCTTACCCTCAAAGTGATTTTTCCTAATTTAAATTAAATTCCACCAACAGCTTTTTGGTGATTCTAAAAATAAGAAAGGTTATTTATTATCACACACTTGCCCCGGATGTTTAAACCATGACATCTCAGTCACTCATCTCACTCATGCTATAACAAACACAAAGATGAAATGCAGATGAAGTTAAAGCCGTAACTATTGAATTTATAACTCCGTCTGTCAGTGCAGACTTGATGTTGAGCTGATATGTTAGTTGGAGTGAAAGTCTTTTAGGAACAAAGGATTTTCATGAATCTGTGAAGCCCCTTGTAGATGAATAGCCAGGAGCTTGTCTCTCAGGCGGACTTGGAAGCTAGAACAAGTACAGTACTTTGGCTGCATTAGAAGACCTTCAGCTATGATGGTTCAGCTTTTTCAGATGTTTCTCGTGTTCCAGACGTTTCTTCCCTTCCAGATTTACTTTGTTCAGGATGCATTATACTGCAGTCCCAGAAAATTAGTTTCAGTCTCACGACTGCAGGATTAACACCTCTGAGATCCAAACCACCATGATACAATGGCAGTCAACAATGGTCATTCACTCTTATCTCTGCTCCAACTTGTACTCAAATATAAAATACCTGGAATAACCCAGCAGGTCTGGCAGCAT
Organism: Cetorhinus maximus; assembly: GCF_964194155.1. NCBI lineage: Eukaryota > Metazoa > Chordata > Chondrichthyes > Lamniformes > Cetorhinidae > Cetorhinus > Cetorhinus maximus. Next base: position 19,581,008 of record NC_135908.1, read on the forward strand.
CTGCGGAGAGGGACACAGTTAACGTTTCGTGTCCGAATGACCCTTCAACAGAACTAAGTAAAAATAGAAGAGAGGTGAAATATAAGCTGGTTTAAGGGGAGGGTGGGACAAGTAGAGCTGGATAGAGGGCCAGTGATAGGTGGAGCTAACCAAAAGATGTCACAGACAAAAGGACAGAGAGGTGTTGAAGGTGGTGATATTATCTAAGCAATGTGCTAACTAAGGGTAGAAAGCAGGACAAGCAAGGTACAGATAGCCCTGGTGGGAGTGGGGTGGGGCGAAGGAATCAAGAAAGGCTAAAAGGTAGAGATAAAACAATGGAAAGGAAATACATTTAAAAATAATGGAAATAGGTGGGAAAAGAAAAATCACATTCCTTAGATAATATCACCATCTTCAACATCTCTTTGTCCTTTTGTCTGTGATATCTTTTGGTTATCTCCACCTATCACTGTCCTTCTATCCAGCTCTACCTGTCCCACCCACCCTTAAATCAACTTATACTTCACCTCTCTTCTATTTTTACTCAGTTCTGTTGAAGGATCATTCGGACTCGAAACGTTAACTGTGTTCCTCTCTGCAGATGCTGCCAGACCTACTGAGTCTTTCCAGGTATTTTTGTTTTTGTTTTGGATTTCCAGCATCTGCAGTTTTTTTCTTTTATCTTTGTACTCAAATATTTTCCTTTGTTCAATATAGCACCCTGAGATCAACTGTCCAGAGATCCCATATTCCTCAAGTACTGTACTTGTTCTAGCTTCCAAGTCCGCCTGAGAAACAAGCTCCTGGCTATTCATCCTTAAACAATGCAATTTGTAAGCTTCATAGGTGGCTGCAAAGTGCCTTTATTCAGGTCCAAATTTAACTAAATATTGACCACAGAATTGAATACTGTGCACAGTTTAAATGCCCATAGTCACGTGTTAATTTGCAGCCACCTTAACAGGTTTTGTAGCCACTTTCACGAAGTATGATCAAAGTAATATCGTGTATCCTCGTGCTTGTACTGAACATGACAGTCTCAACCTGAAAGACAACACCTCTGACGGTGCACAGTACCTCAGAAACTGCACCGGGTGTGTTAGCCTGGATATTCAAGTCGCGTCCTGTCCTTATTTTAGATAATATAGTGTAATTTTATATTATTTGTAGATGAATAGAAAAATGTACATGATTTTGGGACATGCAACATTGGTGTTTTTCTGTATCGCAGAGTGGGAATCTGAGAGATGCAAAACTACAGTGCCATTACTAGCAGAAGAGTGTAATCACAGTGTGACAAATCGGAGAGTTGGTTTCCATTTATTTTTTATTTGTTCACAGGATACAGGCATCGTTGGCAGTGCCAACATTTGTGCCTGTGCCTAAATTCCCTTGAAGGCGGTGAGCTGCCTGCTTGCACCACTGCGGTCCATGTGGTGTAGGTACACACACGGTATTGTTAGCAAGGAATTTCCAGCTATTTGGCCTAGTGACAGTGAAGGAACAGCGATTAGATTTCCAAGTCAGGATGGTGCGTGGCAAGGAGGGAAATCTGCAGGTGGTGGTGTTCATATCTGACTGCTGCCCTTGTCCTTCTAGGCGGTAGAGGTCTTGGGTTTGGAAGGTGCTGTCAGAGGAGGCTTGGCAGGTTGCTGCATTGCATCTTGTAGATGGGTGCACACTGCAGTCACTGTGTGCTGGCGGTGGAGGGAAGGTGATGGATGAGGTGCCTGTCCTGGATGGTGTGGAGCTTCTTTCATGTTGTTGGAGCTGCACTCATCCGGGCATTCTGCTAACTTGTGCCTTGTAGATGTGGACAGGCTTTGGGGAGGTGAGTTACTAACCACAGAATTCCCAGCCTCTGACCTGTTCTAGTAGCCACAGTATTTATATGGCTGGTCCAGTTCCAATTCTGGTCAATGGTAACCTCCAGGATGTTTCTGTATGTAGGTATAGGAATTTATAATGTTTTTCATCACATGGCTGGTATCATGCTTGCTTCTTATTTTGTCACATTTGCACTTGATGTGCTTCAAATGACACTTATAAATTGGTGACAAATCCCACCATTGGGTAGTTGGGTAGTGTATCAATCAAGCATGGGGACAATGGATTGATAAACTTCCAATGGAAAACTACTAATGTAAGGGGGAGTGGGGGGTTCCAAAATCATCAAAAAGCAAAGCCTTTTTATATTGGTAAGCTAATGAAATTGCATAATATGTTTTTTGAAAATCCGTTTGGTGAATGCTTTCTTCATTATAAGCCCTCCTTTAAGTAAATGTTAAGTTAATGCAATAGTTACACACTCCAAAATGTGTAAAATAGTTAAATTCACCTTTCTGCAACCTTTGTGTGAACTGCTTCCCATGTCCAAGAAAACCTCAAACTCGAGCTGATGATGTGGGTGTATAGGGTTCCAAGCCATCACTCTTGGATGAATAGCCCATAGCTGCAAGCTTGCTTTTATGATAACAACTCCCAGAGTTTCTTTTGGCTAACAGCAAGGCACTTAATGTAATTGTGAACAGAGTCCATTCCCTGCTTTCCATAACAGGAGGGGGACTGAGCCGTCAGTCAGTCTCTAGGTGAGCTTTTGTTAGAAGCAGTGATAGCAAAATTATTTTTTGTTGTTGAATAAAATAGTGCAGTTTTTTCTGAGACAGCTTTGACAGAAACTTGATGCAAGTTACTTTATTTAAGTATTTTTTTTTTGCAAATACAGCACATGTATAGCATATATATAAACTTTGAAAATTTGCCATTGTCTGTCTTCCCCAACTAGTTGTAACAGTTGCATTCATTTTTGCTGGATAAGTACAGTACAGAAATTAAAAGGAGAAATCATTAATTTTCAGTTCTCTATCTCTTGGTTCTGAGTATAAAAACTCTTAGCCTAAACATATGAATTGGGAACCGCATTATTCAAAGGGAATATAATCAATTTTTTGATTAAATTTGACCTAGCTGACACTGTGTCTATTAGAGAGAAAAACATGCATAAAATAGTGCAAACATAAACTCACCAATTGTGGGTTCTTGCAAGGATTGCAAGGCTTCCTTGCTTGAATAGCATATCCAATGAAATGATAGAATTCAATTTGTTATTAGTAATGCAGTTAAATGTCGGAAGTACTCAGTAAACAGAGCACAGATGATGCGACCAACCTTTGTTATTTCCAATAATTGATTCAAAGTGACATTTTGTAACTCCTCTAATCCCTACTTTTATACAAATACCATACCATTCTGTAAAAATGCACAACTTGTCTGTATAGCAGCTACACGGACTATCTTACAACTGACCAAAATTGTATTGGAGTCAGAAGTGGAAATGGGGAATTTGTCTTATGAGAGTTAGGGATGGTTCAAGTGGTGCTTCTTGTGCTCCATGTTAATGCTAGGTTATCCCAAATTATCTTAATGTATGGGATTGCCTGCAATTAACCCTAAATCATTCACTCCCTCCACCACTGGTTTCCTCCCCTAAATGCAGCCTGTATCATCTATAAGACGCACTGCAGTAACTTGCCTCGGCTCCTCCGACAGCACCTTCCAAACCTACAATCTGTATTGTCTGGAAGGATAAGGATAGCAGGTGAATGAGAACACCACCACCTGCAAGATCCGTTCCAAGTCATGCACCATCCGACTTGGAAATATATCATCATTCCTTCACCATAGATGGAATACTCTCCTTAACAGCACTGTGGGTGTATCTACATTATACAGACTGCAACCATTTAAGAAAATGGCTCACCACCACCATCTCAAGGGCAGTTCAGGATTGGCTTAAATGGTGGCTTTGCCAGCAACGCCCCTATCTTGTAACTAAAAAAATCATGTATTTACAATAGCAATGATTACATTTTAAACCTAAGACGATGTTAGGTTCACGTTGTGGATCACTACTGTTTCCGTTGTTGCCTCTGTGGGTCACCATATCTTGGATAGAAGCAGTCAGTTGTGTCAGATTTTTGTGTTTTAAAATGTGTTACCTGTTGAGCCTTATCTACTGGGTTTGACATGATTCTTAGCTAAATATAAATTTCATCTCTTAAATGCTACCAGAAGAGTTACATACGAGCATACAAACTAGGAGCAGGAGTAGGCCACTCAGCCCTTCAAGCCTGCTCCTTCATTCAATAAGATCATGGCTGATCTGATTGTAACCTCCTGCCTCCCAATAACCTTTCACCCCCTTGTTAATCAAGAATCTATCTAGCTCTGCCTTCAAAATATTCAAACATCCTGCTACCACTGCCTTTTGATGAAGACAGTTGGGAAAGTACCTTCCTAAGAAATGTCTGTACAATGACTCCTTTAGCAAAGGCAGCCTATAACTAAATGTAACAACCAGAAGATTTGCACACTGCTTCGTGTTGCATTAACTGACCTCATGTGGTGCAGGATTTTGAACACTGTAATTGATTAGGATAGTTACAATGAGAGATAGAACTGGCCGGGATCCGTACTCCTCATTGCCATCCAGTGAGCTCTGCTGGAATATGTGAAAGTATGGTTGTCTGGTGGGAACAGGATTGTTGTGGCTGTGTGATATGTTCCATGGTCAAATAGGCCACTACCACTTGTTCTCTGGCTGAGGTGTTGGACCTGTATCCACTGTATCATTCCAAATGATCTAGTCTTTTAAAGGAAAATTCACTGGCAGAATCTCATCTGATTCCACGGTGGTGGAATGTAAGAGTCAGACAGATATACTGCCACTTGCATACGCAAGAGCATTTATGTAGCCATACCTCTGCAAGATTCAACACTCCCGGGAAAGCTGGCGATTGGGGAAAAGGAAGAAACAGAAAATGTGAGGATCAGGAATAGACAATTCTGCCCAACAAGTCCACTCCTTTTTGTTAATTTCAGTGCCAAATTCATCTATTCTCCAAGTTAAGTTAGTTGTCCAGATGTGTGCAGTGGGGTTTAGTGACCTTCCATTTGTGGTTGGAATTTTGTAACCACGGTGTTCGCTCACTGTATAATGTGGCTAAGTATTAAATGTGTTATGGGAAGATATGAACGTGGGAACAGGAGTAAACCATTGAGCTACTTGAACCTGTTCTGCCATTCAGTGAGATCATGGCTGATCTGTGACTTAACTCTACACATCTACCTTTGTCCCATATCCATTAATATCTTTGGTTAACAAAAATCTTATCAACCTCAGGTTTAAAATTAGCAGTTCACTTCACATCAACTGCCGTTTGTGGAAGAGAGTTTCTAACTTTTACAATTACAATTACCAGGGAAAGGCTACTGAGAAAATTATTAGGACTAAAAGCTGACAAGTCCCCAGATCCTGATGGACTCCATCCTAGCATCTTAAAAGAAGTGGCTGATAACATAGTAAATGCATTAGTTTTAATTTTCCAAAATTCTCTTGATTCTGCAACGGACCTATCAGATTAGAAAATAGCAAATGTAACTCCTCTATTCAAGAGAGGGAGACAGAAAGCAGGAAACTAGAGGCCTGTTTGCTTAACATCTGTCACAGGGAAAGTGCTAGAATCTGTTATTAAGGAGGTTAAAGCAGGGCAATTAGAAAATCTCAATGCAATCAGGCAGAGTCAGCATGGTTTTGTGAAAGCGAAATCATGTTTGACTAATTTATTAGAGTTCTTTGAGGAAGTAACAAGCGACGTGGATAAAGGGGAACCTGTGGATGTGGTGTACTTAGATTTCCAGAAGGCATTTGACAAGGTGTCACACCAAAGGTTATTACACAAACTAAAAGTATGCATGGTGTAGGCATAAATTGGCCATTTTTGGATTGGCAAGAAAGTGGAGTGCCACAGGGATCATTGCTGAGGCCTCAACTATTTACAATCTATATCAGTGACTTGGATGAAGGGACCAAATGTATGGTTGCTAAATTTGCTGAAGACACAAAGGTAGGTAATGAAGTAAGTTGTGAAGAGGATAAGGAGTCTGCAATATATACAGGTTAAGTGCGTGGGCAAAAATTTGGCAGGTGGATTATAACGTAGGAAAATGTGAACTTGTCCATTTTAGTAGGAAGAATAGAATAGTGTAAATGTTTAATGATCTAATTGAATGATCTGATAGAATGGTGGGGCAGGCTCAAGGGGCCGAATGGTCTACTCTCCTAATTCCTATGTTTGTAAGTAACTTCTCCCATTCTTTGCAGGTAGAAATAACTTAATTCATGAAAGCTCTGGCTGTAATTTTTAGGCCCTGTAGTACAGAGGGAACTGGGTGCACTGACTCATGAGTCACAAAAAGTTAGTATGCAGGTATAGCAAGTGATAAGGAAGCCACATGGAATGTTGTCATTTATTGCAAGAGGGATGGAATATATAAGTAAGGATGGTTTGCTATAGCTGTACAGGGAATTGATGAGACCACATCTAGACTACTGTGTACAGTTTTGGTTGTCTCCTTTAAGAAAGGGTATCATTGCATTAGAAGCAGTTCAGAGAAGGTTCACTTGAATGATTCCTGGGATGAGGGGATTATTTTCTGGTTGAACAGTTTGGGCCTGTATCCATTGGTGTTTAGAATAATGAGAGGTGATCTTATTGAAACAGGAAAGGTCCTGAGTGACTTGATAGGGTGGATGCTGAAAGGATGTTTCTCCTAGTGGGAGATTCTAGAACAAGGGGGCACAGTTTAAAAATAAGGGTGGGGTGGGGTCTCATTTAAGAAGGAGATGAGAATTTTTCTCTTTCAGAGGGTCGTGAGTCTGTGGAGGCAGGGTCATTAAATATTTTTAGATCACGGGCAGATAGATTCTTGACTAACAAGGGAGTTAAAGGATATCAGGGGCAAGCAGGAAAGTGGAGTTGAAGCCACAGTCAGATCAGCCATGATCTTATCGAATAGTGGAGCAGGCTCGAGGTGCCGAATGGCCTACTCCTCCATCTAATTTGTATGTTTGTGTGTAACTTCTCCCACCCTTTGCATGTAGAAGTAACTTCACCCCTGAAAGCACTGGCTGTAATCTTTAGGCTCTGTCACTTGTCCTAGATTCCCTAACTCTAGTTTCTCTCTCTCGTTCCCTGTAAGCTTGAAAAATTCCATCAAAAACTGATATCATGGCATTGCCTGTCCTTATATCGTAATGACCAAACCAGAAGTGTGCATTTACCAAATGCGATGCGATTGTTGAAAACTTTGGCCCTGAGACTCCAACTTGTGCCACATCCTGAAATATTTATCATCTATTTTTATATGAAATTTTAACTCGGCTATTGTATTAGAAATGTAGTTCTTTGAGCTGCACACAAAAATGATTTCCTTTGTCTTGGAGGCTGAAGGTAACATAATACATGTACTGTGTTGAGAATAGCTGCTGGCTGTAGGGGGAATGGGGAGTGGGTCATGAGGCAAGGAGGGGAGTGAGCATTGGAGAGAGAGGGCGGGAGACCAGCCAGAGCCAAGCGGTGAGCCCCGCAACCTCAGGGCATTAGGGTCAAGCAACAACCCCTGTCGCCCTGGGAGGCAGATAATGTACCCTTGCTCTCCAGGGGACCAGCGACAGCAGCAAGCCCTCGGCCCTGGAGAAGGTAGAATGATCCTGACAGCTCCTCCCTTGTGGGAGGGTAGGTGGTAGCACGAGTTGGCGGGGGAGAGCAGGGGAAGGGAGGCTGGAGGGCAGAGAGGACAGCCGTATTTGAGGAAATCGCCAGGGGCGGGCAAGACTCTGGGGTGAGCTGGGGCAAAGAGTGGGGGTGGTCCTGTAGGAGGGAGGTGGAGGCTCGGGGAGAGGTTGGCTGGATGTCAGTAGAAGACAGCTGCAACAAGAATCTGGGAGGGTAAGGGGACTTTGTGGGAAGGGAGGTTGTGTGGAATCTGGTGGGTTGGGTTAGGGAGATGCGGAGCCAGATGAAGGTGGGAGGGATGTAAGTAACCTGTGTTCCTTCAACCACGTATGCACCTGTGTATGATCATGCATCGACCTTGCTAATGTTTCACAGCAGACCCTGGCCTCTAATCATCTTGGAACCCCTTGCCATTGGATCAAGGCCCTACTGTGTCGAGATTGAGTGGCGATCGGCATGCAATGACCACCACATGTTAAGGAAAAATCATTTGTGGGTATCTTCCACTCATCGAAATTTGGGACCTGGAATGTTAGGACTCTTATGGACAACACCAACAGTGACAGAGCTGAGCGTAGCACTGCCAACATAGCTCAGGCGCCTCACTATCGACATCACTATCTTAAATGAGACACGACGTGCAGGAGAAAACCAACTGAAGGAGAAAGGCCTTCCAGAAGTGGAATAACACCACCACAGGATGGGGTTTGCCATCAAAAGTGAGCTTGACTGGTACCTCAGCTATTCCCCCTGTGGGATAAGGCGAGTGACCCATGACTGCCTGGCTCACCCTAACAAGGAATCAGCATGCCATTGTCATCAGCGCATACGCAGAGGCAACAGACGAGGCTAAGGATGGATTCTGCACTGATCTTGAGCAATCCCTAGACCGAGTCCCAGCGGGTGACAAACTGATTCCCCTTGGAGATTTCAATGCCACAGTCTGGAAGGGCGCAAATTTCTGAAAGGGTGTGATTGGCAAGGAAGAAGCAGGAAAAGCAAACTCCAACAGAGTTCTCATAAGAACACCAATGACAGGAGCAGGAGTAGACCATTCAGCCCATCAAGCATGATCTGACATTCAGTATGATCATGAATGGTGATGGGGTTCAACTCCACCTTCCTGTCTGCTCTCATGATTCACTGAGCAACCAAAATTCTGTCTATCCTAACTTCAAATATAGTCAACAATGGAACATCCACAATCCTCCGGGGTAGAGAATTCTAAAAATCCCCAACCCTCTGAGTGAAGAAAGTTCTCCTCATCACAGTTCAAAATGTTCGACCCCTTATTCTGAGACTGTGCTGCCATGTTTTAGATTCCCTCTGTGTCTACCCTGTCAAGCCTCTCAGAATTTTGTATGTTTCAATGAGATCGCCTCCTCTTGACAAAATGCATGACCTTGTCAGAGCCAACACCCTGTTCCAACAATGAGACAATCACAGGACCTCATGGCAACAACAATAGTTGAAACATTGGCGCCTGCTCGACCATGTGATTGTTCAAGCAAGGGACCACATTACCTGCACCATCACAGGTACCGATGATGACTGATCACTGCCTCATCCAATCTACCATCTCCATCAGCATGACCCCCAAACAGCAGAGGGTACAGAAGCAATGCCCCAAGAAACTTAACATCGAAGGCAGCAAAGATCCCATCAAGGCAACCCTTCTTGATCAGCATCTGACTGCCAACCTTGCAACCTTCAGCCACTCTGAGCTACAGAGTGTGCATAGTGCATTCCCGACCTGAAAGCCCACCATAACAAGCACCTGTGAAGGTGCTTGGCCCCTCTACCAGCAAACATTGTGACTGATTTGATGAAAACGACCAAGAGATACAAGACCCAATCGAGCAAAAGCGCAAAGCTTTCACAGACTGGAAATGTCACCACACCTCGAGAAAAGCAGCAGTCCTACAGGTGCCTGAAAGCATAAAACCCATGGCGTAAAGAGCAAATGGTGGGTAGAAAGATTGTGGGAGATCAACCAACTTGGGGGTACCAATGACATGCATGGTTTCTTAAGCACTGTCAAGACAATGTGTGGCCCAAACCTGGCTGTGAGCCAAGCATTGAAGGGAGCTCATCAAGGACAGGGAGGCAGTCAGTGCTCACTGGAGAGAATATTTTGAAGAACTCCTCAACCTCTATCCTCGACTTGAATGTCCTCATCTCTATTCCTCAGTTTGACATTCAGCTCAGTCTTGGCTCACCCCAAAATTGAGCGAAGTTGAAAAAGCCTTTTGGCAGCTGAAAAACAATAAAGCTTATGGAGCAAATGGAATCCCTGCTGAAATTCTGATGCACTTTTGTCTTGGCTGCATAACCTCATATCCCTCATCTGGGAAGTGGAATGCATGCTGGGGGTTCTGGGGGATGTTGTCATCATGACTCTATTCAAGAAGGGAGATAAATCCGATTGCAGTAACTGCAGAGGAGTCTCCCTGCTGTCTGCCACAGGGAAAACCATTGCAAGGCTCTTCTCAGTTGCCTTCTCCTGGTGGCCGAAGAGCTCCTTCCAGAGTTGTAGTGCAATTTTAGTCCATTGAGGCACCAAAGAAATGAACTCCACTTTGCAGCAAATCCTGAAAAAGACAAGGAACAGCACCAACTGCTGAATATGGCCTTTTCCGGCCTCCTAAAACCTTTGACTTTGTCAAACGTGAAAGCTTATGGAATATCCTCTCAAATTTAGCTGTCCTCAGAAATTTGTCACCATTCTCCCCCTGATCCATAGGTGACCATGCAAGTCGTGATCCCCACCAGCGGAACCACCACAGACCCTATCTCAGTGAAAGCTGGGATCAAACAAGGCTTTATCATCGCACCAAACCTCTTCTCTGTCTTCCTTGCTGCAATTCTGCAACATTGCCTCCAGCAACTACTCTCAGGTGTGGAGATAATTTATAGAACAGACAAGAAACTGCTCAACCTTCAATCCAAAAGCAAAATCACTCCAACTTCAGTCACTGAGCTCTAGTATGCAGATGACGCTTATGGGTGCGCTCACTTAGAAACTGAGCTCTAGGTCACTGTTGACTCCTCCAAAGCATATAAGAAAATGGGCCTTTCACTCAACACCTGGAAAACTAAGATCCTCTTTCAGTCAGCTCCCACAGCACGGTGGGTTCATGTCCCACTCCCGGAAAACCAAGAACTGTGATTGTACTCGAAAGAAGTTGCAATCTGTGACTGTTGGTAACTCGAAAGAGTTTCCCCCATTGATAAAGATCAGTGGTGAGATCTTGTAAAATGCAGACCATTTCCCATATCTTGGGAGCATCTTGATGAAGGCAGACATAGAAGACAAAATTCTTCATTGCCTCTAATGTGCCAGCTCAGCCTTTGGCTGACTGAGGAAAAGAATATTTGAGGGCCTGGATCTCAAGCTGAGACTAAGGTCATGGTTTACCAAGCATCAGTGATCCCTGCGCTTTTCTATATGCTTCAGACGCTTGACAACCTACAGCAGACACCTCAAAACACTGGAGAAGTACTACAAGTGGTGCCTTTGCAAGATCCTCCAAATCTGGCAGCAGGAAAGACTATTCAACAGTAGCGTCTCCTCCTAAGCCAACATGCCCAACATCAAGGCGCTGATTGCTCAAAATCGGCTCTGCTGGACGGGACATGTCGTTTGTGTGCCTTACGCCAGACTCCAGAAGCAATTGCTCTACTCTGATTTGGTCGTGGTAGAATACTCCCAGGAGGACAGCAGAAACGCTTTAGGGATGTCCTCAAAACATCACTGAATCATGGGAGCCCCTGGCTTGTGATCAACCAAAGTGGAGAAGATACATTTGGAAAGGCACTGAACACATCGAGAGACTTCACTGGAACATACAAAGGTGATATTGAGGTATTGGAGAGTGTGCACAAATCTCCAAATAACTCATCTACCTGACCCTTCAAGCATCACCTGCTCCACATGTGGCAGAGCCGTGCACTGGACTTATCAGCCATCTAAGAACCCAAGGAACTGGAATGGAAGCAAGACAAGCAACTCTCCAAGGCTTCTTTGACAGCACTTTCAAAACCTGTGACTTCTACTACCTAGAAGGACAAGGGAAGCAGATGTATGGGAACACCACCACCTGCAAATCCCCCTCCAAGTCACTCACCGTCCTGACTTAAAACTATATTATCATTCCTTCACTGTCACTGGATAAAAATCCTGGAACTCTCTCCCTAACAGCACTGTGGGTGCAGCAGTTCAAGTAAGCAGCACACCATCGCCTTCTCAAGGGCAATGAAGGATGGGCAATAAATGCTGGTGTCGCCAGTGACGTCCATATTCCGTGAACAAAGAAAAAAATCCTCGATCCTGAGGGACTGCCTATGAAGGAGGGTTCCCGCTTTATTATTGCCTGTAAAGAAAAGCTTGTAGTGTTTGTCTGGCTGGTAGATGTCAGTTGTGTAAGAATACAATGTGAGTATATTGTAAATATCTAGAGTATTACAATTGTATTGAGGCACCTAAGAGTGGAACATGGCATATGGAGCCAAGTTAAATGTTATTGCACTTTCTGTAATTTTCAAGTTGCAATGTTTTGTAATGTGCTTTTGCAAAGTTTATGAATAAAGTATATTCTTGAGTAAAAAATATGTTTGCCATTGTGCAAGCTAATTGAGCTCATTGTCTGATTGCCACATCCAGGAAGGGCTTGTCATGTCAGACAGAAATTCCAAAAGGCTTTGTCTCGGGCCAACCCAGTAAATTTCTATCCAGGCAACCATGAGGTTTATAACATGATCTACTGTGATTGAAATAATTAATGATGTTGAGAAACTGGCTTCTCCTTTAAAAGAAGCCAGGGATGGTTTTGTGCAACAGCCTTGGCTTGTTCAGTTTACTTAAGCTGTCAAAAGGCTGTAAATGTAATTGGGTTTTCAAAATGGTTTACAAATCACCTTAAGTATTTTGTTTTACCTCTGATTTTTGTTTGCTACTACTAAATCTGATTTGTAGATTTCGCCCAAGTTATATGGGAGCATGGCGTTTTTTTTCCTGCTTAATAAAGTGATTAGGAGTGTCCTTTAGGCAGTTGGTGAGTTTTCGTGCACAAAGCAGGGGTATATTGATAACTGAGGCATGTTACTCGCTTACCAGGTGTTTTAAATTATACGTTTGGCTCATGGGGAAATGAAGGGTCAGGCATGGAAACTAATTGAACAGATTTTGGAAAAGACCCAAATTATGACAAACAAAAAAACCCATTAATTACTGTAAAATGCTTTGAGTATTTTCATTCCAAAATTATCATGCCTGCTCATTTTCAGATAATTTTCTTTACCTTCCCTTAAGTGTTATTTGTATTGAGGGTTTTTTTAAGCATTATATTAATTCTTTTATTGCAATGAATTTGTAACAGCGGAAAGAAAGAATATGCATTAATTCTTTGTCTTTTTTGCTGAGTCAGCCATTTCTGCACTCCATCTTGGAATGTTCCTCATGCCTTTAGACATTGAAATGTCCTGGTAGTGATGAGTTTGTAATGCTTCATTTTCTTGAAAACCAGCCCAAAGTTACACTTAAACAGGCCATATTTTCCCAGCTGTAATCCTGAAACAGGCTGCCTTAACAGTATGAACACTGCTGTGACAATGAGGGAGTCGGTCATTCCATCTGTGTTGATATTGTTTGAAAAGTTTTAGCATTTGCTGTGACAATTGTTTTGAGGACAGAGTTGGCTCGACACATTTCCATCTGCTCAATGTGAGATCTGATGATTGGTATTAGTGGCAGGAAGAGCTGCTGGGGTGAAGCAGAGAAACATAGAGAAACAGGAGTGTGGCATACAACCAGATCATATTCTAGCTGAATGCTAGTATGGAAGCTATCCACTAGACATGTAGATGTGGCATTGCCATTGATTGAGTGTGTCTCTGGTTGCTTGGCTGAGTTAAGAAGATCTGGGATGCATCTAAGTTTGAGTTACTCTGGAGCAGTACATGGTTACATGGGCTAGCCAAATTCTGAGAAGGCAAACCAGAGTTTAGTTTCCATTGCTATTTGCTGGAGTGGCTAGTGAGTGAAATCCTCTTGCTGCGGTCATTGTGTTTTTTGCTGATGTGCTAGGGCTACATTGCAGCATTTCCCCGATAGCTGCTTAAATCCTGTGTTGGTTATGGTGTCCGTGTCTGTTTTCTGAGCTCTCTATTGTGTTCATGCTGTCTGAGTGGAGCTGCACAGCTGCGTGAATGGATGGGTGATGAATGGAAGTTCAGTGGACTCAAGTCTTCATCTTTTCCTCGTGTACGCAGGCTTTAGCAAAGAGCCTTTTGTTCACACTCTCCGGGGCCTCATTGTTAATTGAGGGCCATGGAGGATGTGGTTTGGATGCAGTGTTACAGTGTTGCAGATAAGAGACTGAGTGCAGTCTATGGGCTTGCAGCCTAGGAGTTCAAGTTTCCTTGTCATGATGCAATCATAAAGTGATGATCCTCTGTGCATCCCTTACAATTATTACCCAGGGAAGAATGGTGGCCTTTTTATTCTCCCTCTGTTTTTGTGTATAATTTTTCCAGTTTTTCTTTTGTGCAGGTATTTCTTTTGAGAATAGTTGGCTCTAGTATGTGTACAAGATTTTTTGTATACTGTAGTTTTTTTTCCTCTCTCCTCCCTCCTCCACTCCCACCCCATTCCCAATCTTTCTACACCCATAGAACAAGATCAGACATTAAGTGCTACTTTGTAAATTTAACCCAAGCTTCAAGTCCATGAAGGGGGAAATAAATTTCCACATATTTTTAAAAATTAAATTGCCAGTGGAATTGCCTTAACTTTGCAAGTACTTAACCCTCCACAGTTTCCAGAAAATATTACGCCCACGCATGTTTCCTATACACACATGCCTGCCGACTGGTTTCTTTTTAACTGTGCAACATCGCATATAAAAGGGAAAGTATGATGTTATCTATAATCCTAAATATATACAGGGAAAGGTGTACCAGCTGTTGTCTCTCAAACCTCCTTAAAACTGTTGGAAACCCACCCATTTTATGTAAAAGTGCCCCCATTGTGTTTAAGCTATTCTTGCTGGCCAAAGTTTTTAGTTACATAGTCAAGCCAAGGGCAATTCCACATCAAGTATTTCTCCAAGACTGCTTCTAGAATGAGGTCCGCCTATAGATGTACAGAGATAAAAACAAAAAGCTAAAAGCTACTGCGGATGCTGGAAATCCAAAACAAAAACAGAATTACCTGGAAAAACTCAGCAGGTCCGGCAGCATCAGTGGAGAAGAAATCAGTTAACATTTCGAGTCCTCACGACCCTTCGGCAGAACTGAGTATAGTTAGGAGAAAGGTGAAATATAAGCTGGTCTAAGGTGGGGGGGCGGGGGGAGAGAGAAGTTGAGGGTGGGGTGATTGTGGGGATAAGCAAGCAGTGATAGGAGCAGATAATCAAAAGATGTCACAGACAAAAGGATCAACGAGGTGTTGAAGGTGGTGATATTATCTAAGAAAAGTGCTAATTAAGAATGGAAGGCAGGATACTCAAGGTACAGCTCTAGTGGGGGTGGGGTGGAAAGACTAACAAAGTTTTAGTATTAGATTTAAAAATAATGGAAATAGGTGGGAAAAGAAGAATCTATATAAATTATTGAAAAAAAAGGGGGAGGGGGGAGAAACGGGGTGGGGATGGGGGGAGGGGGAGTTTAAGATCTAAAGTTGTTGAATTCAATATTCAGCCCGGAAGGCTGTAAAGTGCCTAGTCGGAAGATGAGGTACTGTTCCTCCAGTTTGCGTTGGGCTTCACTGGAACAATGCAGCAAGCCAAGGACAGACATGTGGGCAAGAGAACAGGGTGGAGTGTTAAAATGGCAAGCGACAGGGAGGTTTGGGTCTTTCTTGAGGACAGACCGCAGGTGTTCTGCAAAGCGGTCACCCAGTTTGCGTTTGGTCTCTCCAGTGTAGAGGAGACCACATTGGGAGCAACGAATGCAGTAGACTAAGTTAGGGGAAATGCAAGTGAAATGCTGCTTCCCTAACTTTCCCCTAACTTAGTCTACTGCATTCGCTGCTCCCAATGTGGTCTCCTCTACATTGGAGAGACCAAACGCAAACTGGGTGACCGCTTTGCAGAACACCTGCGGTCTGTCCGCAAGAAAGACCCAAACCTCCCTGTCGCTTGCCATTTTAACACTCCACCCTGTTCTCTTGCCCACATGTCTGTCCTTGGCTTGCTGCATTGTTCCAGTGAAGCCCAACGCAAACTGGAGGAACAGCACCTCATCTTCCGACTAGGCACTTTACAGCCTTCCGGGCTGAATATTGAATTCAACAACTTTAGATCTTAAACTCCCCCTCCCCCCATCCCCACCCCGTTTCTCCTCCCTCCCTTTTTTTCAATAATTTATATAGATTCTTCTTTTCCCACCTATTCCATTATTTTTAAATCTAATACTAAAACTTTGTTAGTCTTTCCACCCCACCCCCACTAGAGCTGTACCTTGAGTATCCTTATTAATTAGCACTTTTCTTAGATAATATCACCACCTTCAACACCTCTTTGATCCTTTTGTCTGTGACATCTTTTGATTATCTGCTCCTATCACTGCTTGCTTATCCCCACAATTACCCCACCCTCAACTTCTCTCTCCCCCCGCTCCCCCTGACCTTAGACCAGCTCATATTTCACCTTTCTCCTAACTATACTCAGTTCTGCCGAAGGGTCATGAGGACTCGAAACGTTAACTGATTTCTTCTCCACTCATGCTGCCGGACCTGCTGAGTTTTTCCAGGTAATTCTGTTTTTGTTATAGATGTACAGATATTGGTAAGACTGGTTTGTGTGGAATTATGTGCCAATGTGGGCTGGTAGGAATGTGTTGTAACGTCTGTGTAATATTTTCCTTTGTATTATTCAGGATTATGAGGCAATGCTTATCCTTAAGTATGATAAGTGAATTATCTTCTACTGAATTTCGCAGCACTATCTAAATTACAAACAGTTACATTTTTTAATGTAGAAATACAGCTGCAGGTCTTGAATGGTTAAATCCATAGATGCAGTTGGCATAGACGGTCTGTTCATATTTGAAGTGTTTTTTGTTGCTGTGCGTGGGCAGTGATGTTTTGCATACTAACTCTTGGATGGGTATTATAGCATGAACAATGTAGCTTGTGAACATTTTGTTTTGCTTGTTTTCTTAGGGAAAACCACGATAGTGTTCACTCATGTTTTCCTGAAGCATAGGATTCAGAGGACAGGTTTGTGATGCGATTGGAATGGTATCTAATTACTTTGGTTTATGGTGGTATAATGGATTCAATTTTCATGTAGGACAATTTTAGGTTCTGTCTGGAACCAACTGTTAAGTTTGGAAATTGATTTTAAATTCAGATCGCTGTGCACTTTGTTAACTTTTGGAATCCAACTATCCTTACTGCTTGCGTCGAGCATCTTAATGTGCCTGCACTACTTTGCAGAAGTGAAAGCCTGGTGCACCCTCCTACTTCAGTAACATAGAAACATATAAAATAGGAGCAGGAGTAGGTCATTCGGCCCTTGGAGCCTGCTCCGCCATTCAGTATGATCATGGCTGATCCTCCATCTCAACACCGTACTCCTGTGCTCTCCACATATCCTTTGACGCCTTTTGAGTCCAGAAATCTACTTATTTCCTTCTTAAATATATTCAGTGACTTGGCCTGCACAGCCTTCTGTGGTAGAGAATTCCATAGCTTCACCACCCTCTGAGTGAAGAAGTTTCTCCTCCTCTCAGTCCTAAATGGTCTACCCCGTATCCTGAGACTTGTGACTCCTTATTCTAGACCCCCCCCAGCCAGAGGAAATATCATCCCTGCACCCAGTCTGTCCATCCCTGTCAGAATTTTATATGTTTCAATTAGATCTCCTCTTATTCTTCTAAACTCCAGTGAATACAGGCCTAGTCTACCCAATCTCTCCTCATACAGCAATCCTGCCATCTCAGGAATCAGCCTGGTGAACCTTTGCTGCACTCCCTCTATGGCAAGTACATCTTTTCTTAGGTAAGGAGACAAAAACTTTACACAATACTCCAGGCATGGTCTTACCAGGGCCCTGTACAGCTGCAGTAAGACATCCTGTACTCAAGTCCTCTCGCAATGAAGGCCAACATACTATTTGCCGCCTTAGCTGCTTGCTGCACCTGCATGCTTGCTTTCAGTGATTGGTGTGCAAAAACACCAGATCCTTTTGTACATCAACATTTTCCAATCTATCACCTTTTAAATAATACTCTGCCATTCTGTTTTTCCTGCCAAAGTGGATAACTTCATACCTATCCACATTATACTGCATCTGCCATGTATCTGCCCACTGACTCAAACTGTCTAAATCGCCTTGAAGCCTCTTAACACCTTCCTCACTGCACACATTACCACCAAGTTTTGTGTCTTCAGCAAACTTGGAAATATTACATTTGATTCCCTCATCCAAATCATTGATATATATTGTGAATAGCTGGGGCCTAGTCACTGATTCCCACTAGTCACTGATCCCCACCAGTCACTGATCCCCACCAGTCACTGATCCCCACCAGTCACTGATCCCCACCAGTCACTGATCCCCACCAGTCACTGATCCCCACCAGTCACTGATCCCCACCAGTCACTGATCCCCACCAGTCACTGATCCCCACCAGTCACTGACCCCACTAGTCACCGCCTGCTATTTCGAAAAAGACCCATTTATTCCTACTCTGTTTCCTCTCTGCTAACCAATTCTCAATCCATGCCAACATATTACCCCCAATCCCATGTGCTTTAACTTTACATACTAGCCTTTTATGTGGGACTTTTATCAAAAGCTTTCTGAAAATCCAAATGCACCACATCCGCTGGTTCTCCCTTATATATTCTCCCAGAATACTGCTAGTTACATCCTCAGAGAACTCCAGTAAATTTGTCAAACATAATTTCCCTTCCACAAATCCATGTTGACTTTGTCTAATCCCATTGATATTTTCTGTCCTGTTATCACATCCTTTAGACTCTAGCACATTTCCTACAACTGAGGTTAGGCTAACTGGTCTGTAATTCCTTGTTTTCTCCCTTCTTTTTTAATTGGTGGGGTTAAATTTGCTACCCTCCAATATGCCAGGACTGTTCCAGAATCTACAGAATTTTGGAAGATGACAACCAACGCATCCTATTTCCATGGCCAACTCCTTCAGTACCCTGGGATGTAGATTATCAGGCCCTGGGGAATTATCAGCTTTCAGTCCCATTAATTTCTCCACCTTTTTTTTTAAAGTAATACTAATTTCCTTCATTCCTCCTTCTCATATACCCTTAGTTCCCCAGTGTTTCTGAGAAGTTATTTGTGCCTTCCTCCATGAAGACAGAATTGAAGTAGTTGTTTAATTGCTCTGCCATTTCCTTGTTTTCTATTATAAATTCTCCCATTTCATACTGTAAGGGACCTACATTTGTCTTCACTAATCTTTTTCTTTTTACATACTTATAGAAGCTTTTACAGTCTGCTTTTGTGTTTCTTGCAGGTTTACTCTCATGCTCTATTTTTTCCCTCTTAATCAATCTCTTGGTCCCCCTTTGCTGAATTCTAAACTGCTCCCAATCCTCAGGCGTGCTACTTTTTCTAGCAACTTTATATGACTCCTGTTTGGATCTAATACTATCGTTGGTTTCTTTCGCTAGCCATGGTCGTTGGGCCACTTTTTCTGTTGTGTTTTTGAGCCAGAAAGGAATATATAACTGTTGCAATGCATACATAACAGTATTGGTAGGAGTTACCACAGCGCAGTCCCTGTGGAGATGAAGTCCTGCCTTCACATTGAGGATACCCTCCATCGTGTTGTGTGACACTACCACTGTGCTAAATGGGATAGATTTCGAACAGATCTAGCAACTCAAGACTGGGCATCCACGAGGCGCTGTGAGCCATCAGCAGCAGCAGAATTGTACTCGAACACGATCTGTAACCTCATGGCCCGGCATATCCCCACTCTACCATTACCATCAACCCTGGCTCAATGAAGATTGCAGGAGGGCATGCCAGGAGCAGCACCAGGCATACCTAAAAATTAGGTGTCAACTTGGTGAAGCTATAACACAGGACTACTTGCACGTCAAATGGAATATGCAGCAAGTGATAGACACAGCTAAGCGATCCCACAACCAATGGATCAAATATAAACTCTGCTGTCCTGCTACATTGAGTCGTGAATGGTAGTGGACAATTAAACAGTTTACTGGAGGAGGAGGCTCCACAAATATCCCCATCCTCAATGATGGAGGAGCCCAGCACAACAGTGCAAAAGATAAGGCTGAAACATTTGCTACAATCTTCAGCCAGAAATGCCGAATGGATGATCCATCTCGGCCTCCTCCAGCATCATAGATGCCAGTCTCCAGGCAATTCGATTAACTCCATGTGATAGCGAGAAACGGTTGAAGGCACTGGTTAGTGCAAAGTCCATGGGCCCTGACAATATTCCGGCAATAGTGCTGAAGACTTATGCTCCAGAACTTACAGCACCCCTAGCCAAGCTGTTCCAGAACAGCTACAACACTGGCATCTACCCGGCTATGTGGAAAATTGCCCAGGCAAGTCCTGTACACAAAAAGCAGGACATATCCAACCTGGCCCCATTAGTCTACTCTCGGTGATAAGTAAAGTAATGGAAAGAGTCCTCAACAGTGCTGTCTAGTGGTACTTGCTTAGTAATAACCCGCTCACTGATGCCCAGTTTGGGTTCCGCCAGGGCCACTCAGCTCCTGACCTCATTGCAGCCTTGGTTCAAACATGGACAAAAGAGCTGAATTCCCAAGGTGAGGTGAGAGTGACTGCCCTTGACATCAAGGCAGCACTTGACTAAGTGTGGCATCAAGGAGCCCTAGCAAAACTGGAGTCAGTGGGAATCGGGGGGGAAAGCTCTACGCTGGTTGGAGTCATACCTAGCACAAAGGAAGATGGTTGTGGTTGTTGGAGGTCAGTCATCTCAGCTCCAGGACATCACTGCAGGAGTTCCTCTGGGTAATGTCCTAGGCGCAACCATCTTCAGCTGCTTCATCAGAGACCTTCCTTCCATCATAAGGTCAGAAGTGGGGATACTCACTGATGATTGCACATGTTCAGCACCATTCATGACTCCTTAGATACTGAAGCAGTCCATATCCAAATGCAGCAAGACCTGGACAATATCCAGGCTTGGGCTGACAAGTGGCAAATATCATTCGTGCCACACAAGTGCCAGGCAATGACCATCTCCAACAAGAGAGAATCCAATCATTGCCCCTTGATGTTCAATGGCATTACCATCATGGAATCCCCCACTATCAACATCCTGGGGGTTACCATTGACCAAAAACTGAACTGGACTAGCCATATGAATACTGCGGCTACAAGAGCAGGTCAGAGGCTAGGAATCATGCGATGAGTAACTCACCCCCTGACTCCCCAAAGCCTGCCCAACATCTATAAGGCACAAGTCAGGAGTGTGGTGGAATACTCCCCACTTTCCTGGATGAGTGCAGCTTCCACAACACTCGAGAAACTTGATACCGTCCAGGACAAAGCAGCCAGATTGGCACCACATTGGCAAACATTCACACCCTTCACCACCAATGCACAGTAGCAGCAGTGTGTACCATTTACAAGATGCACTGCAGGAATTCACCATGGCTCCTTAGACAGCACCTTCCAAACCCACGACCACTACCATTTAGAAGGACAAGGGCAGCAGATAGATGGGAACGCCACCACCTGGAAGTTCCCCTCCACTCACCGTCCTGGGTTGGAAATATATTGCCGTTCCTTCACTGTCACTGAGTCAGAATCCTGGAACACTCTTCCTAACAGCAGTATGGGTGTACTTACGCCACATGGACTGAAGCGGTTCAAGAAGGTAGCTCACCACCACCTCAAGGGCAACTAGGGATGAGCAATAAATACTGGCCCAGCCAGCAAAGTTCACATCTCGTGAATAAATAATTTTAAAAAATTCGGTCCTTAAATACTAGCCGTTATCTATCCACTGGTATGCCTTTTAATGAAGTTCTCCAATCTATATTAGCCAACTCACCTCATACCTTTGTAGTTTCCTTTGTTAATATTTAGGACCCTAGTTTCAGATCGGACTATTTTACTTACCATCCTAATGAAAAATTCTATCATGTTATGGTCACTGTTCCCTAAAGGACCCCGCACAACAAGATTATTAATTAAACCCTTCTCATTGTGCAATACCGAATCTAGGATAGCCTGTTCCCTAGTCGGTTCCTTGACATACTGGTCTAAAAAACCATCTCGTGTACACCCCAGGAATTCATTCTCCACAGTATTATTGCTAATTTGGTTTGCCCAGTCTATGTGTAGATTATAGTCTCCCATGATTACTATGGCCCCCTTGTTACATGCATCTCTAATTTCCTGTTTAATACCATCCCCTATCTTATCACTATTGTTTGGAGGCCTATAGATAACTCCCACTAAAGTTTTCCACCCTTTGTTGCTTCTTAGATCCACCCAGACTGATTCTACATCTAGATTTTCTGAGCCTCTCACTCTTGCACAGATTTCATCCTTAACTAACAATGCCATACCAACTCCGTTCCCCTTTTGCTTGTCTGTCCTAAATATCAAGTACCCTTGGATATTCAGTTCACAGCCATGGTCACCCTGCAGCCATGTCTCCATAATTGCAGTCATATCATGCCCGCTTATATCTATTGTGCTGTTAATTGGTCTACCTTATAGCAAATGTTCTGTACTGTTGCTGGATTGTCTCAAATACTCTTCTTGGATGCAAAGTATTTTCAGTACAGAAACAGGCCATTCGGCCAACAGGCCCATGACAGTGTTGATGCTCTCCTCGCACCCTTCCTTCATCTAACTGTATCCTTAAATTTATCTATGCAATTCACCTCAACCACATTCTCTTCACTCTTTGAGTAAAGAAGTTTCTTCTGAATCCCCTCTTTGATTTAATAGTAGCTATTTTATATTCATGGGCCCTAGCTCTATTTTGACCCACAAGTTGAAACATCTCTTTTACGTCTACCCTTCCAAACCCCTTCATAATCTTAGACCTCTATCAGGTCATGCCTCTTGTCTTCCCTTTTCTAGAGAGATGAACCCCAGCCTGTTCAATCTTTCCTGATATGAGTAACCTATCTAGGTTCCAGTATCATTCTAGTAAATCTATTTTGCATTTTCTCTAGTACTTGTATGTCTTTTTTATAATATGGCGATGAGAACTGTTCACAGCACTCCAAGTGTGGTCTAACCAAGATTCTATATATGTTTAACATAACCTTTTTGCTTTAGAATTCGATTCTTCTAGAAATGAATCCTAGTGCTTTTTTTAATGGCCTTATTAATGATCAGAGTTCCTGGTAGTCCTGTATTTTGAGAATTTGAAAGTTAATATTTGCCCACCTTCTTCCCTGGATCAGGGCCACTGAAGTTCACTGATTTTAGCACTCCTAACATTGCTGAAACCATCAGAGATCACACAGATTGAACCAGGCACCTAGTTAAGCTTTGACATTGCTCTAGTATCACTGCCTGCTGATTTATAGCTCAAGGCAACATCAAAGTTAACGTGCCAGGTTCACTGATCTGGTCTTTGTGAATAGGCAAGTTTAGTCTAGTGTTGCCAAGTCTGCTTGAGCTTTATGCCTGGAGCTGGCAACAGAAAAGTACTCCAAGCGTTCAGGAATTGGAGGTTGGACACCTTTTATAAGGGAAGCTCTTGCATTTATTTTGCACCATGTCCTCAGAATGATTGGAAGTGCTTCATAGCCAGTGAATTATTTTCAAAGAACAGTCATTGTTTTAAACAACAGTGACTACACTTCAAAAGTACTTAATTGGCTGTAAAGCGCTTTGAGATGCCCAGTGGTTGTGAAAAGTGCTTTATACATGCAAGTCTTTCGTTCTTTAAGCAAACAGCAACCAGTTTGCACACAGTGATGAGATAAATGATCAAAGCATCTATGTATCTGGTGGTGTTGGTTCAGAGATGAATATTGACTAGAAAATGAGGAGAACTTTAGTGTTCCCCTTCACATAGGGCCATAGAGACTTTTGATGTTCAGCTGAACAGGCAGACAGACCTCAATTTCAGCATGTTGTGAAAAATGAGACCTTCACAGTATGATGTTCCCTCAGTACCAAACTGAAGTGACAGTCTGGATTCATGTGATCAGGTCCTGAGTGAAGACTTGAAACCAAGACCGTCTGAATTTGAGGTGGGACTGTGCCAATCTGACACAACAGCGTGATGATCATCCCACTCCCAGCTGGACAGTTATGTGAGGCGTTGATAGAAAAATTTAATAATGAAACTGAATATAGAATTCTGGGTACCACAAATCAATTGTACTAGGTTTTTATCTATTGAAATGAGTTGTCTTCCTACACAAGAAGCAGAAGTGAAACATGATTGATTTTTATGCTGAAGAATTGAAAATCCATTTTCTTCAGACAACTTTCCTCCATTACTAGTGTATATCCTAAGATGTGGCCATCTGGTAGTGATTTCTTTCATATTCAGTTATCTGCTATACTTAAAATTTTCTTTCCTCGTTTAACCTATTGGGGAACTTCAATGACATGGGCATGGAAAGAACTTGCAATTATAAATATTAAAATCATGACCTCAAGATGTCCCAAAGTGCTTTACAGCCAATGAAGTACTTTTGAAATGTAATCACTTGTTGTATAGAAATCAAAACAGCCAATTTGTGCACAGGAAGCTCCCACAAACAGCAATAAGTTAATTATAGAATAATCTTTTTAGTGATGGGCATCATTGACCAGAGAGAACTCCCTTTGTTTTCTTCTCAATAGTGTCATAGGATCTTTTATATCCACCTGAGAGGGCAGAAGGTGCTTCAGTTTAACTTCTTATCTGAAAGACAGCACCTCTGACATTGT
Source organism: Cetorhinus maximus (assembly GCF_964194155.1). NCBI lineage: Eukaryota > Metazoa > Chordata > Chondrichthyes > Lamniformes > Cetorhinidae > Cetorhinus > Cetorhinus maximus. The sequence continues at coordinate 19,605,465 of NC_135908.1, forward strand.
GGCAGTACTGCATCCCTCAGAACTGCACTGAAGTATCAATCAAGATTACATGCCTAAGTCCTCCAGTGGGCTAATATAGTCAGGTAACTCTGAGACAATGGTGCTATCATTGAAGTTCTTGCTCAGGTCACTGGAGTGGAACTTGAAAGCATAATCTTCTCACGATTGCTACCAACTGAGCCACAGTTGACATGGAATGGCATTGACTGATCATGCGAGAAAGTCTTGTTCTTTTTGGTTGTAACTGAATTACATCACGAAAAGAGCAAGTTAGTCCTAACTTAAAAAAAAAAATTGGTCACAAAAAGTTTGTGTGTTCCTGACTCTCCTGACTTGTATGCTTGTGGCACTATTTAGAAATTCGACAACTTCCACTTCATGTATAACCTTTTTTAAAGCAGTAAATTTAACCTATCAAATAATTCCATTACAGAAGTGTTTACTCATCTAGTTTGGTATTTCACAATAAGCGTGAGATGTCAAATGTGGCCAATTTGTGAAAAAAAACGTGGGTGAATGGAAGATGGTATCTAGACTTGTGGGAAAACCTGGGGCTCATCGGAAGATGGGTGGTGGAGCCAAAGTTCAAGATGATTGTGGTTCAGCTTTTGCTTGGAAAGTGCTCTCTTGGTCTCTTTCCCTGTACATGTAAACAATTAAACCTTTCTTTATTTTCCTTTATCAGAGGGGATTTTTGCACAGTTCATTGATTAAATAATCTGTTGCTTCTGTAACTTTCTGAAATGCTCAAGCTAATTTTGAACCAAATTTTGCATGTATCTTTACTTCTCAGGCAGTGGGTTTCCATAGAAAATGGACACTTTTACAAGTTTGTGCACTGTTAATTTTCATATCCAAGCAATTTATCTAAAATATTTTGCCTGTGGATCGTGGCTGCCACTTTAAAAGTAACTTAATTGGTCGATCAGGACTTTAGAATGTCCCAAAGATGTGGGAGACACTAGATAAATGCAAGTTCTTCCTTTACTATTTTGGATGAGTGATAATTTTTAAATCTTGCAGTAGACGAGATCTGACACTCTGATAGCCATTTATGGCACAGAAGGAAGCCATTTTGTTCAACAGTTTTTTCTTCTTTATGAATCAGTTTGGACACTCTTAGAGTAGACCTTGTCCAAGGAGCATGATCCAATATGCAAGCCTTGGAGCCCAGCAGTGGTAGCTCAGACATCCCACAGGCCTAATTGGTACCATGTTTCTTATTATTCATTGCAGGGATATGGGCATTGCTGACAAGACCAGCATTTATTGCCCTCCCTAATTGCCCTTAAGAAGGTGGCAGTGAGCCATCTTCTTGAACCCCTGCAGTCCATCCACCCACAGTGCTGTTAAAAAGGGAGTTTCAGGATTTTGACCAAGGAACAGTGAAGGAATGGTGATATGGTTCCAAGTCTAGATGGTGTGTGACTTGGAGGGAAACTTGCAGGTGATTGCGTTCCCATGGACTTGCTGACCTTGTTTTCCTAGGTGGTAGAGGTTGCAGTTTTGAGAAGTTCTGCCAAAGAAACCTTTGCAAGTCATTACAGTTCATCCTGCAGATAGTATGGACTGTATCCATGACATGCCAGTGGTGGGTGGATGACAATCAAGTGGACTGCATTGCCCTAAATGATGTTGAGCTTTTTCAGTGTTGTTGGAGGTGCACTCATCCAGGCAAGTGGAGAGTATTCCTTCATGCTTGATTGCTTTCGGATGTGAAGAGGCGAAAGGTGGAGGTGAAATGTATGTCCACAAATTGAGGCCTAGCTGAATCTAGCCCAGTGCATTTTGATTACATTTATAGCCACGATACACTTGTGGAATCAATTAACAATAAAATTGGCATTTTCTGGAACCTTATGCATCCCATGATCTCATTACCCGATTGTAGGTGAAATATTGTGCCCTGATAAGACTAGTTTGTCGATCAGTCAAATAGTGAATACTTCACTGCTAGAACTATTGTTAATGCTATTGGTAATTAACTGCAGACTAAATTTGTCAATTATGTTATTCAGCTCTTCAGTGGGGCAGTTGACCCTTTGACATTGATCATGACACCAACAGATAGGGTCTAACAAAATGGCCCTCACCTGATAATCATGTAAGTTACTTCTAGAGAGTTTCATTTTGAGGATTCAGATAACTGTTAGAAATCACTCCCGTTTAGTTCATTGGTTTCAGGGGCTTCTAAACAACCTGACAATTCCTTTCCCTTGGTCACAGTTCCAATGTTGTGCACCCTCCCTATCTGCAATAGCGCCCTCACCTTTGAATCAGAGGGTTGTGGGTTCATGTCCCACCCCCGGAAACCAAGAACTGTGAATGTACTCGAAAGAGTTACAATCTGTGACTGTTGAAATACTCAGCAGCTCATTATAAGAACCTCCTTATCTGCAATAGCACCCTCGCCTTTGAATCAGAGGGTTGTGGGTTCATGTCCCACTCTCGGAAACCAAGAACTGTGATTGTACTCGAAAGAGTTGCAATCTGTGACTGTTGATAACTCGAAAGAGTTATAAGGAAAGACGCTCCCTATCTGCAACACACCACCTGACCATAGAGGCAGGCAGCTGACCAAGATTCGACAGGTCTTCTGTCCTCACTCCCATGGTTGGCAACCGGTGAAAGCTCAATTTTGTTCTGCTTCCCTCCTTAACCTCCATTTGCTGCAACCAGTGATTGTCTACCTGGTGACTTGTGAATATCCTGTGGGGACAAAGGCTTTTAGTGCATAAAACATTAAAACTGTTTTTAATAGCCACAGTTTTACAGACAAAAGTACCTTCATCTTCCAAAAGCTAGCCAACTGGACCTACTATAACTTATACTGAAACTTTTGAAAGATATTCTGAAGGTCATATCAATATCCTCGGCAGTCAGCTCACAGTCTGCATTTGATATCAGTCCTAATTCACAACCTTGGAAGCCTACGGTGCTCCTCCGTATCTGCTGTTTTGTGATTTTGAAATGCTGAATTGTGGTTCTTTTTATGAATGACTTCATGCCTGCATTGTGAAATGAGTAATGTCTGTAAAATGCAGCGGCAACTGTTTTAATAATACACAGGAGTCACTGTGCATGTGCTAGAAATTGAGGTTGTGGTAGTGTAGAATCACTGGTGCTCTTTTGCTTCATCTGTGCAGGGCTGATCACTATCTGTGGCTATGTAACCGGTGTGCAGTGTGGGTTTTTTCTTTATGACTAATAATTCTTAGAAATCATCAGCAGAGATAACAAATGCATGAAACTTTTTTTTTAACCACAGTAGCTTAATGACTAATCATTTCAATACTGCAAGTATGTGTTTCTGTGTGTACTGTGTACTGATCTTACTGAGAACTCTTGCAGTGCATCTGTTATAATTACTACTATACCTTGTCAAGGATGCAATTTTGAAGTGTGGATCAGGTGCATATCACTTGTTCTTTCATGCAAGACACGTCCCTCCCTCTCCTGCACCTGTTTTCTTTGTCCTTTCAATGAGAATTTTGATAAATGGTTTGCTTTGTTTCTTGTGGTTCATGCACAGTTCAGCGAACTGTGCTTCAGTAGACTTACAATCAGAGCCTGAGTGGAAATGTTGTAACTCCTATGCAGTCATCCATTTGGACCCTGAATGTGGAAGACCTCCCATACACATCAAAACAAAAGAAGACTACTTTTAATGAAATTTGATCAGCTTCAGTGGTGATGTCTTTCTGATGAAATGTTAAACATAGGCCCTGCTTGCTTTCTTAGAAGTCGTTTAAAGACCCCTGTGGCACTATTTTGAAGACGAGCAATGAGAGTTCTCACCGGTGTCCTGGCCAATGTTTATCCCTCAAACAACATCAATAAAAGAGATTATCTGTTCATTAACACACTGCTGTTTATTGGACCTTGCTGTGCGCAAATTAGCTGCCATGTTTCCTAAATTGCAGCAGTGATTTTCAAAAATACTGAATTAGCTATAAAGTGATTTGGGACATCGAATTTGTGAAAGACGCTATACAAATGCAAGTTGTCTTCCATTGTTGATTTATCTGAGTAATTCTGAAGACCATGTTATGCTTAGCAATGCATTTCTGTTGCAAGGGAACATATTGCGCCCCTTGAGAATTGAGAGTGTCGGCTCCTCCTGGAAAATGTTGCATAGTGGGGGTAGGGGAGGAAAGCAATATAAAATGATGGTTTGTGAGGTTTATGATCACATCACAACACTTGGTTGTAAACTGTTTGCCAGTGATTTGCCCATATTATTAGTCCCAGAGCCGCCTTGCTTCCTGTAAATTTGAGAATGCTGTTGGGACGAGTGAGATGGACAATATGACACTTTAGAAGTATTGCTGAAAAAATTAGACTTTTTTATTCAAAGCTTTTCATTTTGTACTTAGGACAGTTCGCAAGGATACCAATGTCAGGCAAAACAACAAATTTATACTATATGAGAAGAGAGTGCTGATTGGTTGGCAAGTGGACTCTGATTGGTAGAGGCATTGCCATGGAGAATGCACCAGTTAATGGTGACTGACAGTTAACTACCAAGCATTGTTTGAAATTTAAACCAAGCAGCTTGATTCTGATCGGTCAAAGCATTGCCCTGAGGAATGAACCAGCGAATGGCTGTCACTTATTTTGTTCAGCTGAAACAAGGGCAATATGTGTACATGTTTTTTCTGTTTGCAAAGAACAGGGCCCTGTGCATTAATATTAATGACCAATCAGAGTCAAGCTGCCTGGTTTAAATGCCAAACAATGCTTGGGCAGTTAACTGTCAGTCACCATCAACTGGTGCATTCTCCATGGCAATGCCTCTACCAATCAGAGTCCACTTGCCAACCAATCCGCACTCTCTTCTCACACAGTATAAATTAGGTGTTTCCCCTGACATCGGTATTCTTGCAAACTCTCCCGATGAGTGCAAGACAAAAATCTTCGACAATTAAAAAATCTTCGACAAAAATAGCCTCTCTTTTCAGCAATACTCAAGTTCTGTACTACCAAATGACTTTAAAAGTACTTAACCAGACAGATTAAATCCCATTTCCACCTCACATCTCCTATGTTTTGTTTGAATTGCGTACATTTTTCCTTTTGAAAATTTAATAACAAAGGAATGAAGGACGTTGGGCTAGTTCTTTACATCATGTTGCAGGTACTGCTCACCATTATTGAACTGATTCCTCTTTCACTGCAGGAAACTGGCTCTCCTTAGTTTTAACAGTAATCCAAGTTAGCTTCCTGACTAGTAAAGTTTGAACAAGCCAATATACAACATTGTTAAATTAATGGGACCTTCCCATGCCCCCATATTGACCCTAGATAAGTAGTTTACATTTGATGTCCTATGAGTTTTTTTGTAATTAACGAAAACATTCTGGAGAGTGTGCACCTGGTAAACAGACTTTTGGGTTAGTATTTTTACAAAGTGGATTGCAAACATTAATGCAGAATAGTCAATTTAGGAAGAATCGGTAAGTCTTGTGGGGAAATTTGAGTCATTGTGGAATTACAAACATATTTAGATTTTGCCAGAAGCTACCAGTTCTCCTGGCTTTTTCTCCTGTGCTGGATGATGAGGTACACAATCTACAAGTTGGCCACTTATTAGGAGTAATACATTGCAGTGAAGAATTATGTACTGATTCAGTTCTATCAAGCTTTTGTGCTAACTGTTCTGAATCTTCCAAGAAAGTGAGGGCACACTCTTTCCTCCTACTCTCCAGGATTGTAGCTCATGAAACACTGTTATCCATAGCTGGTCTTATGAGGCTATTGCAAGGTTTGAATAGGGTACATCACTGGGATAATTAAATATAAAAATTACAGTACTTCCAGGCCTTCGCTAGGTTGCATTAGAACTGTCCTGTTTTGATCCCCTTACACAGTAGGGAATATTCAGTCTTTCTTAATAAGGACCAGAGCCATTCAATTGATAGCTGGTTTTGGAGCATTTAGACATCAGGATAGATTCCCAGAACTGTGCTTTTTACTCTAGTTTTTGAAAGGATGTTATTGAGGTCTTCAGGGATGAGGTGCTGGTGTGGGGATGAGAGATGAGCTGAAAACTGCAGCTGGTCCTTAACATGTCCAGTGTAAAGTGCTGAGAGAAGGTCACTAATTTTGTCCAGTGTTGGTCACCATTCTCTCACCCAATTTTTATTTGTTTATTTAATCCTTAACTTTTGTCCAAAGTTAAATTTTTCTTCCCTGCGCTCTGTCTGTTGGGCCCTGTACACACGAACATATGAACAAAGAGCAGGAGTAGGCCATTCAGCCCCTCTAGCTTGCTCCACCATTTAATAAGATCATGGCTGATCTGATAGTAACCTCAAATCTGCCTCCTGCCTGCCCTTGATAACCTATCACCCCCTTGCTTACCAAGAATATATCCACCTCTGCCTTAACATTATTCAAAGACTCTGCTTCCACTACCTTTTCAGGAAGGGAGTTCCAAAGACTCATAACCCTCAGAGAGAAAAAATTTCGCCTCATCTCCATTTTAAATGGGCAACCCCTTATTTTTAAACAGTGACCCCCAGCTTTAGATTCTCCCAGAAGAGGAAACATCCTCTCCACATCCACTCTTGTCAAGACCCCTAAGGATCTTATATATTTCAATCAAGTCACCCCTTCCTCTTCTAAACTCCAGTGGATACAAGCCTAGCCTGTCCAACCTTTCCTCATAAGACAACCCATTCCAGGTATTAGTCTGGTAAACCTTCTCTGCACTGCTTCCACCACATTTACATCCTTCCTTAAATAAGGCGACCAATACTGTACAGGGTATTCCAGATGTGGTCTCAGTAGTGCTCTGAATAACTGAAGCATAACCTCCCTACTTTTGTATTCGATTCCTGTCGCAATAAATGATAACATTCTATTTGCTTTCCTAATTACTTGCTGTACCTGCATGCTAGCCTTTTGCAATTCATGCACTAAGACACCCAGATTCCTTTGCATCTCAGAGCTCTGTAAATTCTCACCATTTAGATAATATGCCTCTCTTTTATTCTTCCTGCCAAAATGGACAATTTCACATTTTCCTACATTATACTCCATTTGCCAGATCTTTGCCCACTCACTTAACCTTTCTATATATTTTTGTAGCCTCCTTATGTCCTCTTCACAAATTACTTTTCTACTTATCTTTGTGTCATCAGTGAATTTAGCAACCATCTCATCCATCCCTTGATCCAAGTCATTTATACAAATTGTAAACAGTTGAGGTCCCAGCACTGATTGCTGTGGCACACCTGATAAAGACCCATTTAAGCCTATTCTCTGCTTCCTGTTAGTCAGCCAATCTTCTATCCATGTCAGCATGTTACCCCCTATACCATGAGCTTTAATTTTCCGCAATAACCTTTGATGTGGCACTTTATCAAATGCCTTCTGGAAATCTAAATACAGTAGATCCACTGGTTCCCCTTTATCCACAGCATATGTTACTTCCTCAAAGAACTCCAATAAGTTGATAAAACATGATTCCCTTTTCACAAACCCACATTGACTCTGCCTGATGACCTTGAACTTATCCAAGTGCCCTGCTATAGCTTCTTTAATAATAGCTTCTAATGTTTTCCCAATGACAGATGTTAAATGAACTGGCCTATAGTTTCTTGTTTTCTGTTTCTCTCCCTTTCTGAATAATGAAGTTACGTTTGCTATCTTCTAATCGAATGGAACCTTTCCTGAATCTAGGGAGTTTCAAAAAATTAAAACCAATGCATCAACTAAGTCACTAGCCTCTTCTTTCTAGACCCTAAGATGAAGCCCATCAGGACCCGGGCACTTGTCAGCCCACAGCTCCAATAATTTACTCAGTGCCACTTCTCTGGTGATTGTAATTTTGCTGAGTTCACAGAATCACAGAATTTTAGTGGCACAGGCAGCTATTCGGCCCATCGTGTCTGCACCGGCTCTCCAAATGAGCGTTATGACCTAGTGCCATTGCCCCATACCCCTGCTGTTCCTCCCTCCCTTCCATTTCCTGATTTATAGCTGCTTCTGGGATGTTACTTGTATCCTCTATAGTAAAGACTGATGCAAAATACTTGTTCAATTCATCTGCCACTTCCTTGTTTTCCATTATCAATTCTCCAGACTCACTTTCTATAGGACTAATGCTCACTTTGTAAACTCATTTCTTTTTAAAATATTAATAGAAGCTCTTACTGTCTGTTTTTATATTTCTGGCATAGCTTTCCCTCATACTCTAATTTTTCCCCCCTTATTAATCTTTTAGTCATCCTTTGCTGTTCCTTATATTCTGCCCAATCTTCTAGCCTTCCACCTATCCTTGCACAAATATATACTTTTTCTTTAAGTTTGACACTATCTTTAACCATTCTAGTTAACCACAGATGCTGTGTCTGTCCCTTGGACTTTTTCTTACTCATTGGAATGTGTCTACTCTGTGTATTCTGAAATATCCCCTTAAATGTTTGCCACTGCATCTCTATTGACCTATCCCTTAACCTCATTTGCGTGGATGGATTGGGTAGAGCTGAATCCCACCAAGAAGTAACCCATGAACATACAATCTCATAACTTGGTGCAACTTGGACCATCAACACTGCACTCTGGTTCTCCCCATCCGCAGCCTGAACCCAGTCTTACAACCTCTAGCTGCCAAATGGCCTTTCCCTGCACCTGATTAAGGGAGCCTGAATATCCCTCATTGTGAGAAAAAACCAAACCTGGACACCATTCTAATGCAACCAAGCCAAGACTTGCACTAGTAAGTATTGTACTTATAGTTTTATATTGAATTAGTCCAGCTATAGACGCTACTCATCCTTAGAACTTGAGATTCGTTACGTACGTCAGTGTGTCATGAACTGCACCCCAGGTCCTTCTCCGGTTCATAAATATTGAGGAAACAACATTACATGGTGTAAATCTGCTTGAAATAACCCTGACCAAATACAATCTGATGCATTTTTCTATGTTGACATCTGTCACACCCTGAGGCAGTTCCCAGTACATCTAGAACCGTCCGTTTATCTCTTGTAACTCCCAACTTTGTGCACATATGTGTTGTCAGCAAACTGTGGGTGGACTTCCCCCTCCCACTCCCCTTGCCTTCATCCAGATCACTCATGTAAATGGTAAAGATCAGCAGCCTTAACCCAGGTCCCCAAGGACTCCACTGGTGACCGGCTCCCTAAAAGAACATATCGCTTTCATAACTTATCTCTTTCTCTTCGTTCACAGCAGATGCAAACCTAATTTAGTTACTCTTTAGAACAAATTAGACATATTTCTGTGCAAAACGATTGTGATTTAGGATCTCAGCACAGATGGAGGCCATTTGGCCCAATTGTGACTGTGCTGACCTTTTGAAAGAACTGTCCAATTAGTCCAACCCCCCCCCACCGTCTTTGCTCATGACTCTGCAAATTTCTCCTTTTCAAGTATATATCCAAGCTCTGTTTTCAAGTTACCATTGAATTTGCATTAACCATCCTGTCAGACAGTGCATTCTAAACCATCATAACCCACTCAGGGCGTTGGGGCGGGGGGAAAGTCCTCATGTTCTCTCTCTGGTTCTTTGCCAGTTATGTTAAATCTGTGTCCTTTTGTGAGAAGTTGGTAGTTTGTATTGAGCTTAGTCAGAGTGTTGGGCTTTTTAGCGTTTTGCAGTTCCGAAAAATTCTTTCTTTTGGGTTTCAGCTTATTAATTTGCCCAGTCACACCATCTATTGGAAGGCACTGCTTTGGGTCGGCTCACTGAGACTGCCCTAAAGTAAAGAGGAAAGAGTTAACTTATTAAAGCTGATACAAGTAAATATTTATTAAGTTTGAGACTTCTCAAGTGGTTTATCTTAGTTTTTGAGTTTGAGGGCAGGATGAGGAATGTGATCAAAATTGTATATTGGTGGTTTAATCTTGTTTGGTGATGCCGCTAATGATCAAAATTAGCTGCTATCTAGGTGTTGCAAGAGGATTGGTTGTGAGGGCAAAAAAGATTGATTCTTGTTCTTAAATATGATTAATGGATTCTTCTCCCAAAGTATTCTGTATTGAAGAGAGAGAAACAGGGTTAATGTTTCACATCTGACGTTATGTTCTGCACAGACCTGAAACATCGATCTGTCTCTCTCTCTGTCTGTCTGTCTGTCTGTCTCTCTCTCTCTCTCTCTCTCTCTCTACAGATGTTCCCTGACTTGCTGAGTATTCTCAGAATTTTCTGCTCGTGTTGCAGTTTTCCAGCATCCGCAGTATTTTACTTTTGATGCTTAGAATGGTCTGGTATCCTCACTCACACCAGCTTATAACCAGTTGCTGGAAAATGAGTGAGGATGGAATATGTAATGTATTGAGACTGGTCCAAGGTGTGCAACTCTCAGGCTAAATACATTCGGAGCTAGGTAAATATAGCCCATGCCTTGGAGTATTACAGGTGTAAGACCTGGGAGCAAAGGCACTGAAACCTTCTCCCTAAATCCCCGAAATCAAAACGTGTGCATTTTGTAGATTGTACACTGTGGCCTTAGAAGGTTGCTTGGAGTTTCTGTATTAGAGTATGTGTATTGCCTTGGGACTGATTAGCCACCACTTGCTTGCAGATTGAATGGAAGTCGTCTTTGAATTTTTACTTTTTCCCCCTCTCCTGTGTCTACCTGTCCATTGGGTGAGAACAGGCAAAGGTTGGCTGACCAACAAATTACACCTGCAAAATCTCACTGGGCCAATAGAAACCTAACCAGCAGATACCTGCACGGACCTTTCGTCCATTGCAACAGTTGTTATGACCAAGTCTGGAGGGTGAATATGTTTCTCTTTCCACTCCTGAGGTTGGTTATAACGGAGTTTGAATTGATTTTTCAATCCCATATATACTTGACCATATGTAAAGGCTACATGAAGAGGTAAGTCAGTCAGATTTCAAATTAACAAGTAAGGAGTTAGTTGTCAACTCACTCAGGTAAAAGTATACGACTTATGTAAAAGATAAAATCACGTCCTGAATCCTGTCTGTGTGTGTCTCTCTCTCTCTCTCTCTCTCTTTCTCGCACACACGCACACACACAGGAACAAGTTACAGGGTGAAGGAGGTAGAATTGAAAAGAGTAAAAGTGCGTAAGACAAAAAAGAAATATAAGTTTTGACATTCCTTTGGTGGTGTTGAAATTCCAGGTGTTGCAGCTGATGTAAACTGGCTGTTTTTCTGGAGATGGTCTTTTTTTAAACTGTGATCCGTCCTCTTCCAAAGTGGATGCTACGACACTTTAACTTCCTTTCAATTAAAATTCCCTATCTGTGACGTATTCCAAAAATATAACGGAGGAATGGTCCGAACTTGAGAACAGCAAAGAGAGAGAGAGAGAGAGAGATGATGATGATGTTACATTCTGCAGTCGTCCTCTGGATGTTACTGGTACCTTCTGCAGACCCTTCCTTTGCTGTATAACAAGCTTATAATCTTAGCTTTTCACCAGTAGGGTTTCAAACAGGTGACAGGTGAGAGTGACTGTCCTTGATATCGAGGCAGCATTTGACCGAGTGTGGCAGCAAGGAGTCCTAGAAAAACTGGAGTCAATGGGAATTGGGTGGGGGGAGCTCTCTGCTGGTTGGAGTCATACCTAACACAAAGGAAGATGGGTGTGATTGTTGGAAGTCAATCATCTCAGTTCCAGGACACCACTGCAGGAGTTCCTCAGGGTAGTGTCCTTGGCCCAACCTGCTTCTTCAATGACCTTCCTTCCATCATAATGTCAGAAGTGGGGATGTTCGCTGATGATTGTACAATATTCAGCACCATTCGGGACGCCTTAGATGCTGAAGCAGTCCATGTCCAAATGCAGCAAGACCTGGACAATATCCAGGCTTGGGCTGACAAGTGGCAAGTAATATTCGCGCCACACAAGTGCCAGGCAAAGACCATCTCCATCAAGAGAGAATATAACCATCGCCCCTTGACAGTCAATGGCATTATCATCACTGAATCATCCACTATCAATGTCCAGTGGTGGGGGGAGGGGAGGTTACCATTGATCAGAAACTGAACTGGACTAGCCATATAAATACTGTGGCTACAAGAGCAGGTCAGAGGCTAGGAATTCTGTGGCGAGTGATTCACCACACCAAAATCTGTCCACCATCTATGAGGCACAAGTCAGGAATGTGATGGAATTCTCTCCACTTGCCTGGATTAGTGTAGCTCCAACAACACTTAAGAAGCTTGACACTATCCAGGACAAAGCAGCCCACTTGATTGGCACAAACATTCACTCCCTCCACCACTGACGCACAGTGGTAGCAGTGTGCACCATTTACAAGATGCACTGCAGGAAATCGCCAAGGCTCCTTGGACATCACCTTCCAAACCCACAGCCACTATCATTTAGAAGGACAAGGGCACCAGATGCATGGGAACACCACGACCTGGAAATTTCCCTCCAAGCCACTCACCATCACCGTTCCTTCACTGTTGCTGGGACAAAATCCTGGAACTCCCCCTCTAATAGCACTGTGTACCTACACCACATGGACTACAGTGGTTCAAGAAGGCAGCTCACTGCTACCTTCTCAAAGGCAGTTAGGGGTGGGCGATAAATGCTGACATTGCAAGCGATGCCCACATCCCATGAATGAATATTTTTAAAAATTGGCATCCAATGGAGGCCAATCCATACTAACGACGGAGCTTTGTTCCCATTGTTGATAGTGGGGGAATTCAACGATGGTAAAGCCACCTGAATGTCGAGGACCATTGTCAAAGCTATCGAGGTGCCATTGAAACTGGGTATCCTTGCATACACCCTCTTGCATAATGAGTTTTGTTAGTCCTTTTTTGCTCCTGGCAGTTTCTGAAGCCATGACGCCTGGTTGCCTATTGTCCTTGTGTTTTTCAGAGAGTTCAGACAGTGACAGGTGTAAAGTCCATCAGGGAACTGCCTAGACATGACCCCTGGTAATTGACATTCAGAGCTTTCCAGAAACTTGGCCAATTTGTAGGTCAGGTGACTCCAGCCATTTTAAAACAGCATCTTTGCAGTTCTTAGTGTTTCTTTCTTTTTAAATCAATCCAAGGCATTACACCAACCAATGAAACTAATGATTAATATTCCACATTGCATACAACACATCATCATGACAGTGGTAAACCCAAGACAGCCCATCTGAGTTCCACTCAACAGCACTGTTGATCTATAACTAGTCACTAGATAGTGCGTAAATGTGCTTCACTCACAAATTAACCTTGTTACCTTCCTCTTCAGCACAGCTTGCTGTGTAAGCGGGCACAGGTGCGAAATAAAGAAAAACTGTTGGAAATACTCAGCAGGTCAGACAGCATCCATGGGGAGAGAAACAAGACTTTTACTTTTTGTCAGAACTGGAGAACATTAGAGACATAACAGATTTTAAGCAAGTACAGAGGCAGAGAAAGGGGGAAAGAGGAGAAAAGAACAGAAGAATCGGTCTGGTAGGAGAAATTAAATGACAAGAGGGATGGTGATGGAAGGCAAAAGAAGATAGTAATGGGCCAAGTGAATAAATAGAATATGTACGAGAGGAGGTGTAAGTGGGAATAGCAGCAGCAGGTGTCAATTCAGTATAGTGGTGCTATCTTGCTCTATCATTTCAGACACCATTATGGCGCTTGCTGCAACAACAGTTGGCGCAGAGCTGAGAGTGTTGATCCTGTTTTTCAAAATCATTCTGGACAATAAGTTCTTTATTGTCCTGCTTAGTTTTAGTCCCAAGGTCAGATAGAACACTCAAGGTCCACAGCAATCCTGGGGCACGTGATAAGCTTTACCTGCACTAATTCTATAGGTTTTTATTAATTAGCTTGTAAGAAATGTGTGGGAACCCAAGGCCTTGGACAAGTTTACGTTTATAAGCTGTTGAGTAGGGGTTTTGTGTTTGCTAATGAAAATTTAGACTTGTTGTAGGCCTGAAGGTTTTGCTTTGAATTCCACAAAATCTACAAAGGCTGTTGCATGAATAGGACTTAACCTTGGAAAGCCAAGGGCACTGGAAGTTGTACACTTCCCAGCAGTGGTAGTAATATCTGTTGGTTTTAACAGAAATGTACTGGCATGGCTTTAGCATCTAGTTTATGATTTACATTCTCCCTTTCTGCCTCAATCCTAGCCTTGAAAAACTTAGAAAGCATTTTCTTTATTTAATAGTGTCTCTGTAATGCCATGTAATGAATTCATGCACAAATTCCAATTACTGATACCTGCTATTTAAGGTTAGTAAACCTGGCTCCTGCAACACTTAATGGACTAGCAGACACACAAAAGCCTTTCTAGCTTATTTTCTTAAACATCTGAGTCCCTTGCCTTTTTGTTATCCCTACTCCTTGCAAGCCATGCTTTCTAATGAAGCACTGTGTTTGTGTGTTGGTTCTTTACTTAGAGTATTTTACAGGGAATGGAGAAGGCAGCATTCTTTCTCTAATCAACATCAAAAGACACTGTAATTCTCTTCTCCCAATGAGAAGAAATGGGATATATGAGGATTTCTGGCTGCATGACTCTGTGGCACCCCACAAAAGTTTGCAGATGTAAATGGATGGGGGAACACAATGTATTATAACATCCTGCTTATTTCAGCATCTCCCAGGCTCACCACTAAGAAGGGCAGGAGCAGTAAAACTACAGGAAGGCCATCCACCTCCCAAGTCACACTGGGCCCATTAGTTTCGCTTCTCCACTGTCGCTGGTCAAAATCCTAGAGTCCCCCTATGACCATAATTGTTGGAGCATCACCTGCACAACAATGTCAACCCTCAAATAGAAAGCTCACCTTCTTGCGTTAACTAGGGATGAGCAGTGAATGCAGCTTTGCCAAGCATTGCCCATTCTAAAAACAAATAATGATTAAAACCAAATCCCTCTGCCGTAGGCTGACAGGATGTAGGTTTCTGCTTGCAGTTCTATGCAGAGTTTTTGATCTTAGTTGTGCTGTTGCCTGGGAAAGGGGAGATTAAGAAAAGGATAGTTGTTTCCTTGCAGTGCGGACTTGTGTAGGCGGAGACATGGTTACAGATTGGTTTGACAGTGGTTTGGGCCTGGGGAGGTGATGAAAGTGTCAAGATTTGGGGTATGGGTCTAGTGGGGCAAAGCGCCAGTTAAACTCCTCTGACTTTGTAATGAGGATGCAGCACAAATAATATGTACTCACATATCTCTCGAGCACATCTTGGCTTACCTTCCAGTAAGTTGTACAATCCAAAGTTAGTTTCGCAATTGGAAATCTTCATTTGCCTTTAAATGATTTTAAGTTTGAACATCAGAAGCTCTGTTTCATAATTGACTTCAATGGCTGCCATTCTTAGGATCCACATTTCTCTTCCAGTGAGTGGCAACCAGCCATTTGTAGTTACCAATGACTAATTGCTGAATTTAATGTGATATTGTCCTGCTTTTCCTTTTATTAAGTGATGGAGATTTATTAGAATCTGTACTTTTAAAATTCCAAAATGGTAATAAAATTAATTTGGGACCATTGGTTGTGAGTCCTGCGCGATGTGATGCCTACCTAATGCTCTGTCACGATATTGCTATCGCATATTCATGCAGATTGAGGAGGTATCAGACTAAAAGAACAGCAACTTGTATTTATATAGTACATTTAATGTAGTAAAATATCGCTAGACATTTTGCAGGAGCCTTGTCAAACAATTTGGCAATGAGTAACAGAGATATTTGGATAAGCTTGGTCAAAGAGTTAAATTTTAAGGAGCATCTTGATGAAGGAAAGAAAGGTAAGAGAGGTTTAAGGCTGGACTTCCAAAACTTAAGGCCTGGCTCCAATGGTGGGTCAGTGGAAATCGAAGATGCACAACAATAATGCTGCTGCATTTAGGGGGAAGATTGATATTCTTGTATACCTTCTTTGTTCTGATCCCACCTAGCCTAAAATCTCCTGGCAGGAATTCACACAGTGTTAAGCATGACAGTAAGACAATATGCATAATGAAAACAAAAATACCTGGAAAAGCTCAGCAGGTCTGGCAGCATCTGCGGAGAGGAACACAGTTAACGTTTCGAGTCCGAATGACTCTTCAACAGAATTAAGTAAAAATAGAAGAGAGTATGCATAATGCTTGTTTTCAACAGATACCTTCTCATGTGTATTTGGAAGCTCGTGTATGTCTCCAGCTAATCCTGAGTTGATGGGCATTGTTTCTGCTGTGAACTGTGATGACCTGTTTCCTTTTCTCCTGAGTCTGCCCTTATCTATGTGGAATTTGTCTGACTTTTTAAAAACTCGTAAATTTGAAATTGTTCATAGAGTTCCTCCTTGTTCTGAGAATCTTTGCTTTATGTTAAATGCTTTTACAATAATTGTGCATTGCTGAAGGCTTTTGTTTTCCTCTCTCTCTCACTCTCTCTCTCTCACATCCAGCCAAGCAGGAGGATGACCCACTTCTGGCCTTGTCCCATTGTACTATGCACTTGCCTTAGAGAGGTGATGTAGGATGCCTGTCTTATTGAAATCCTGGATTCCCATTTGGTGCCTTGGAGCAGGATGAGGCATCAACACAATGCAAGAGGCTAATGGTGCCACTAACCTTGCTCCATTGGATTACAAATTCTTTTTTGTATTCACTTTATCTAAAGTTTCACATAGAAAGCGAGGAGTAGGGATTTGTTCAGTTTTTATAGCTAATTTTAGGCCAGGTGGGTTCAGTACTTCTCTCTCTCTCGCTCCAAACCCCTCCCCAATATTTTGAATGTAATCATTTCTGTCTGTCTTACAGGCCACCAAGCAGTTCCTGGAGGAGATCAACAAGTGGACAACGCAACATGGCGTCTCTCCCCTCTCTTGGAATGCAGCAGTCAAATTCCTAATGGCCAGAAAATTTGATGTGTACCGTGCCATTGAACTCTTCCATTCTTACCGGGTAGGCTGAATATCGTTGTTCATTATGCCTGCAAGTTTATATAGGCTGACAAGCCTTTGAAGTCTGGGTGTAAAAACCAGGATCTTTTGAACCAAAAAATAATCTTTCTGTCCTGCAGATGCATATGTGAGAGTATGTATGTTTGAGGGGGAAATGCATGTGCATTGCATACACTGAGCAACCTATTTGTGGAGCCATTGGAGGGTGGGTGTGGGTGGGCATCTGATAATATTGCCTGTTTTGCAGGTTACTTTCATAAGGTCCATCCAGAATAGAGAAACGCTATTTTGCATTAATGTTCCATGTGTGAATTTTTACTTTTCATGAACATTGATGTGCTTTGTTTATGCATCATGTTCCACTGCAGGATTTAAGGTTTATGCAAATATGTAGCAGTTACATCATAATCTCATAGTTGATTATTTTTGAAAATAAATGGCCGGCAAATATGTTCAAACAGTGAGAGCTGATACTGGCAGCAAAAGCCCTTACATGGGGAAGGAATGGAATAAACTCAATTCAAGCTTTAACACTTTGTTACACAAAGTGTCACAACTCTACTTTCAAAAAGAAAAGCAATAAAGTAATTGCAATTTTTTTGGAGTTTTCTTTGTTCTGTTTATTGTTGCCTTTTGCTCAGAATATTAATGTTTAAACAAGTGCTGATATCTCCCTGGGATAGATAGTTTGTTTTGATGGGTTAAAGCACAGTGGTGAAAGGGTGTTGAAATATCAGCATGATTTACCTTCCCCCTCTTTTGGATTTAATACCTGTTCTTAACCATCAGCAGCACTGAAGTAATCACATTTTGAATCTAAGGCTATGGGGAATGGGATAGAAAGTGGAAATTGAGGCAGAAGATCCAACACAATATTGAATGGCAGAGCAGGCTCAAAGGTCTTTTTTGTCTATTCCTATTTCTTATGTTCTTATTTCAAACAAATGTTCAAAATAAAGGGAGTGAGAGGAATATAATTCTATTCCCAAGTTAAGTTTCTTTCTCATTGGCAATAGTCACTTTTTAAATGGATGCTTTGCTCCCGTTTCCTGGGCTGTGAGATTATTGCTGACTCTTGTACATTTAGCCCCTCAAGACCCTAGCTGATCGGTATTTTAATTCTATTTACCCACCTTAGTTTCACATCTCTTAGTATTGTTAACTAACAAAAATCCAGTCAAACTCAGTTTTGAAAGCCTCAACTGACTTTTGGGGGAGAGTTTCAGATTTCCAATATCCTTTACAGGAAGAAATGCTCCCTGACGCTCCCCATGAATGACCAACTCCCAATAATTGCGGAGAGGGACACAGTTAACGTTTCGAGTCCGAATGACCCTTCAACAGAACTAAGTAAAAATAGAAGAGAGGTGAAATATAAGTTGGTTTAAGGGTGGGTGGGACAGGTAGAGCTGGATAGAGGGATAGTGATAGGTGGAGATAACCAAAAGATGTCACAGACAAAAGGACAAAGAGGTGTTGAAGGTGGTGATATTATCTAAGGAATGTGATTTTTCTTTTCCCACCTATTTCCATTATTAATGTATTTCCATCCATTGTTTTATCTCTACCTTTTAGCCTATTTCGATTCCTTCACCCCACCCCCACTAGGGTTATCTGTACCTTGCTTGTCCTGCTTTCTACCCTTAATTAGCACATTCCTTCGATAATATCACCACCTTCAACACCTCTTTGTCCTTTTGTCTATGACATCTTTTGGCAATCTCCATCTATCACTCTCTATCCAGCTCCCCCCCCCACCTCCACCACCACCACCTTAAACCAGCTTATATTTCACCTCTCTTCTATTTTTACTTAGTTCTGTTGAAGAGTCATACGGACTCGAAACGTTAACTGTGTTCCTCTCCGCAGATGCTGCCAGACCTGCTGAGTTTTTCCAGGTATTTTTATTTTTATTTTTGTTTTGGATTTCCAGCATCTGCAATTTTTTGCTTTTATCCCAATTTTTAATGTTATGCCTGAACTCTTGAAGCTTCTCCAGAACCAGTTGTTAAAAGGCATGATATCTGACTGTCAATTCCATCACATCCTTCCCAATGACCTGGGAATTTGACAGATAGGGGATTGGAATGTGGCTACTGCAGTTAGTTATGCTTCTGGTTAGTCCCAGTAGCATTTTCAAAACATTTTTCCTTACAAAAACCATTTAATTGTTAAAAACAAAATGACTCTTCTGACCTTGTTTCTTGGTGGATGTTGACTGCTTGCCGAGGCACAGTTCCATAGGTCGCAGATGCCTTTGATACTTGCTTGTGAGCCTTGACTGGTTGTTTCACAAAGGGGAAAAAAAACTTGAGAGTTTAATCCTGTCATTGCCCATTGATTGCCCTGAAAGGTACTTCCAACAATGACCTCTAGATACCGATCAGAAGCAAGAACCATAGCTACTCACTTCTTAGCCTTCGGACAGTGAAGACAATTGACCAGCTGAGATTAGTAAATTCAGCATAAATTTGGGTCCTTCCTGTTGTCTGTGTTTCAGCTATTCACAGGATATACTCATCCATCATCTGAGGAACTCCCTAATTCCTAAAACATTTTTGCTTCGAAATGAACATGTTATAGGGTGTGATGAAATCGACTGTTTGGGAGACCAGGGTGGGGGTTGTGGGGAAGCATGTGTGAGCTGTTGTCTGCGCTAACTTTGATTTCAAAGCCTGTATTTTATTTTGAGACAGTCCCTAACTGAAAGAGTAATCAAAACTTCTTCAGGTTTCTGGGAAAGTGAGGTTGTAACTTTGGATTTCTGGCTGTGAATTCAGATTTCTGGAAATCAAACTGTGACCTCTGGTTGCTAAGAAAATAGAAGCTGATTGGTTTAAAAAAAAAACACACAAAGCTCTCAGAGATCAGATTTCAGCAAGAGGTCAAAGAAGGTAGGCTGCATTGTGTGTATGAAACAACTAAAAAAAAAAACTGGAACCTGAAGAATGTCGTAAACCGAGCTGGGGAAGTTCTTCAGAAGTGTGCCCTTTTGGTGATGACCATACCCATGGAGCTTGGATGGAGTAAAGCTCCTGTCAGAGGTGCCCCAAGATCAAATCCTGTGTGAAGATGAGTTGAACTGCTCCTGAGGAAGAGTGTTGAAGGACTTTGTGGCTGAGGGGGAGGGATGAGTCAAATTTACCTTCAGGGTATATAGTTTATACACTAAGATAAAAGCAAAAAACTGCAGACACTGGAAATCCAAAACAAAAAGAAAAATACCTGGAAAAACTCAACAGGTCTGACAGCATCTACAGAGAGGAACACAGTTAACGTTTCGAATCCGTATGACTCTTCAATAGAATTGTTGAAGAGTCATAAGAACTCGAAACGTTAACTGTATTCCTCTCCTCAGATGCTGTCAGACCTGCTGAGTTTTTCCAGGTATTTTTGTTTTTGTATATAGTTTATACAATTGCCTTAGCATTGTGGCCAAGAGAAATACGCTTCCACGTATGGAGTGTTAAGGGGACTGCCTGTAAATCTTGTGGGATCTATCTTCTTTGTATTGGCTTTTTAAAGTGTAATTTATAGTTTCCACTGAATACAATTTATGTATTAATTCATGTTTCATTTTTGTCGATTTTGGTTTGATGTTAAATTAAAAGATATAACAAGTGAAATCTTGACCATCTGCTTCTTGCATTTACGTAGTTTGGTAAGTTCGGTTCTTTTAGGTTATTGGTCTCCGCGGGGATTATAGCAGTCGTCTCTCTTTGCCGTCTTCAAAGCTGTGAAACTCTTCCTTTCCCACGTTCTTTCCTTCCTTTCCTCCTACAGTCATCAGGTTTTCAAAGACAAAACTTGGTGTTATCTAATGACTGTTTCCTCTGTTACGTTGTCTCCTGTCGGTCTTTTTAAACGTTAGCCTCCTCCTTCCAACTTGGTTATTCATTTTTAAAAAAAATGTGCATTGAGGGAGTGGCCAGCTATGAATATAATGAACATTTGAGCTTTCAAATAGTTGAATAACTCTAAGAACAAACAAGTGTGCATGAAATTGCAGCCTTTCAGCTGGTAGTTTTTGCATTTTTGTGTGTGCGCGCTTCTCTCTGTTTTAATAGTTTCCATCACTGCTTGTGGGGAGGGAGGAGGAGGACAGCAGTGAGGCAAGGGAGAGGGTAAAGTTTTCTGTAGACAATAACATGACCACCAACGATACAAATATGTCCATTGCCCAACACATTTGAGGAAAGGATGATGAGGAGATATTGCTACTCACTGCGCCTTGAGTTTCACTCACCTAGTTAGGTTGGTGTGTGTGTGTGTCCACTGTTTTCAGCTCCCTTTGGGAGATCAGACAATGGATGAAGACAAACTGCCTAAAGTCCAGTTGGATGGTGTCCAAAAATTCAGATCCCACACAGTAATTCATAAGCCATGTGCAAAGGAAGAATTCTTTCCCACAGCTGTTGATTTCACTACTACCCTCCCTTTACCCTGAATGAAAACAGTCATGCACAAAGTGGACCATGTTGTTGCAGTTTGTGCTAGCAATTAAAGACACTCAAAGCCATTGCTGCAAACTCAGTATTGGGAACACCATAAGTGAAGCTAGGCCAGCCCTTGTCTTGTATTCTAATTAGGATTGTGTTTAACTATGCCTAATCTGTTGCGTTTCTGTGAACTACTCTCCATTCCGTACAAGGAAGTGTGTTTCTCTTGCCTATTATGCTGATGCAGTCGTATAAACTATATACCCTGAAGGCAAATTTGACTCATCCCTCCCCCCCTGCCAAATGTAGCTTGAAGACTGTGCTGTTTTGTTTGCTGTTAAGCTTCCCAACTAGACTTTGCAGTGACTGTCACCTCATCAGAACTGCAATGACTTCAATCAGACAACAAAGTGCCTTATTGCCAACCATGAATTGCAAATAAAGACAGTCCTATCGCTGTCTTGAATTCTGAGACAGTTGTGGCATTGCATGCAAAAGCAAAATACTGTGGATGTTGGAAATCTGAAATAAAACCAGAAAATTCTGAATATTCTCAGTCGGTCAGGAGGCATCATGGAGAGAAAAGCACATTAATGTTCAAATAGATTATGTATCCAAATTGTTTGACCACCTTAGTTATCTGACTTTTCGGGTTCTGACCTACCTTTTTAGGTGCCTGAGTGACTGCCAGATAAGCAGATACAGTTTCTTAAATTGAACAGCTGTAGAAACATAGGATCAGTTTCACAACCATCATAAAACAACTGCTGATCCATCTTGGAATGGTCCAGAGGCTGTAGCAGGTTCTGGTGTTGAAGTGGAGCATAAATTGCTTTCTGTTTCAAAATTAGCAAGTTTTCTGAGAGGAATATTGCATTGAATGCTTTATTGCAATATTTGAGTAGAACAGCTATAACTGATACTGAACATAGTACAGCTGTAACTGATCCAGAACATATATGACGAAAACTGGCCATGGTGCAGTACAGCTAATCCAACTGATCTCAGAGCCCAAATGAACTGCATCCACTAATTCATCTGAAAACAGAAAAGTAGGCCAACCAGCATCTGTGGAGAGGAAAGACCTTTTATGTGTAATTCTCCATCAGAGCTGCAAAGTATCAATCCTGTCTTTGCTTTTTTAGCAATGTTGGCTTATCTGCTGTGTATTTCAGTAATTCCTGCTTTTATTTCAGGTTTGTAGCACTGGAGGTTTTCCTTTTGCTTGTCCTGCTATGGTGCTAAACTTGGGTTCTGCTTGGTTACAATCAATCCAGGGACATTGTGGGTAGGAAAGAAGCTACAAAAGTGCTTGATGGATTTAGGGTGCTCTTTTTGCAGCTTGTAGCTGCTCATTCCTATGGAAAACAAATTATGTATACATCTTAAAAGAGGGAGAAAGGTACTTGCCATTATGATCTCTCTAACTTAGTCCTTACAGTGTTGTTGAGAAGAATAAGGTAAATGATAAACTGAAGGTTGCTTATTTGAAGAATGTCCATTATAGTCACTGATACGTTGCTCTTCCATTCTCATTTTTCTAGATTATCCACATGGGTCAAGTGTCCATACTGAAAATGTAACTCATAGCTGCCAAGAGATTCACACTTTTGTATATAAAAAAACTCAACAAAATAAATTGATGTGATCATTATTGGCTGAAATATGCCAATACAGAGTATACTCCACACACTATCATTTGAAAATATATATGTGGTCATAGTACTTTAAAGCTTGGTTTGCAAGGTAACAGTGTTTGGAGAATATCATGGCGAGAGTGAACATGCTGCACATGTTGATATTTTATAAAATAATTGAAATATTTTTGGTTTCTTTTCAGGATACCAGGTTGAAAGAAGGGATTGTAAAGTTGAAACCACACGAAGAGCCTCTTAGATCTGAACTGCTGAGTGGCAAATTCACCATCTTGGTAAGATTATTAAAAGTCTTAATGTATTGTGTTCTGTCTTTCCCGATGAGATTGCATGATTCTCGGTCTGGAGTAATAGCTGTATGTGGCTGCGCCATTTCAAGATGAGATGGGCTTTTCCTTGACTACATTTTTATGTCGGTATAACAGTGGAATGCATTTAGACTCTTGGACGACTTTCTCAGAAATTTGAACCTGGTGTGGTTGGGAGCACAGTGAACAGGAGATGTTATCCTGGGGGAATTTCTCATAAGTCTACTGTATGCTTCAGCATCCATGGTTTGCCAAATAATAATGAACTGGGCATTTCAGTGTAATTATACATGGGAACACAGTTCCAGGAAACAAGCAGCTGTGGGAGATACTGACAGCATTGCAAGGTAATACAGGAGAGTCAAATTGTCAGCGGATGGTTACTGCTCTGTACTGCCCTGCTCTTAAGCTTATGTAAGAAAGAACTAGATAAGCACATGAGAGAGAAAAGAATAGAAGGATATGCAGACAGTGAGATGAAGAGGGATGGGGGGAGGCTAATGTGAAGCATAAAACCCAACAGAGACTGGTTTGGCTGAATGGCCCGTTTCTGTGCTGTAAATTCTATGTAATGTATTATTTGCATAACAGAAAAGTGCTCTATAAAGCAGAGTCCATGGCATTGACATGTTAGTTGGACAGAATCCTCACTGACATGCCATGGTGAACAGAATCCTCTGTACCACCCCCATCTTTGCAACAATAAAATGACTTCTGGTCAAATATCACTTTACTTGTCCTGGTTGGCCATGTGATTGCAATTCTCCAGGAATTCTTCTCTGATATCTGTGGCCTTTTCCTTGGATTAGTAATCTCTGCTCTTGGCTGTGTTGAAATAGGGATACACCCCTAGCTCTTGTATTCCTCGCATAGCCACGAAAGCCTGGTGTAAGTGCCAATAGCTATTGGGAGTGACAAATTTTGCGTGATCCACTTTGGCAACCCTAACAGTTTTCTTTCTCTTTGGGAGAAACCCTCTTTGCTCTATTCCACCTGGTGGTGATACCAAGGTCACCTACCTCTCTGGGGAATTTAGTGTGTCAATTTTAGCCCAATTATAAGCTCATTTTCATATCTATGTGCCATATTTGAAAATCAGCCTTCTTTTCTGTAGCTCAGTGTCACTGCTCCTTGGGTGAAGGGGGCCATATTGACATAAGATATCCTGATCAGAGAGAGCATGGCCACAATTGCATAAAATGAACATGACTTGGAAGATTCCAGAAATAACTTTTGTGGTTTGCTGGGGACTGCAATGAATACAGTGTGTGCAATGCATACTGAGAGCACAGTGAAATATTATTTATTCATTCATTAAGCTTCAGTGCTGGGAAGGCTGAGACCTCCCCTCTTTTGGGGATATTTTTAGGTCCCTGCCATCAGTCTATCTGAGATACACTTAAACTTTCAAAAGGATTTGCAAAGTAAACTTCAGCTCCTATACAGGACCAAAAATAACCAAAATGTTGCATAAAAAAAGTACATTTGCTAATGTTGAACTGCCTTGTTGATCCCATTCTCAGCTGATGCTTATACTTTAGATTCATGGAATGATGTAGCACAAAAGGGGGTTATTCAGCTTTTTGTGGCTGTACTGGATTCCTTGAGTGTTTGCAGTGTTAGCCAGGATGTTTAAGATGAAAGGAAGATATGCTTTGTGGGGAGGGAATGAAAGAGGAACTCATTTGATCTGGAATGCTGTCACAGGTCAGCTAAGGAGGGTACCCACTCTGGAATGGCAATGGGGTTGACCTTTAGAGTAAAGGAGACACTCTTGAACAAGATCAGTTTCTAATCGGAAACTATGCTGCTGTCAGTGTGGAAAGCAGCACTGTATCAGTTGTATCACCTGGAGAGCCCCTGCGATGGCTTGAGATGGTGAATTTACTTCATGGTTTGGAACTAAGGCACACAAGGCAGGAATTTAGCTGTTTCAATTCCTTGTCTGAGCTTCAACTGATTTTTTGCCAAGGCATTTAAAAAGGAATAAAGGTAAGTATAGAGGGTTGTTCTTAAAAGGCTTGAGCAAGAGAAAAGACAGTCCAGGGATAGATCTTCTGTTAATCTTTTAATAATTTTTCAGAAAAATGTGCACTGAAGCCAACTGCAATGTTTAAGGTGAAATTGTTCATTGATATTGGCTACACTTAACTCATAAACAATGCTTCTTGGGCAAGGCAGGGAAGGGGTCAGTAGCTGCAGGAGAAGAGGGAAAGGACTTTTGAGAGCAGGAAGTAGCAGCTTTAGAGGTGGAAGAAACTACTGTGGCTTTACTTGTAGGCAATCATGACTACAGTGTGACAGCATTTCCAGTCCCGTGCTTTCTTTGATCACAAGCTCAATTATGCAAATCATACCTTTCTAGAAGCTTAAAATTAATTACACTGACTGCTAATCAATTTTAGAATAGTGCATTATTTAAATGATTCCAACAGTACATTGTTCCATCACTATTACTATGCATAGTGTTGCACCAATTCCACAGTACTTGTTGAAGGAGTAACAAAGACTTTGCATTAAAAAATTTGCTTGATATCAAAGAGAGACTTATGCAAGTTTTTCACTAAATACATTTCAGTTTTTACTGGTGTTTAATACTATTAGGCACTCACAGAATGCAGGACAATAAATGAGATGAAAATTACTTTTCTTTTCAATCCTGCTTTTTTTCCTTCTCAGGTCTGTTGAATCCAAGTTATTTTTTATGTTATGCTCTTTTACATCACAACTAACACAATTTCACAAATCTACTATTCAATGAAACTCTACTCCAATATTTTTTCTCTTACTGTAATGGAACAGATTTGGCCAATGTGCCTATTGTTCATTATTTCACACCTATTTTAATATATGTGGTCACCAGAAATTGTGAAGTGAAATGTGTTTCTTATTCTGGATTCTACTTACTGATCAGGGACATAGGTGACATCTGCTTACTGTATAGAAAGGTCTTGGCTATCAAGATTCCTAATGTACAAATAGCAAAAATTCCTGAGATTATTAATAAGCTATTGCATCATTATCTTATGGTAACAATACAATGTAAGTCTGATTTTCAAACTGAATATTTCCATTACTTTAGAATGAAAATGTGTCAGTAGCTCCTTGGCACAAAGTAAAGATTTTCCCATTTAAATTTGTTTTAAATATACTGTACAATATATAAAGGCAGTGAGTATGAAGCAACAAATTTGTTATCTTTCCTTTTTTAAAAAAAATTGAACTAAACTTTTCTTGTTTGTAATCACACCTCAGGAATAACAATTCCCAGGGCCAATTTCCCAAGATTTGGGGAGGTGGGGGCGGATGACAGAGGCACAGTATTAACAGGGTGGGGACAGAGAGAGGAGAATATAATGGAATCTGTAAAGATAGCTCAAATTAAAAATAGGCTTCCTGTCAGATAACACAGTGTTTCATTAGGGCATGTGGGTCTTTTAAAGGGAAATTTGGAAGATGTGTATGGAAACAGCAATCATAAGTTGTGACTCAGGAGTCCGTTTGACCTCGCATGTCTGTGCTGGTGCTAGTTCTTTTAATTAAATGTGTTTCAGTCAACACAATTGAAGGTTGATTAAATACTATATCTAGGTTTTTGGCTTATGAAACTGCAACATGGGTAGGAAAAGATAAAAGTAATATAAATATGTATCAGTTGGAATGGGAATTACAAGCACATACTTCCCAACTCAACCATGCACAGTTTCAAAAGTATCTCTTTATATGTGTTCGAAGGAAACCCCAGTTAATGCCCATCAACTGCACATAATGAATATATAATTAACAGGGTAGAGTGGAGGGCAGAACAAGGATTCCAGTCTTGACTATGCTGACACATAATGATGATGTGTCAATATCATCAGAAGAATGAAGACAGAAGAACATGGGTTCAAAATAAATGAACCTCAAATAAATGCTAACAGAGAGATGAAAACATGGAACAGTCTCAGCAAGTGCATTCGATGTGGTGTTGATGAATTCCTTCAAGTAAAAGGGCTGGGTGATGATTTGGTTCTAACCAGTATAAGTAGTTATAAGGGTAAATATGGACTGAGATGAAAGAGGCAGCATTTGAAATATTGGATGGGCTAAAAATTGTGCAAGGACGTGGCAGATTCAATTATGGCTTACAGAATGGAACTGGATGAGCACCTGAAGGGAAAAAAAATTGCCAAGCTGTGAGGAAAGGGCGAGGGAGTGGGACTAGCAAAATGAGCCATGCAGGGAGCTGGCACAGATTTGATGGGCTAATTGGCTGCCTTCTATCTTGTAAGCATTCTATGAGATGACCAAATACTCCATTGGAAATCAAATAACTTGTTGGGGGGGGAGTGTGAGGGAGAGGCATTCTCTGGGAGTGGGTATCAGTGAGGATGGAATCTTAAGATTGTGTAAATATTTTTGCTGGAGCCACTAAGGATCAGGGATCAGGGAGTAGGTTTGTAGTTTATTGAGATTAAGTAAGGGTGGCGGTGGGGGGGGGGGGGGGGGGGGGGAGTTCCCAACAAGGTAAATTTTGCATGTTCTGTGATCTCCAGAATCACAGATGCCAGTCTTGAGCCGATTTGATTCACTCCATGTGATATCAAGAAATGGCACTGGATACTGCAAAGACTATGGGCCCTGACAAAATTCTAGCAATAGTGCTGAAGACTTGTGCTCCAGAACTTGCCGTGCCCCTAGCCAAGCTGTTCCAGTACAGCTACAACATTGGCATCTACCCAGCAATGTGGAAAATTGCCCAAGTATGTCCTGTACACAAAAAGCAGGACAAATCCAACCTGGCTGATTACTGCCCCATTAGTCCACTCTCCATCATCAGTAAAGTGATGGAAGGGGTCATCAACAGTGCTATCAAGTGGCACTTGCTTAGCAATAACCTGCTCACTGATGCTCAATTTGGGTTCTGCCAGGGCCACTCAACCTCTGACCTCATTGCAGCCTTGGTTCAAACATAGTCAAAAGAGCTGAACTCCTGAGGTGAGGTTAGAGTGACTGCCCTTGACATTAAGTGAGCATTTGACCAAGTGTGCATTTGACCAAGTGTGGCCAAGAAGCCCTAGCAAAACAGGAGTCAATGGGAAATTGGGGAAAACTCCCTGCTGGTTGGAGTGGCACAAAGGAAGATAGTTGTAGTTGTTGGAGGTCAATGATCTCAATTCCTGGACATGGTGGAGGAATTCTTCAGGGTAGTGTCCTAGGCCCAAACATCTTCAGCTGCTTCACCAAAGACCTCCCTTCCATCATAAGGTAATAAGCGGGGATGTTCGCTGATGATTGCACAATGTTCAGCACCATTTGCGACAACTCAGATACTGAAACAGCCCATGTGCAAATGCGGCAAGACTTGGACAATATTCAGTCTTGGGCTGACAAGTGGCAAGTAACATTCGCGCCACACAAGTGCCAGGAAATGACTATCAGAGAATCTAACCATCGTCCCTTGACATTCAGTGGCATTACTATCACTGAATTCCCCACTGTCAACATCCTGGGGGTTATCATTGACCAGAAACTGAACTGGACTAGTCATATAAGTACTGTGGCTACAAGAGCAGGTCAGAGGCTCTGAATCCTGCGGTGAGTCCCTTCTGACTCCCCAAAGGCTGTCCACCATCTACAAGGCACAAGTCAGGAGTGTGATGGAATACCCTCCACTTGCCTGGATGAATGCAGCTCCAACAACACTCAAGAAGCTGGACACCATCCAGGACAAAGCAGCCCACTTGATTGGCACCTCATCCACAAACATTCACTCCCTCCACCACCGACGAACAATGGCGCAGTGTATACCATCTACAAGATGCACTGCAGAAATTCACCAAGGCTCCTTAGACAGCACCGTCCAAACCCACAACCACTACCATCTAGAAGGACAAGGGCAGTTGACACACGGGAACACCACCACCTGGAAGTTCCCCTTGAAGCCACACGCCGTCCTGACTTGGAAATATATCACCGTTCCTTCACTGTCACTGGGTCAAAATCCTAAAACTCCCTCCCTAACAGCAGTGTGGGTGTACCAACACCACATGGACTCCAGCGGTTCGAGAAGGCAGCTTTGAGGGCAATTAGGGATGGGCAATAAATGCTGGCCCTAGCCAAAAATGCCCACGTCCCATGAATGAATAAAAAAAAGACCAAGGGCAATACATCAAGCTATCTAGTCAGCTAAGCACAAAAGTTTGAAAAACATAGTTGGTGCAGACCACAGACTTCGATTTCATGAAAGCTCAAGTACATTTTTGGCACAAGATTTTTTTTTAATAATGCTGGTATGTAAACTGGGATACTCAAAAAATAAATGAATGGAAAATTTGAAACTTCAAAACTGACCCTTCAAGCCATGAAGAGTAAATTCCATTTTCAGGAAGAGGTTACAAAGTTATGTTTATTTTACTGGATTATTATCTGATGCTTTTTTTTTTGCTGTCTTTGAAATGCAAGGAACAAGTGCACAGAAAAAATTTGGAATCAAGTAAAATATGTTTTGCACACTCACCACCTTACTTAACGAGACCCTGCAGTAAAAGGTATTGGAAATAAAAATTTTCACTGAATGTATCTGGTATAAATAGTGCTGGTCTATTATGTAGTATTCAGCTTCAACCTATTAAACATTGAGTGGAGAGAACATCAAACTTCCGGGAGACTTGAAGGAATTTCAGCATTAGGACACCTTTTCAAAATAATTAATTGCAGCTTTGATGTCAATTTTCTTTAAAATGGTAAGCACTGATTTACGCTGGGGGAAGATGCCTTGGATTGAGTTAGCTCTGAAGGAAATTTAATTTATCCTCTGAACTGAAGCTGAAAAATCCGGAATCACTGCCTATACACTAGTTTATTCAGTATCAGTAAATATTTTTATTTTTAAAAAAGTAAACCTGAAAACCAGTACTTGAGTATCATCAGGAAAAGTTTTAAACAAGGATCTTTGAATTGAAACATGTTATCCCTGGTGAACAGGCCTATGTTGTGGGAAGTGCGAGGAGATGAATCATCAAATAGAGGGGAGTGTTAATTTAAAGAACTCCCGTCTACAATCGTTTGCCTCACCAAATCTTTCCGCACTTTGAGTACCCTCCTCAAATCATAGCTCTTTGAGCACAACTTTGGTTAACTCCCAGCTCAGGCTTATGGTCCAGCTCTCCTTGTAAAGGGATTTCAGAAGTTCCACTGCATAAAGGGTGCTTTACAAGGGGAAGCACTTTTCTTCT